>NC_134356.1:385196009-385542023 GCF_048569485.1 Anomaloglossus baeobatrachus | reverse complement strand
AAGTTTCCAATATGGGGTCATTTTTGACTGATTTGGCACATCAGGGGTTCGGCTAAAGGAGCTTACAGTCTATAACAGACTGCGTTATTTAGGGCTCCTTCCCATTAGATCCCCGCTATGTGCTCAAACAGTAGTGTACAATCACATATATGCGGTACACAATCACATATAAAAGTTGCATAACAAATTATCCTGTCCAATTTCTCCTGTTACCTTTTGTATGAATTAAAACTTTGATACCAAAGTAAAATTTTAGTAGAAAAATAATGTTTTTCGATTTCATGGCCTAATCTACTGTATTTTTCGGACTACAAGATACACTTGACGTGACTTAGGTAAATCCATGGTATCACGCCCACAGGGGCGTGGTACCACGGAAAGCATGCAAACGCCCACAGGGCGAAGTGACGCCCTGGGGACTAGACCCTCTGCTTATTTACATAGGGAACACGTAAGTTATAAAACTATTTTTATAAATTCATATTACACAATATTACAACACAGGGATGGGTAGGAAGGGGTTTCTAGGCCACACATCATATTGCATGTAGGTTAGAGCGCATAAGGGACAGAACAGGTTCCCTTTAAGAACTGGGTTGCCAAATTTAAAACGGGCCCCTTCAGCACCAATGATGAGGAACATCGTGAACGACCAAGAGTGGTGGTTGTTCCGGAAATTGTCGATGCTGTGCACAACCTCATACTTTAGAATCGATGAATTTCAGCTAAAGCAATAGCAAACATCATGGGGATTTCCCGTGAACGTGTTTGTGTCATTATTCATGAACATTTGGACATGAGGAAGCTATCTGCAAAGTGGGTCCCCAAATGTTTGACAACAAATAAGAGAAGCATGCAAGTGAAAATGTCCTGGTCCATTTGTCAGCATTTCCGGACTGATAAGAACTTCCTGGGTCAACTGGTCACTATTGATGACACCTGGATTTATTTGTATGACCCTAAAAACAAGAAGCAGCCAAAAGAAAGGAGGCACAGTAGTTCTCTTCATCCAAAGAACTTTAGGGTGCAAAAATCAGCCACTAAGGTGATGGCATCTATTCTGGGATAAAGAGAGCGTGCTGCTACCGTGGACTACCTTCAAAAGGGTTCCACCATCAATGCAAGATATTAAATTGAACTTCTGGACCAATTGAAGGCAGCTCTGAAGGCCAAGAGGCACGGCAAGCTGTCCGAAGGAATCTTGTTCCTGCAAGACAACGCCTCTGCGCACACTGCACAAGCGACCACGGCAAAACTGGCAGAGCTGGGCTTCCAGCTGGTTGACCACCCACCTTATTCACCAGATCTAGCTCCCTCTGACTATCATCTGTTTCCAAACCTGAAGAAACACTTCAAGGCTACCAAATTTCACAGCATTTCTGATTCCATGGCTGCTACGGATGCCTGGTTTGAGGCACAACCGAAATACTTCATTTTGCTTGGCTTACAGAACTTGGAATACTGATGTAAGAAGTCTGTTGATATCAGTGGAGAGTATGTGGAATAAATATAAAGTTTCATCCTATCTCGTTTCTTTCTGGGTAAAGCCAAAGACTTATCAGCAGCCCCTTGTATGTGGTATTATTGGTATTGATATGGCGGATTGTGTTGTGCTTGGAAGTCACTTTTTTCTCTATCAATAAGGGGAAGATTATTTCCAGTAGAGATTACTTACTTGAATGTTTAACCCCTCCCTGTCCTTTGACTAGTACACTGTAGCAAATATGCACTTACAGAGGTTCTCCAGTGAAAACAAGTAATTTCCTATTCTAAGGCCACATGCCCATGTTGAGTATATGGTAAAGATTTTACATCAGTATTTGTAAGTCAAAACCAGGAGTGGTAAAATAAGTGGAAAAGTACAATAGTAACACATGTGCATTTTTTACCCACTCCCTCTTTTTGCTTACAAATACTGATGTAACATAATGACCAAATACAGACCAAGTGAACATGGCCCAAGGATAAGTGATAACTTATTCATCAGTTAGGGTTTGATTGATTGCTGGGACCCACACTGATTGGCAAATTGTCCAAACTTTTATCCCCATTAAAGGGGAGCTCATGTTCAACTCAACAACTGATCCATTCATTCCCTCAGTGTCTGCCTTGTGCTGTGCTTGTTTTTATCTGGCCACCCTAAAGAGGATGAATGGAGCTGCGGTCACACACCCCACCTGCAGCTGCATTTTATAATGGGAATATAAGTGCCCTGTCAGGAATAAAAGTTCCATATTCTTCCAATCATGGCAGTTTCCACTAATCAATAAGTTATCATCTACCTAACCTGTGGATCGGTGATAACTTGTTTCCCCAAAGAACCACATTACTGCAAACCACTGTAATTATACATCACAGTTATAGTGTAAAGATATTGGGAAACTAAAACTCTCACACCACTAATCAAAGCTAATTAAAGATTTACTTTCTAAGCTCAGTGTTTGTTTATTTGAATGTCTTTTATTATGTCATCCCTCTGCCCTGTTTTGTGTATATATTTGTGTTTATTCAGATATTTTGTCATACCATGCCTGATGAAGGGACCTGAGAAGTCTCGTAAGTTTGCTTTGTAACACCATTTTATTTTATTTTAGTTAGCCATTAAAAGGTATCACAACTACAAAATTATAATGTTGTTTCTCTCACCGAGAGCAATCAATCAGTTATGGTGTATGCACAGTAGATGTGCAGGAGTCTCCTGTATTTAAAAGTTGACGCTCCGCTATAATGGGGATTGCGGCCAGCATCGGACTGGCTACCGGAGGAATTTCCTGTAATGCCAGGCCTGGTTACCTGCTTTGCACTCCGGAGCTCTCAGTTGCAGCCTGGTCTGATCTAGGAGTTTGCAGGACTGCACCACGAGTGTCGAGTGATTGATTCCCTGGCGATTGCGGTTAAGTTGATAACAGCTGCGGACAGGCCGAGCTGAACTCCGGAGTTCAGGTGAGAGCATCAGAGATCAGCCCAGGATGTCTGCAGCTGTCAGGAACTAAACTGCAATCTCCGGGGAATCAATCAGGTACAATGCAGGTAACTGAATCCAGGCCTGGCATTACTGAAGATTCCTCCGGTAGCCAGTCCGACGCTGATTGCGGCTATCAGGTACTTGAATATACCGTATTTTTCGGACTATAAGACGCACTTTTTCCCCCCCAAATGTTGGGGGAAAGTTGGGGGTGCGTCTTATGGTCTGAATATAGGGCTGCAGCCGGGAATGAGGGTGCTGCAGTGGAGCAGGCCATCGGGGGCATGAGCAGGCTTTAGCAGCGCCTGCCGTGACCACGTGGTCCCGCTCATTACAAATGCACACTCATACTCCCGCTCATCATCCCTCAGCGCTGAAGCCGGCGCTGACAGGCGGGTGGGATGATGGGCGGGCGGTGAGCGCATAATTAACAGCCGGCCGTGATCACCCCTGGCAACTACTGCCTGGAGTGATCATGCACGGATATATTCACTGCCCCCCGCGCATCATTATCAGCACGGGGGGCAGTGACTAAGTACGGTACACTCACCGGCCACTTCCGTGCAACATCGCAATCTCCTCCAGTCTGCCGGTCAGCTGATCTGTGTAGAGAGCGGTGAGCACAGCGATGATGTCATCACTGTGCACACCGCTAGTCTCTACGCAGCTCAGCTGACCGGCAGACAGGAGGACATTGCGATGCTGCAAGGAAGTGACCGGTGATGGCTCCACACAGATCAGCGGCACTGCTGCCGCCACAGACGGGAGTAGGAGCAATGCTGCATGGAGCGAGGAAAGGTGAGTATAAATGTTTATTGTTTTTTATGTGATACAGGATACATGGTATATAGCAGGATGAGGGTATATAGCAGCATGGGGCCATATAGCAGGATGGGGCCATATAGCATGATGAGGGTATATAGCAGCATGGGGGTACATAGCAGGATGGGGCCATATAGCAGGATGGCAGTATATAGAAGGATGGGGGTATATAGCAGGATGAGGGCATATACCAGGATGGGGTACCTTAGCAGGGAATTTGGGGACATTACACCCATAACAGTGTCAGCAGCAGATCCTCGCCCCATAACAATGTGTCATGACCACATTTTCTGCTTAAAATTTTATTTTCCTATTTTCCTCCTCTAAAACCAGGGTGCATCTTATGGTCCGGTGCGTCTTTTAGTCCGAAAAATATGGTAGCTGTAGGGTAGGCCTCTGGAGTCTATTCCCCCTGTGGGCCCCAGATACCGAAGACAGACCCGGGTTATTACCATATAAATTGAGACTGGTCACATTTAAAAAATTTGGCCTGATCATTAAGGATAAAATTGGCTTGATCACTAAGGGGTTAAAAAATTATCTTTATGTCGATTAAAGGGGGCACCAAGCATTACGTGAAGGTCAAACTACTGCCATGTAATAATTGCTTAAAAATATTAATTCGAGAAAGAACATAATTAAAACCAGATTAATTTAATCTTCTGTAATAATAGACAACTATTTTTTCATCATGTCCTTATTAAAGAAGGATTAAAATTATTTTATTATTTTGCTTACTTTTTTATATAATGATAAATTAATAATGGTGTGTAGAGTGCCTTAACAAAAACACAGTTATATATAAATGATTAAAAAATGTCCCTCGCCAAAAATATAACAAAAAAATAGAGTAACAAT
Organism: Anomaloglossus baeobatrachus; assembly: GCF_048569485.1. Taxonomy (NCBI): domain Eukaryota; kingdom Metazoa; phylum Chordata; class Amphibia; order Anura; family Aromobatidae; genus Anomaloglossus; species Anomaloglossus baeobatrachus. Next base: position 385,537,378 of record NC_134356.1, on the reverse strand, counting down.
CAGGAAATATAGCATCCCAAAAAAATCCATTTCACTCATAAACAGACATTCTTCAAAAAAGTGTGAATATCTGAATTATAGACTGGCCTTTTTTCACTTTTCTATATGAACTGCACTATATAGACAATGTTCACCTGATTGGACAAGACAGTGACACTTAGGTGTGAGCGTGTGTTTTGGCAACACAACAACCATATATATGGTAACATAAAAATAATGGATTAGGAGTAAATTATGTTATCCTGCTAAACACCAAACCCATGTGGGAAATGAAGTGAATAATTTTCTTGCTGTAGTTTTGGCAATGAACTATTGTTTGCTCGATAAAGAACCATTGTGTATTGTAAAAAAATGTCTTAAAAGGTTCAAGATACAAAGTCTGCAGGTATGTTAGTACTGGCTGCTTTTCAGCCATAGATTTCCTGACACCTCTTATAACTAAACATCTTTTGCAGGAATTGAAAGGAGAAGAAAGAAAAGTTTTGTTACAGTGCATGATACAAAGTATGAAACACCGCATAATAGAGAAATGGTTTCTATACAGCAGGGCAAATATATTTATGAGACTTATCAAGACTTCATTATATTTCTGAATGATTTTTAAATGAAAAATATTTGATATCAATATGTATACTCAATGTGTACTCAATGCCTATTATGTGCTACAGTAGATGTATTTTTTGTGATTTCCATTGTGAGGTTATAATAAAGATGTAAATCATAATATTTTATGTGTACAAGTTTAAAACATATATTTTATGTAACAAGTTTAAATATAGAAGTTGTCAATAAACTGCATTTTCCCATTTTATGCTACTACTAGTCTTACAGCCTCTTTCTGTCCCTTTTTCTAGCCAGTTCATTTCTTTGTTATCAAGAAATCAGCACAATAATTACCAATCAAATGAGTCTGAAGTGCTTCAGATATTGGAAGCTCTTCACAAGCTTCTGTATTCCCCACCTAGTGTTTCTACTACTTTATTGATGCCTTCTTTGCTGCATGACTTCAAACAAAGTAATTGACAGTCATGAAAAAGATGTTAGCACTGAGCGGGGAATAAAGCAGAGGATGCAAAGGCTTGGGAAGTGCTTCTATGTATCCAAAGCACTTCAGTCTCATTTGGAGATTGATTCAATTGCTGATTTCTCGGTACATTGGGAACAGATTAGCTAGATAAATCCAAATTTGGAGGCGTTACAGAGGAGCTACACGGAAACTACAACCATTACTGCAAAAAGATGCCCCATTAAAATCTATTTTTCCAGACCCCCCACTTCTGTGTTTTAGACAGCCCCTGAATCTAAAAAGCATCATTGTCAGAAGCTCCCTGTCCTCTCAAACAACATCAGGAACAGTCCCCTCCAACCAAAAAAAATGTAACACCTGTCCATTTATACTGACAATGGACAAGATAAAGATTCCCAGATCACATCAGGACTACAAGATCCCAGGTACCTTCAGCTGCACCACAACTAATGTGGTGTACTTAGTTATATGTACCAAATGTCCAACTGGGGGTCTGTATGTAGGGGAGACAGGACAACAGCTTAGGACAAGGATGAATTCTCACTGCCACACAATTGGAGAAAATAGACTAGAGCTACCTGTGGCCAAACAGTTTTGTAACCCAGACCACAGCATCATGAACATGAAATTGCTGGTGTTGAAAGAAAACTTCAAATCCCAGAGAGATAGGAGACTATGGGAATACAAACATGATGACCTTTGACACATTCAAAGCAGGAAAGAATGTGTCACATGGATTTATGTCTTTTACATCAATTAGCAAATGTGATCCTCAGACCATCTGGGGGCATCACAGCTCTGGACCAGACCTTAATCAGAGGACAATAATACATTTACACTGCTTATCTATGAACTGCTGCAATATTTATGGCCACAACACTTTGTCCTCTTGCCATAGTGATAGTTCTGCTTCACATAGCTTGTTTTATTTACTGCTCCATTCTATGTCCTGTTGTGTATAAATATGTGTCTCTTCAGATTTTGTATTATACTGAGCCTGATGAAGAGACCTGAGTAGTCTCGAAAGCTTGCAATTATTACCATCTTTTCAGTTAGCCATTAAAAGGTATCAACCACTGAGGACTTCAGTTCTTTTAAACAATTGCTTTTCTCTACTGGCTAACACGGTACAAAGATATATTTTACCTGTAGCTAGATAAAGGAATGGATGGACTTGTCTTTGCAAGAGCTACATACAAATATACAGTTAGGTCTAGAAATATTTGGACATTGACCAAATCTTTGGGATTTAGGCTCTGTATGGCACTCCTTTTTATTTAAAATGAAACAACTAGGATGTAGTCATTCAGAGGAGGTGCTTGAAGCTGGATGTGGTTGTGTTTTTGTAGTGCTTTGTGCGAGAATACCGAAGGTTGGTAAGGTGGAAACCCTCTAATGTAAGTACACTGTTTTTGTGTGATTTCTATGAAGAAACAAAAAGAGCTTAACAAAAATTAATTAGCAGAGAATATGATATAACAATTTTATTCAATATAATATCTATGTAAAAATAATGAAAAACAAGACAATTGCCAAATACCTGCATCAAATCATAGAAAATATATAACCCAAAATGATATGGGCACTAAATAGGACACCAAATATAAGAAAAGCACTTTTGTAATATTTAGGGTCCTATTTAGTACCCATTTCATTTTGGGGTATATATGTTTCTCGATTGGATCCATGTATTAGGGCAATTGTCTTATTTTTAATTGGCTTTATATGGTAATTCTATAGAATAGAATTATTTTATTAGATTGGTGTGCTTATTATTTTTGTTAAGCTTTTTCTCTTATACGTACTCCAATTTGCTTGTCACTTTAGCACCCTTTTGTTTTGGTTTCTTTTTGTTTGTCTTCATTTTTTACTTCTATGGAGAAATCTTGTCATATACTGGTAATGGAGGCCCTAGATATTACTACTGTGGGAGAAGCATGGGAAGCAGGAGCTTGAGGTCACTACTAGAGTTGAGCGCGGTTCGTGGTTCGTGGTTCTCCAGTTCGCGGCTCGAGTGATTTTGGGGCATGTTCTAGATCGAACTAGAACTCGAGCTTTTTGCAAAAGCTCGGTAGTTCTAGAAACGTTCGAGAACGGTTCTAGCAGCCAAAAAACAGCTAAATCATAGCTTGGTTTCTGCTGTAATAGTGTAAGTCACTCTGTGAATCAAACTATTATCACATTTCAGTGTATAGTGTGCGTGAACAGCGCCTTCAGATCACTGCTGTTTCTATAATGGCGATCGCCATTTTTTTTTTTTTTTTTTCTTGTCTTCCTTCCCTAAGCGCGCGCGTCTTGTGGGGCGGGCCAGCATGTCAGCCAATCCCAGACACACACACAGCTAAGTGGACTTTGAGCCAGAGAAGCAACGGCATGTGTGATAGGATCTGCATGTCACATGTCCCTGCATTATAAAACCGGACATTTTCTTCACGGACGCCATTATCTGCCTTCTGCGTCTTTGGTGTCAGACATCACTGTCGCAGCTCCGTCTTCCTGAGTCCTATAGCCGATACAGCTGTATGCGCTGCATACACAGCGTTAGACAGCTTAGGGAGAGCACTTTATAGCAGTCCTTTTAAGGGCTCCAACCGGCAGGGTCAGAGAGCCATAGGTGACAGGTCCTGCAAACAGCAACAGCGTCTGTGTAGCCCAGGTCAGGGATTTCCTACCTGCATTTCACCATTAGGAGGGAATAGAAAGGCAGTCTTCCATTCCTCTACCCAGAGCACCACAATCCTGCCACTGTACCCTCTTGTCCTCTGCACACTCCAACTGATAACTAAGCCATTATACTAGCAAACACTCAGTGTACCTAGTGGCATCCTATACGTGGCTATTGGACTTTGCTATAGTCCCACTAGTGCAAAGACATTTGCAGAGCGCGTCTGCCTGCGTTGCACACTACAACTCATTCTAACCAAGCCATTATACTAGCAAACACTCAGTGTACCTAGTGGCATCCTATACGTGGCTATTGGACTTTGCTATAGTCCCACTAGTGCAAAGACATTTGCAGAGCGCGTCTGCCTGCGTTGCACACTACAACTCATTCTAACCAAGCCATTATACTAGCAAACACTCAGTGTACCTAGTGGCATCCTATACGTGGCTATTGGACTTTGCTATAGTCCCACTAGTGCAAAGACATTTGCAGAGCGCGTCTGCCTGCGTTGCACACTACAACTCATTCTAACCAAGCCATTATACTAGCAAACACTCAGTGTACCTAGTGGCATCCTATACGTGGCTATTGGACTTTGCTATAGTCCCACTAGTGCAAAGACATTTGCAGAGCGCGTCTGCCTGCGTTGCACACTACAACTCATTCTAACCAAGCCATTATACTAGCAAACACTCAGTGTACCTAGTGGCATCCTATACGTGGCTATTGGACTTTGCTATAGTCCCACTAGTGCAAAGACATTTGCAGAGCGCGTCTGCCTGCGTTGCACACTACAACTCATTCTAACCAAGCCATTATACTAGCAAACACTCAGTGTACCTAGTGGCATCCTATACGTGGCTATTGGACTTTGCTATAGTCCCACTAGTGCAAAGACATTTGCAGAGCGCGTCTGCCTGCGTTGCACACTACAACTCATTCTAACCAAGCCATTATACTAGCAAACACTCAGTGTACCTAGTGGCATCCTATACGTGGCTATTGGACTTTGCTATAGTCCCACTAGTGCAAAGACATTTGCAGAGCGCGTCTGCCTGCGTTGCACACTACAACTCATTCTAACCAAGCCATTATACTAGCAAACACTCAGTGTACCTAGTGGCATCCTATACGTGGCTATTGGACTTTGCTATAGTCCCACTAGTGCAAAGACATTTGCAGAGCGCGTCTGCCTGCGTTGCACACTACAACTCATTCTAACCAAGCCATTATACTAGCAAACACTCAGTGTACCTAGTGGCATCCTATACGTGGCTATTGGACTTTGCTATAGTCCCACTAGTGCAAAGACATTTGCAGAGCGCGTCTGCCTGCGTTGCACACTACAACTCATTCTAACCAAGCCATTATACTAGCAAACACTCAGTGTACCTAGTGGCATCCTATACGTGGCTATTGGACTTTGCTATAGTCCCACTAGTGCAAAGACATTTGCAGAGCGCGTCTGCCTGCGTTGCACACTACAACTCATTCTAACCAAGCCATTATACTAGCAAACACTCAGTGTACCTAGTGGCATCCTATACGTGGCTATTGGACTTTGCTATAGTCCCACTAGTGCAAAGACATTTGCAGAGCGCGTCTGCCTGCGTTGCACACTACAACTCATTCTAACCAAGCCATTATACTAGCAAACACTCAGTGTACCTAGTGGCATCCTATACGTGGCTATTGGACTTTGCTATAGTCCCACTAGTGCAAAGACATTTGCAGAGCGCGTCTGCCTGCGTTGCACACTACAACTCATTCTAACCAAGCCATTATACTAGCAAACACTCAGTGTACCTAGTGGCATCCTATACGTGGCTATTGGACTTTGCTATAGTCCCACTAGTGCAAAGACATTTGCAGAGCGCGTCTGCCTGCGTTGCACACTACAACTCATTCTAACCAAGCCATTATACTAGCAAACACTCAGTGTACCTAGTGGCATCCTATACGTGGCTATTGGACTTTGCTATAGTCCCACTAGTGCAAAGACATTTGCAGAGCGCGTCTGCCTGCGTTGCACACTACAACTCATTCTAACCAAGCCATTATACTAGCAAACACTCAGTGTACCTAGTGGCATCCTATACGTGGCTATTGGACTTTGCTATAGTCCCACTAGTGCAAAGACATTTGCAGCACGTCTGCCTGCGTTGCACACTCCAACTAATTATAACTAAGTTGCATTGTCAGGGATATTTATTCTTTATTATTCTGCTGTTAATAAAGCTAGACCACCACTGCAATCTTCACCACCTCTCAATTTTTACTACCACATTTTCAGTCCACAATCTTGTCGCAATCAACATGAGTGGCAAAATGACAGATGCTGGTGGAAAGGGGAAGAGGCGTGGTGGAAAAGGCAAAAAAGGTTTTGTCCGTGGGGAAGGTGGCAAAGCTCCATTATCATCTGCTGAAGATAGACCATCTACCAGCAAAAGTAAGATGTCTACTACTTACCGTGGACAATCCGATGTGCTCCCTTTTTTACGGACACGAACAACAGGAAGAAAGGTAGATGATGGGCAAAAAAGGAAAATGCTTGAATGGATCTCAAGTGGTCCAACAAGTGCCCTCTCAGCCACTTCAAGTACCGCATCCAAAAAACACCAGTCCTCTGAGTTGTCATCCCAATCACACTTGATTTCTCCCAGCTCTGAAGTCTCCATCAGCCCTGCACAGTATGGTGGAACTGAGATGGCTGAGTCTGCAGAGCTGTTCAGTCACACTATAGCCTGGGAATCAGAGGTCTGCTCCCAAGCTACAGTGAGTACAGAACAGGAAATGGTCTGCAGTGATGCCCAGAACCTTTGTGACTCAGATTCAGGCCGTGAGGACCAAGTTTCTGAGCATAATGTTGACCCTTTGTCACAAACTGTAACACCTGTGGTTATAGACAATGAGGAACATACTGATGAAGATGAGACGCAGATACCCGATTGGGATGACAACTTAAATATTCCATCAGGGCAAGAAGAGGCTCGGTCTGAGGGGGAGGGGAGTGCAAACACAACAATTGATGATGACGTTCTAGATCCCACCTACTGTCAACCCCCAGTCAGGCACTCGAGGAGGTCAACAGAGGCGGTGGAGGAGGATGCAACCGACGACGAAGTTACCTTGCGCCTTCCTGGACAGAGTCGGAGCACTGGTAGCACGTCTACAACTGCATCCTCAGCCACCACTCTGCCTATGAGCATTATTCGGGGTGGATCAACAGGTCGCATGGCCTCTAAGCCTTGCCTAGCCTGGTCCTTTTTTCACATCGAAAAAGATCGCCCAACTCATGTGATATGTAACATTTGTCATGATTCTCTTAGTAGAGGTCAAAAGCTCAGCAGTTTGACAACTTCTTCCATGAATCGTCACATGAATAAATATCATAAGTCCCGGTGGGAAGCTCACCGTGCTGCAATGCGGCCTAGCGGAGCGAACCATCCACCGCCCGCCCCTTCCACTGCATCCGCGCGCTCTTCATCTTCTAGGACTGTGGGGACAGCTGCCACACCTGTTTTTCCACGCAAAACTTCCACCACTGTAACCGCAACAGGCAGTTTGCTTGTAAGGTCGTCAGTTGGTTTGGAAGGGGAAACAAGTGAGTGTGTACAGCTCTGTCAGACATCGATAGCACCAACGTTGGATGAAGGCAACATCATGTCTCCGCCTGCACTTTCCTCACAAACCTGCATTTTTCCAGGGACACCCTACTCAACACCGTCTACACACAGCAGCCAGATCTCTGTCCCTCAGATGTGGTCAAATAAAAGGCCACTTCCTCCGACCCATGACAAAGCTAAGAGGTTGACTCTATCCCTCTGTAAGCTGTTGGCTACCGAAATGCTGCCTTTCCGCCTAGTGGACACACAGGATTTTAGAGACCTTATGTCTGTCGCTGTGCCCCAGTACCAGATGCCTAGTCGCCACTACTTCTCTAAGAAAGGTGTGCCCGCGCTACACCAGCATGTCGCACACAACATCACCGCTTCCTTGAGAAACTCTGTGTGTGAACGGGTGCATTTCACCACCGATACTTGGACCAGTAAGCATGGACAGGGACGTTACATGTCGCTGACTGGGCACTGGGTAACTATGGTGATAGATGGTGAAGGGTCTGCTGCACAAGTCTTGCCGTCCCCACGACTTGTGTGTCAATCCTCTGTCTGTCCAAGTTCCGCCACTGCTTCTGCATCCTCCACCTCATCTGGGTCCTCCACCTCCGCCCCAAGCCTGCCTGGTCAGGCCACCAGCGTTCTCACTGCGCAGAAGGAATCACGCACCCCTCATTACTATGCTGGCAGCAGAGCGCAACGGCATCAGGCGGTCTTTAGCTTGACATGTCTTGGTAATAAGAGTCACACAGCTGAGGAGTTGTGGTCAGCTTTGCGGTCCGAGTTTAATAAATGGTTGTCTCCACTCAAACTGCAGCCTGGTAAGGCCGTGTGCGACAATGCTGCAAACCTGGGTGCGGCACTTCGCCTGGGCAAGGTGACACACGTACCTTGTATGGCTCACGTGTTGAACCTTGTCGTGCAGCAATTTTTAACACACTATCCCGGCCTAGATGGCCTTCTGAACAGGGCACGAAAACTGTCAGCTCACTTCCGCCGTTCAAGCGCCGCAGCAGAGCGACTTGCATCGCTCCAGAAGTCTTTCGGCCTGCCGGTTCATCGCCTGAAATGCGATGTGGCGACACGCTGGAATTCAACTCTCCACATGTTACAGCGACTGTGGCAGCACCGCAGAGCCCTGGTGCAATACGTCATGACGTATAGCCTGGGCCAACGAGATGCAGAGGTGGGGCAGATCACCCTGATGGAGTGGTCTCAGATCAAGGACCTATGCACCCTTCTGCACAGTTTCGACATGGCGACGAATATGTTTAGCTCTGACAATGCCATTATCAGCATGACGATTCCAGTCATTTACATGCTGGAGCACACGCTAAACACTATTCGGAGTCAGGGGGTGGGACAACATGAAGGGGAGGAACTACAGGAGGATTCATATGCGCAAGGGACAACAACATCACGAAGGTCCAGACGTTCATCATCACCAACGCAGCAGGCATGGGACCATGGGGGACAGGGATCGACAAGGGCGCATAGTAGCAGGCGAAATGTTGAGCAAGGTGCAGGAGAACATGAAGAAATGGAGGACGAACTGTCCATGGACATGGAAGACTCAGCGGATGAGGGAGACCTTGGTCAAATTTCAGTTGAAAGAGGTTGGGGTCAGATGTCAGAGGAAGAAAGAACGGGTAGCACCTCTATGCCACAAACACAGCATGGACTTGGTCCGCATGGCTGCGCAAGACACATGAGTGCCTTTTTGTTGCACTACCTCCAACATGACAGTCGTATTGTCAAAATTAGAAGTGATGATGACTACTGGATTGCCACACTATTAGATCCCCGGTACAAGTCCAAATTTTGTGACATAATTCCAGCCATAGAAAGGGACGCACGTATGCAGGAGTATCAGCAGAAGCTGTTACTAGATCTTAGCTCGGCTTTTCCACCAAACAACCGTGCAGGTGCAGGGAGTGAATCTCCCAGTTGTAACTTGACAAACATGGGACGGTCTCGTCATCTTCAACAGTCTACCCGTACCAGTAGGACCTTTTCTGGTGCCGGTAACAGCAATTTTATGGAATCTTTTCATAATTTTTTTAGACCCTCTTTTGCAAGGCCACCAGAGACAACAAGTCTGACACATAGTCAACGGCTGGAGAGGATGATACAGGAGTATCTCCAAATGAACATCGATGCCATGACTGTGCAACTGGAGCCTTGCTCCTTTTGGGCTTCAAACCTACAAAAATGGCCAGAGCTCGCAACTTACGCCTTGGAGATTTTGTCGTGTCCAGCTGCCAGCGTTGTCTCTGAACGTGTATTCAGTGCTGCTGGGTGTGTGCTGACAGATAAGCGCACGCGTCTGTCCAGTGACAATGTGGACAGACTGACGTTCATCAAAATGAACAAGTCATGGATCCAGAAGGAATTTACTACCCCTGTGTCATCCTGGGGAGAGTAAATGCTTGTGGATTTGGAATGTGCTTGATGCAAATCAAAACATCCTGTTTGCAACTAGGGCCCAAGTGCTGCCACTGATGGGGTGGGTGTCTGTGTGGCCCAATTTTTGGAAAAAAGGGAGACTCCGCTTGGAGTAACCCTTGCTTGCTGTGTTTTTAAAAGAAGCCAAGATGAACAGAGCTGGGATCAGGAAAGACTTTGCTACCTACCCCGGTGTCATCCTGGGGACGGTTAAGAATAGCGTATTTTTGAATGTGCTTGATGCAAATCAAAACATCCTGTTTGCAACTAGGGCCCAAGTGCTGCCACTGATGGGGTGGGTGTCTGTGTGGCCCAATTTTTGGAAAAAAGGGAGACTCCGCTTGGAGTAACCCTTGCTTACATTGTTTTTAAAAGAAGCCAAGATGAACAGAGCTGGGATCAGGAAAGACTTTGCTACCTACCCCGGTGTCATCCTGGGGACGGATAAGAATGGCGTATTTTTGAATGTGCTTGATGCAAATCTAGCTGTGAAGTGTACAACTGGGGCACAACTGCTGCCACTGAATGGGTGGGTGTGTGTGGGGCCCAATTTTTGGAAAAAAGGGGAGACTCCGCTTGGAGTAACCCTTGCTTACATTGTTTTTAAAAGAAGCCAAGATGAACAAGTCATGGGTCAGCAAAGACTTTGCTACCTACCCCAGTGTCATCCTGGGGACGGCTAAGAATAGCGTATTTTTGAATGTGCTTGATGCAAATCAAAACATCCTGTTTGCAACTAGGGCCCAAGTGCTGCCACTGATGGGGTGGGTGTCTGTGTGGCCCAATTTTTGGAAAAAAGGGAGACTCCGCTTGGAGTAACCCTTGCTTGCTGTGTTTTTAAAAGAAGCCAAGATGAACAGAGCTGGGATCAGGAAAGACTTTGCTACCTACCCCGGTGTCATCCTGGGGACGGTTAAGAATAGCGTATTTTTGAATGTGCTTGATGCAAATCAAAACATCCTGTTTGCAACTAGGGCCCAAGTGCTGCCACTGATGGGGTGGGTGTCTGTGTGGCCCAATTTTTGGAAAAAAGGGAGACTCCGCTTGGAGTAACCCTTGCTTACATTGTTTTTAAAAGAAGCCAAGATGAACAGAGCTGGGATCAGGAAAGACTTTGCTACCTACCCCGGTGTCATCCTGGGGACGGATAAGAATGGCGTATTTTTGAATGTGCTTGATGCAAATCTAGCTGTGAAGTGTACAACTGGGGCACAACTGCTGCCACTGAATGGGTGGGTGTGTGTGGGGCCCAATTTTTGGAAAAAAGGGGAGACTCCGCTTGGAGTAACCCTTGCTTACATTGTTTTTAAAAGAAGCCAAGATGAACAAGTCATGGGTCAGCAAAGACTTTGCTACCTACCCCAGTGTCATCCTGGGGACGGCTAAGAATAGCGTATTTTTGAATGTGCTTGATGCAAATCAAAACATCCTGTTTGCAACTAGGGCCCAAGTGCTGCCACTGATGGGGTGGGTGTCTGTGTGGCCCAATTTTTGGAAAAAAGGGAGACTCCGCTTGGAGTAACCCTTGCTTGCTGTGTTTTTAAAAGAAGCCAAGATGAACAGAGCTGGGATCAGGAAAGACTTTGCTACCTACCCCGGTGTCATCCTGGGGACGGTTAAGAATAGCGTATTTTTGAATGTGCTTGATGCAAATCAAAACATCCTGTTTGCAACTAGGGCCCAAGTGCTGCCACTGATGGGGTGGGTGTCTGTGTGGCCCAATTTTTGGAAAAAAGGGAGACTCCGCTTGGAGTAACCCTTGCTTACATTGTTTTTAAAAGAAGCCAAGATGAACAGAGCTGGGATCAGGAAAGACTTTGCTACCTACCCCGGTGTCATCCTGGGGACGGATAAGAATGGCGTATTTTTGAATGTGCTTGATGCAAATCTAGCTGTGAAGTGTACAACTGGGGCACAACTGCTGCCACTGAATGGGTGGGTGTGTGTGGGGCCCAATTTTTGTAAAAAAGGGGAGACTCCGCTTGGAGTAACCCTTGCTTACATTGTTTTTAAAAGAAGCCAAGATGAACAAGTCATGGGTCAGCAAAGACTTTGCTACCTACCCCAGTGTCATCCTGGGGACGGCTAAGAATAGCGTATTTTTGAATGTGCTTGATGCAAATCAAAACATCCTGTTTGCAACTAGGGCCCAAGTGCTGCCACTGATGGGGTGGGTGTCTGTGTGGCCCAATTTTTGGAAAAAAGGGAGACTCCGCTTGGAGTAACCCTTGCTTGCTGTGTTTTTAAAAGAAGCCAAGATGAACAGAGCTGGGATCAGGAAAGACTTTGCTACCTACCCCGGTGTCATCCTGGGGACGGATAAGAATGGCGTATTTTTGAATGTGCTTGATGCAAATCTAGCTGTGAAGTGTACAACTGGGGCACAACTGCTGCCACTGAATGGGTGGGTGTGTGTGGGGCCCAATTTTTGGAAAAAAGGGGAGACTCCGCTTGGAGTAACCCTTGCTTACATTGTTTTTAAAAGAAGCCAAGATGAACAAGTCATGGGTCAGCAAAGACTTTGCTACCTACCCCAGTGTCATCCTGGGGACGGCTAAGAATAGCGTATTTTTGAATGTGCTTGATGCAAATCAAAACATCCTGTTTGCAACTAGGGCCCAAGTGCTGCCACTGATGGGGTGGGTGTCTGTGTGGCCCAATTTTTGGAAAAAAGGGAGACTCCGCTTGGAGTAACCCTTGCTTGCTGTGTTTTTAAAAGAAGCCAAGATGAACAGAGCTGGGATCAGGAAAGACTTTGCTACCTACCCCGGTGTCATCCTGGGGACGGATAAGAATGGCGTATTTTTGAATGTGCTTGATGCAAATCAAAACATCCTGTTTGCAACTAGGGCCCAAGTGCTGCCACTGATGGGGTGGGTGTCTGTGTGGCCCAATTTTTGGAAAAAAGGGAGACTCCGCTTGGAGTAACCCTTGCTTACATTGTTTTTAAAAGAAGCCAAGATGAACAAGTCATGGGTCAGCAAAGACTTTGCTACCTACCCCGGTGTCATCCTGGGGACGGCTAAGAATAGCGTATTTTTGAATGTGCTTGATGCAAATCAAAACATCCTGTTTGCAACTAGGGCCCAAGTGCTGCCACTGATGTGGTGGGTGTCTGTGTGGCCCAATTTTTGGAAAAAAGGGAGACTCCGCTTGGAGTAACCCTTGCTTGCTGTGTTTTTAAAAGAAGCCAAGATGAACAGAGCTGGGATCAGGAAAGACTTTGCTACCTACCCCGGTGTCATCCTGGGGACGGATAAGAATGGCGTATTTTTGAATGTGCTTGATGCAAATCTAGCTGTGAAGTGTACAACTGGGGCACAACTGCTGCCACTGAATGGGTGGGTGTGTGTGGGGCCCAATTTTTGGAAAAAAGGGGAGACTCCGCTTGGAGTAACCCTTGCTTACATTGTTTTTAAAAGAAGCCAAGATGAACAAGTCATGGGTCAGCAAAGACTTTGCTACCTACCCCAGTGTCATCCTGGGGACGGCTAAGAATAGCGTATTTTTGAATGTGCTTGATGCAAATCAAAACATCCTGTTTGCAACTAGGGCCCAAGTGCTGCCACTGATGGGGTGGGTGTCTGTGTGGCCCAATTTTTGGAAAAAAGGGAGACTCCGCTTGGAGTAACCCTTGCTTGCTGTGTTTTTAAAAGAAGCCAAGATGAACAGAGCTGGGATCAGGAAAGACTTTGCTACCTACCCCGGTGTCATCCTGTGGACGGCTAAGAATAGCGTATTTTTGAATGTGCTTGATGCAAATCAAAACATCCTGTTTGCAACTAGGGCCCAAGTGCTGCCACTGATGGGGTGGGTGTCTGTGTGGCCCAATTTTTGGAAAAAAGGGAGACTCCGCTTGGAGTAACCCTTGCTTGCTGTGTTTTTAAAAGAAGCCAAGATGAACAGAGCTGGGATCAGGAAAGACTTTGCTACCTACCCCGGTGTCATCCTGGGGACGGCTAAGAATAGCGTATTTTTGAATGTGCTTGATGCAAATCAAAACATCCTGTTTGCAACTAGGGCCCAAGTGCTGCCACTGATGGGGTGGGTGTCTGTGTGGCCCAATTTTTGGAAAAAAGGGAGACTCCGCTTGGAGTAAGCCTTGCTTGCTGTGTTTTTAAAAGAAGCCAAGATGAACAGAGCTGGGATCAGGAAAGACTTTGCTACCTACCCCGGTGTCATCCTGGGGACGGCTAAGAATAGCGTATTTTTGAATGTGCTTGATGCAAATCAAAACATCCTGTTTGCAACTAGGGCCCAAGTGCTGCCACTGATGGGGTGGGTGTCTGTGTGGCCCAATTTTTGGAAAAAAGGGAGACTCCGCTTGGAGTAACCCTTGCTTGCTGTGTTTTTAAAAGAAGCCAAGATGAACAGAGCTGGGATCAGGAAAGACTTTGCTACCTACCCCGGTGTCATCCTGGGGACGGCTAAGAATAGCGTATTTTTGAATGTGCTTGATGCAAATCAAAACATCCTGTTTGCAACTAGGGCCCAAGTGCTGCCACTGATGGGGTGGGTGTCTGTGTGGCCCAATTTTTGGAAAAAAGGGAGACTCCGCTTGGAGTAACCCTTGCTTACATTGTTTTTAAAAGAAGCCAAGATGAACAAGTCATGGGTCAGCAAAGACTTTGCTACCTACCCCGGTGTCATCCTGGGGACGGCTAAGAATAGCGTATTTTTGAATGTGCTTGATGCAAATCAAAACATCCTGTTTGCAACTAGGGCCCAAGTGCTGCCACTGATGGGGTGGGTGTCTGTGTGGCCCAATTTTTGGAAAAAAGGGAGACTCCGCTTGGAGTAACCCTTGCTTGCTGTGTTTTTAAAAGAAGCCAAGATGAACAGAGCTGGGATCAGGAAAGACTTTGCTACCTACCCCGGTGTCATCCTGGGGACGGCTAAGAATAGCGTATTTTTGAATGTGCTTGATGCAAATCAAAACATCCTGTTTGCAACTAGGGCCCAAGTGCTGCCACTGATGGGGTGGGTGTCTGTGTGGCCCAATTTTTGGAAAAAAGGGAGACTCCGCTTGGAGTAACCCTTGCTTGCTGTGTTTTTAAAAGAAGCCAAGATGAACAGAGCTGGGATCAGGAAAGACTTTGCTACCTACCCCGGTGTCATCCTGGGGACGGCTAAGAATAGCGTATTTTTGAATGTGCTTGATGCAAATCAAAACATCCTGTTTGCAACTAGGGCCCAAGTGCTGCCACTGATGTGGTGGGTGTCTGTGTGGCCCAATTTTTGGAAAAAAGGGAGACTCCGCTTGGAGTAACCCTTGCTTGCTGTGTTTTTAAAAGAAGCCAAGATGAACAGAGCTGGGATCAGGAAAGACTTTGCTACCTACCCCGGTGTCATCCTGGGGACGGATAAGAATGGCATATTTTTGAATGTGCTTGATGCAAATCTAGCTGTGAAGTGTACAACTGGGGCACAACTGCTGCCACTGAATGGGTGGGTGTGTGTGGGGCCCAATTTTTGGAAAAAAGGGGAGACTCCGCTTGGAGTAACCCTTGCTTACATTGTTTTTAAAAGAAGCCAAGATGAACAAGTCATGGGTCAGCAAAGACTTTGCTACCTACCCCAGTGTCATCCTGGGGACGGCTAAGAATAGCGTATTTTTGAATGTGCTTGATGCAAATCAAAACATCCTGTTTGCAACTAGGGCCCAAGTGCTGCCACTGATGGGGTGGGTGTCTGTGTGGCCCAATTTTTGGAAAAAAGGGAGACTCCGCTTGGAGTAACCCTTGCTTGCTGTGTTTTTAAAAGAAGCCAAGATGAACAGAGCTGGGATCAGGAAAGACTTTGCTACCTACCCCGGTGTCATCCTGTGGACGGCTAAGAATAGCGTATTTTTGAATGTGCTTGATGCAAATCAAAACATCCTGTTTGCAACTAGGGCCCAAGTGCTGCCACTGATGGGGTGGGTGTCTGTGTGGCCCAATTTTTGGAAAAAAGGGAGACTCCGCTTGGAGTAACCCTTGCTTGCTGTGTTTTTAAAAGAAGCCAAGATGAACAGAGCTGGGATCAGGAAAGACTTTGCTACCTACCCCGGTGTCATCCTGGGGACGGTTAAGAATAGCGTATTTTTGAATGTGCTTGATGCAAATCAAAACATCCTGTTTGCAACTAGGGCCCAAGTGCTGCCACTGATGGGGTGGGTGTCTGTGTGGCCCAATTTTTGGAAAAAAGGGAGACTCCGCTTGGAGTAACCCTTGCTTGCTGTGTTTTTAAAAGAAGCCAAGATGAACAGAGCTGGGATCAGGAAAGACTTTGCTACCTACCCCGGTGTCATCCTGGGGACGGATAAGAATGGCGTATTTTTGAATGTGCTTGATGCAAATCTAGCTGTGAAGTGTACAACTGGGGCACAACTGCTGCCACTGAAGGGGTGGGTGTGTGGGGCCCAATTTTTGGAAAAAAGGGAGACTCCGCTTGGAGTCACCTTGCGGTGTTTTACATGACTTTAGAAGGGCGTGCCATGCCTATATCTGTGTGTCCTCCTCTTTTTCCTTGTCCAGCTGTTTTGTTTTCGCATGAGTACATGTCCTTGTCACTTTCCCATGTGTTTGTGTTGTGTTGTGAGTTGTTTGTCACCTTTTGGACACCTTTGAGGGTGTTTTCTAGGTGTTTTACTGTGTTTGTGATTGCCTGCCATTGTTTCCTATGGGCTCGAGTTCGGTTCGTCGAACGTTCGACGAGCCGAACTCGAGCCAGACCCCCCGTTCGGCGAACCGCCTCGAGCCGAACCGGGACCGGTTCGCTCATCTCTAGTCACTACTCTTAGAAACCATGTGACTCGCAACCCTCTATCAGAGCAGAAATGTGGCTCTAAAGGTTATAAAGTTTGTGAACCACTGATTTAACTTAGGAAACTTGAAGCATAGTTTTCACCAAACCTTAGAATAGGTGATAAATGCCTGACTTTTGGGATTCCTTTTTAAGGGACCACCATTGTGCATTATTGTAGCACATGGGTCCAAAGTTTTACATTCCTACTCATGGATGACTGCAGCATGGAAAGTATTTAGTGCTGACAAAGCAGCAAGTGCTGTACTTGCTGTTTTCAATAGCGCTATGTATCAGAGCCATAACAGTTATCTGGGCTTTACAGCCTGTGCTTGTAATGCTACCACAAGGGGGAGACAGAACTCCGGCAATATGTCATGCAGCTATGTGTGATATGGAACAAGCCCACTAGCTGTTACTAGCATCCACATATGGATGCAATCTGATAGTCGTACAAGCCAAGGTCAGAGCCAGGAGGAAACGTAGTACAAGGGAGCAGACGGAGTCAGAGTCAAGTGAGAGCCAAAGGTTGGAAGTCAGGACCTGTCGTCAGAAGCCATAGAAAAACAGAGCCATAGTCAGGTAACAAGCCAAAGTTGGGGACCGAGACAGCAAGTCAGTAGGCGGAGGGCACGGAGACAAAACAACAAAACAGGGAGCAGGAGAGGGAGACAGGGAGGTCAGACAAGATGGGGAGGACAGGCAGATGAGGACTGGGTAGCGGGCAGGATCAGAGCTAATTCACAGGGACCAGAGGCGCACACTGTAGGGCAGTAACTATAACTGGCACCGACCGTAGGAACACAACACCAAGATAAGGCAGCTGGACCACAGGAACAAGGCACGGCAGGATAAGCTCCTCCCACCAGATCCAACACCAGGGAACACAGATGGCAGGACAAAGCACCTATGAAGGCTCTGCAAAAGCAGAGTCCTACATGAATCATGACCATGCTACACAGCAAGTTTAGCAAAGCAAAAGTAAATGCACAATGTCCCACTTCAAAAATTGCAATTAATAATGGTCACAGCAATCAAGCGGGTTTATATATTTGCTGACAATCTTGTGTCATCTTAACTAGCGTGTTCCATGTTTTGCTCTTAAACAGTGCCATATTGTTGCTATATTATAATCTTAATGTAACACATCAAATCAACATTTAGCCCTAGCCTTATTTAGTAGCACTAAAACATATTTAACAGCCTATAATGTAGGAAATAAGAATATCGATTACCTTCTAAATAAAATATTGCATACAGATCCAATGCAGATAAAGTAATTTAGCTAACAATGGACTTATTAAAGACAAATTAGAGCAATGGATTTTGTGATTCCACATGTGGTGCACATCAACAATTTCACCAAATGAAGCTAAATGAAAAAATTAATCAACTGCCATACATCACTGTCATATAGTTCTGCAGTTGTTCTTGTATCCACCAGATGTCACTTCTTTGCAGTCCCTCAACTTCTTTTCTACCAACTAGAAATATATTCTATCAGGGCGGAGCAAATATAACCTAACTATAGTAATCCTAAAATGTAGTTACCTAATTTCACAATAATGTATATAACATTAGAACAATCATTCACCAGGCTATACAAATCTATATTAGCAATTTTATTTAAAACATTATTCCTAATTACTAGAACTTTTATACTATTGCATCTCTGCGCTTATTTTACATATTTCAGTTTAATATATAACAGTTCTCTTTGGGTTTTAAACTAATGCTAGAATTGCTCTCATAAAAATAATGTATTCATTCATTCCAGAATTGCAATCTATTCATTTATTTGTACAAAATGAAAACATTTATATATCATCAAGGTCAAATTTGAACTTAAAAGTGAAAGCTGTTTACATTAAACTGTGTGATGATACAATGGCATGAACAAGTGATTATATTCAGCTTATTGGCAGGAACATTGTTTGAATTTCTCCATCTTGGCTATTTACACATGCAGGTGCTGAAGGAGGAATACCACAAAAGCTGAAACAAGCATGGAAGTTTCATTAAAGGATACTATCGCTTCAGCATAGCTGTTAGCTTGATATTTCACACATGTGTTTTACATTCCCAATTATAAATATTATTTTATATAATTCTTCATATCAAATTAAAACAAAAACAAAGACTGAGTTAGTGATTATATCTAGTACGGACCTAAAATATAAAAATCCTCCTTTTTTTCAAGCATATTGCAGCATAGGCTAAAATATAAGAATAGTTTAGACATTATGGTGTCCGGCTTGTGTATAGCTGTTTTCGATAATAAGTAGAGATAAGTGAACCTAAAGTTCGGTGTTCGGTGTTCATACCAAACACAGACTTTACCATAAAAGAGTTTGAGTTCGGAGTTCGGGTGCTCTACATATAATGACAAGTCAAGTGAGCATCGTTGTGGTCAGGTACACTCGGTGTTCAGTCCAGTGCGAGTCACTTGTAGTGTTTGAATGGTTGGAGGGTAACAATACCATTATTAGATGTAGTGTACACCCCCCAAAAAATAAAGACAGCTGCGCCCTTTTGTTTAAGGCTGGCTGTATGTTGGGGGAGAGCCAAACAGTCCTATCAGTGACTTCCATTGGGGTTCATATCAAGTTTGGGTCCAGAAGAGATTTTTATCTAAAGTCCTGCTGAATCAGCCAAACCAAATTTCTAAGGCGGGCTTTGCACGTTGCAACATCGGTAACAATGTGTTACCGATGCTGCAGCGATAGTCCCGCCCCCGTCGCACGTTCGATATATAGTGAAAGCTGCCGTAGCGATTATTATCGCTACGGCAGCTTTACACGCACATACCTGCCGTGCGACGTCCCTCTGGCCGGCGACCCGCCTCCTTCCTTAGGGGGCGGGCCGTGCGGCGTCACAGTGACGTCACACGGCAGGCGGCCAATTGAAGTGGAGGGGCGGAGATGAGCAGGATGTAAACATCCCGCCCACCTCCGTCCTTCTCATTGCAGCCGGGAGGCAGGTAAGGTGAAGTTCCTCGCTCCTGCGGCTTCACACACAGCGATGTGTGCGGCCGCAGGAACGAGGAACTACATCGTACCTGTCGCTCCCCCGGCATTATGGAAATGTCGGAGGCTGCAGCGATGATACGATGACGACAATTTTGCGCTCGTTCATCATATCATCTAGGATTTACACACTACGACATCGCAAGTGACGCCGGATGTGCGTCACTTTCGATTTGACCCCACCGACATCGCACCTGCGATGTCGTAGTGTGCAAAGCCCGCCTAAGGGTCTGCTCATCTCTAATAACACAGGTCTGCAAAAAAAAAATTTGAAGAGCTGTTTTGGTTATTGTTATTTTTTTAGTGCGCTGAATCCTAAAATGACCTCCGTTTTTTCATAGGACATCATGTTTTCTGACAATTTAGGTAACTATGTTAAATAAATCAATACCTCAAAATAAATGAAAATAGACTTATAAAATTAACTTTTTATTACAAATTTGTCATGAAAATATTTTTTTAATTGGAATGAGCTCACTAACACACACTAAAATTGATTCTTCTTCCTTGTGAGGTTCCTCTTGGTACATTTACGCTTGTGAGTAGCATCTGGAATGACTCTCTGAAGCGTCCAACAGTAGTCTCCCATCATTGTAATGCTCCATCTTCCCTTTTATCTTCTTTCCATCCCTTTAATATTCTGGTGGAATTGTTCACCTTGCTCCCAAATTTTCAGGAAAGTTGTCAAGGTGGGAATGGAGGAAATGCACTCATCAGGCAACCTAAAGCTTGAAATGCTTTCGACATTCATAAGATGATCTTTTTGTAGTCAGAGTCTTTGTTATTGCCTAAAACATTCTCTATGACCTCTTTAACCCCTTCACGACCGCGGGCAGTAAAATTACGTCCTATTTTAACGTGACTTAACGACCAGGGACGTAATTTTACTGCCTAAACTTCATTTGATTGCCGTGGCCATAGCAACGGCTTTCAAATGATGTCCCCTGCTGTTTCTTACAGCAGGGGACCTTTGCTTGACCCCAGGGGGGGCGGCATCGCCACCCCCTATCGACGATCGATGTGATTGGCTGTTCAAATCTGAACCGCCAACCACATAGATCGCACTAATTTCGGCAAAAATAATGCCCGAATTAGTGCGATCCTGTGAGATCCAGCTATGAGATGCCGCAGCTGCTGCAGCATATCATAGGTGGACCTCAAACATGCCGCCCCCAGCCCCTGCAGCACTGATTGGAGTGATCGTGCTATGATGCGCAATCGCTCCAATCAGTGTGCAGTGGGGCGGTCTGATCTGCCGGTGGCCGCCCTCCCCAGGCCTGTGCTGGCCTGCGAGCCCTCCCCCAACATGTCTGCAGCATGCAGTGGCTGGTACTTGTGGTACCACGCCACCGCTGCTGCTGCCGCCGCCGTAGCTGAGGTCACCGCTGCTGCTGCACGTGAGTACTGTGCTCACTTTGCAGCCCGTGCGTGCTCCCGTGGTGCTCCTGTGCGCTGCCGTGATAGCCCCTGCCGTGCCCCCCCCGCGATCTGCTCCCCCCAAACCCCCCCCGACATCCCGATCTGCTCCCCCCGCGATCTGACTGCCTCCCCCATTATCTCTATTCTGCTTCTGCAGCTCCCTCTCCGGTCTCCCACTCTGCTCTCCCCCCTCCCCCTCTGCTCTCCCCCCCCTCTGCTCTCAACCCCCCCTCTGCTCTCACCCCCCCTCTCCCCCTCTGCTCTCCCCCGACGTCCTCTTACCTGTCTTCACCGGCCTGATCACATCTGCGTCCATCACTGGGTCCTTCCTGGGCATTCTGCTGATCTGCCTGCTGCTCCTGTAAAGCTGTCCATCTCTCTGCCATCTGTTCCTCTGCAGCTCTTCTGGTCAGTGATCCTCCTGCTAGTCCTCTGGGTACTGTGAGTATTTTTTTTTCCGTATCCCCTGTCCATTTTTACACCTCATCCGTCCGTGCGTCCTGCCAAGCGCTGATCAGGAATGCAGATAACGGATCGGCATCCCTGCTCAATTTTTGGCGTGACTTTTTTTTCCGTATCCCCGACGCTTTTTGTATCACATCCGTCCGTGCGTCCCGCCAAGCGCTGATCAGGGATGCAGATAACGGATCGGCATCCCTGCTCAATTTTTGGCGTGACTTTTTTTTCCGTATCCCCGACGCTTTTTGTATCGCATCCGTCCGTGCGTCCCGCCAAGCGCTGATCAGGGATGCAGATAACGGATCGGCATCCCTGCTCAATTTTTGGCGTGACTTTTTTTTCCGTATCCCCGACGCTTTTTGTATCGCATCCGTCCGTGCGTCCCGCCAAGCGCTGATCAGGGATGCACATAACGGATCGGCATCCATGGTCAATTTTTGGCGTGACTTTTTTCCGTATTCACGACGCTTTTTGTATCACATCCGTCCGTGCGTCCCGCCGAGCGCTGATTAGGGATGCAGATAACGGATCGGCATCCCTGCTCAATTTTTGGCGTGACTTTTTTCCGTATTTGCGACGCTTTTTGTATCGCATCCGTCCGTGCATCCCGCCAAGCGCTGATCAGGGATGCACATAACGTATCTGCATCCATGGTCAATTTTTGGCGTGACTTTTTTTTTTTATGTATCCCCGACGCTTTTTTTTATCGCATCCGACCGTGCGTCCTGCAGCGGCCGATCAGTGCACTGGGTCTGTGCGTTTGAAAAGTCAAATGGCGCTCCTTCTCTTCTGAGCCCCGCTATGCGCTCAAACAATTACTTTCCACCACATATGAGGTATCTGCGTACTCAGGAGAAATTGCACAATATGTTTTATGGTGCATTTTTTCCTGTTACCCTTGTGAAAAAAAAGCTACCTAGTTGAAGCAACCGTTTTGTGGTTAAAAAAAAAAAAATTTCTTTTCACGGCTCAACGCTATAAACTTCTGTGAAGCCCCCAGGTGTTCAAAGTGCTCACCAAACATCTAGAAAAATTATTTGAGGGCTCTAGTTTCCAAAATGGTGTCACTTGTGGGGGAGCTCCACTGTTTAGGCACCATAGGGGGTCTCCAAACGTGACATGGCGCCCGCTAATGATTCCAACCAATTTTGCTGTCAAATGGCGCTCCTTCTCTTCTGAGCCCCGCCCTGCGCCCAAACAATTACTTTCCACCACATATGAGGTATCTGCGTACTCAGGAGAAAATGCACAATACATTTTATGGTGCATTTTTTCCTGATAGCCTTGTGAAAAAAAAGCTACCTAGTTGAAGCAACCGTTTTGTGGTAAAAAAAAAATTTTTTCTTTTCACGGCTCAACGCTATAAACTTCTGTGAAGCCCCCAGGGGTTCAAAGTGCTCACCAAACATCTAGAAAAATTATTTGAGGGCTCTAGTTTCCAAAATGGGGTGACTTGTGGGGGAGCTCCATTGTTTAGGCACCTCAGGGGGTCTTCAAACCCGACATGGCGTCCGCTAATAGGTGCAGCTAATTTTGCACTCAAAAATTCAAATGGCGCTCCTTGCCTTCCGAGCACTGCTGTGTGTCCAAACATTTGATTTCCACCACATATGAGGTATCTGCGTACTCAGGAGAAAATGCACAATACATTTTATGGTGCATTTTTTCCTGTTACCCTTGTGGAAAAAAAAAAAGCTACCTAGTTGAAGCAACCGTTTTGTGGTAAAAAAAAAATTTCTTTCTTTTCACGGCTCAACGCTATAAACTTCTGTGAAGCCCCCAGGGGTTCAAAGTGCTCACCAAACATCTAGAAAAATTATTTGAGGGCCCTAGTTTCCAAAATGGGGTCACTTGTGGGGGAGCTCCATTGGTTAGGCACCTCAGGGGGTCTTCAAACCCGACATGGCGTCCGCTAATGAGTGCAGCTAATTTTGCGTTCAAAAATTCAAATGGCGCTCCTTCCCTTCCGAGCTCTGCCGTGCGCCCAAACAATTGATTTTTACAACATATGGAGTATCAGCGTACTCAGGAGAACATGCACAATAAATTGTATTGTGTACTTTCTCTTTTCTCCCTTGTAAAAATGAAAATTTTATGGCTAAAGTAACATTTTTGTGTTAAAAAGTAAAATTTTCATTTTTTCCTTCCACATTGCTTTGGTTCCTGTGAAGCACCTAAAGGGTTAATAAACTTATTGGATGTGGTTTTGAGCAGTGTGAGGGGTGTAGTTTTTAGAATGGGGTCACTTTTGAGTATTTTCTGTCACCTAGGCCTCTCAAAGTCACCTCAAATGTAATGTGGTCCCTAAAAAAAATTATTTTGTAAATTTTGTTGGAAAAATGAGAATTTGCTGATGACCTTTGACCCCTTCTAACTTCCTAACGGAAAAAAAATTTGTTTCGAAAATTGCGCTGATGTAAAGTACACAAGTGGGAAATGTTATTTAGTAACTATTTTGTGTGACATATCTCTCAGATTTATGGGCATACATTTTCAAAGTTTGAAAATTGCGAAATTTTCAAAATTTTCGCCAAATTTCCTAAATTTTCACAAATAAACGCAAAAAATATCGGCCTATACCACTGACATGAAGTACAATATGTCACGAAAAAACAATCTCAGAATCGCCAGGATCCGTTGAAGCGTTCCAGAGTTATAACCTGTCAAAGTGACACTGGTCAGAATTGCAAAAAATGGCCCGGTCATTAGGGTGTTTTAGTGGCCGGGGGTGAAGGGGTTAAATGCAATCCATACTTCTTTTTGAGGATCTGTTGTGGCGCCTTGTGCCTGAATCACCACAAATAATAGCTACATGTGTATTTCAATCTATATAACATGTATTGTCAGCTTTAATGTGATTTGGTTTTCTCTACTGTTCACTACAAACAAACATTTGCCTACACTCTCTTACTGAGGCTGTTCACTTGAGATAAACCCAACGCTTGAGATAGGGGAGGAGCTTAGTTATGAGGTAAAATTTCAGTGGATTTCAGCTAGGGTGAAGTGAGAAATATAACATGGAGACAGTCTTGTCCTGAGGTAACCGCTAATATATCTATCTATCTATATGTATATATATATATATATATATATATATATATATATATATATATATATATATATATATATATATATATATATATATATATGTACATGTTTGTTATTGGCACATCTGTAATGGCCCAAGCTTTAAAACCGTACCATAATCCATCGATATTTGCCATTTAAAAAAATAAAATAAATGACTGAAATATGTTCAAAAAAAGTTATCCAAAAGGTATATTAAAAATTATGGTATTACAAAAAAATGTCACTTTATCCTGCAAAGAATGCGGCCTACCAAATTCAGCTTTTTTCTATGTGTGGCCTATATACCCAGTCAAGTTCGATACCCCTGATTTACATTGATATTTTTTGCCTCCAGATTTTGCTAAGACTTTTATACACAGCAGTTAGAAGTGTCAACACATATATGAACTACAGAGGACAATCAATAAAGCATTTTTGAAAGAAAATAAAAAGAACAAAACAAAAAAAAGCTTTTTATTCATTTACACTGTTTATTCTTCCAGACATTGTTTGATAAAGTAGAAACTTCTCTGAACTAGTGATTATGGAATGACAGATGTGTTTGGACTAAAACATGTTTTGTAAGCTTTGAAGCAGATACAGATTAAAATGTAAAAATAGTCAGATTTATTCTGCTACCTTTTCACAAAAAAAAAAAGATCTTAAATATCAAGTAATCTCGGATATATGAAATGCAGTTTTCAAGTGGATTTTCACTTTAGAAAGAATTATGCCAGGTATATAGACGGAAAACATAATGTTTTTCATTTCCTGTCCAGTTGTATACTTCTGAAAAGATTATAAACACGGAAATAATGGGGTTACGTACAAATGCAATCCATTTCATCAAAGAAACGTAAAAAAAGACTGTAATTAGTTCAATGAAATATGTTTTTTCTTGTTTTAACTTAGATCATACTTAAGCCCAGATAACACCGACCAACCCCATGCAATTTATGAAGAATAATGCTATATTGTTGTTTAACATATTACATTTCTTCTGCTAACCAGTAACCACATTTTTTGTGGATTAACTTTCACAAGGCACCATGCTTGACGTCCACTTCATTATTATTTACAGCACTCTTGTTTAAAGAATATCAATAGAAATTCTTTTTTTTAATTCTTTTTTTAAGGTAAGCATCACATGGCTGCAGGCTAACACAATCAGTAAAGAAAACATAGCAATAAAATATAATAGCCTATATATATTTTTTACATAACCTTATTTTTTTATATTGTGTTTTACATCTATAATAGACAGCAATATGTCTGTATGAAGCCTTTTATTTTCTCATGATGTAAACCTATAAGTTCTCTTAGAAAAGAAACCTTTGAGTCATTTAAAATTAGTATGTTTGAGGGTTTTTCAAAAATATCTCAATAATATTGAATTAATAGCATCATCTCCTAACCTCAAGAACCAATTTTCTAAGTGGTCTAAAAGTTAGGACCACTGTCACGCATAGATACACATTTTCCTGATTTTTATATTCTGATAAGATGATGCCGTTGTCCCACTGTAGAGGAGCAATAAAAGCCTCAGAAGTAATCACTGGTGAGGGGCTTTGTCCGCCTAGGCTCAGTAGTTGTCTCTCTTTGGCCCATACCCCCGCCCTTTCCACAGAGCAAGGTGGAAGGGATTGGTGGCGGTGTTCCTGGTGGGGTATGTGGACTTTGTATGTGTAAGCCATACCTCTGTTTAGGCCCTTGTGCAGACCAGGTTTTTTTCGCTGGGTGTTTACAGACACAGATTCTTGTTTCTTTGTCAATAGTAATGAACGTGTGTAATAGTTAGGATTTTCTACTCGCACAGATTGTACAGTATTCGGGTTACTAGTTACATTGCGAGTTTTTGTGTACTTGCCTTGCAATATTTGTATGTTCCGCTCAGCAGGTTTTATCCCTGGTACAAATAATCTATGGTGACCAGAATCCTGCGCAAAGGGGTAGGAGCAAGCGCTTCATACTCACCGGTCACCGGGCAGCTGTCACACTGCTCCTGCAGCCTCTCATTCTTCTTTTTGGGCTACTCATTAGCCTCATTAAATATGCACTGCTTCCCCCCGATCACTGGCATCTGTGATTGGTTGAAGTCAGTGAGCCCCCCCATTGTGGGAACTCGTATGGAATACATCGGATGCCGGTGGTCGGGAGAAGCAGTGAATATGTATGAGCCTAATGAGCGGCTCCAGAAGAAGAATGAGAGACAGCAGGATCAGTATAACAGCCACGCTGCAGCAGTGATCGGTGAGTAGGAAGCACTTGGAAACAGAGAGAGGCAGAGACAGAGAGAGTGGCTTAATACTGTGACATCCTTATTCCCAGAACCCATATATAAGTCAGAAATGCATGCAGGCATATTCTTTAGGCTCTCGCTATTCAATTGCATCACTTTCAGCTATTTCGTCAGGCCCCCAGACCGCTTTGTTGGGTCCTGCAGAAAATTACTTGCATTTCCCATTGACTTGCATGGCACTTGCTATTCAGAGCAAATATGCAAGTATTACAAAGTACTCATTACGATTACGAGTATAGTGATTATGAATATTTCGGTACTTTCTCAACTCTAGTTTTCAACAGTCTTTTACTAACAGTTAAGCACAGTATCTCAGTCACATCACTACTGTGGGCAAAACACTTGAACATTGTACATTTGACTTCAAAACACACTTTTACGGCAGACTGCTCCATGGTTCCTGGTACAACTGCAGTGTTTTGTACATTCTCTTCCTCTAAATCTGACAATATGGGTCCACTAAATAAATTCATAGAGTCCCGTACGGCTATGGTCACATCCCACCCACAGGTAGCTGATACTATTAACGGTTTTGACCACCATTGGACAAAACCCGTTACATGCTGTTTTGCCCAAACTTCATAGACTGTCATGGCGGAGTTGGACGCTGTTCAGATAGCTGATGTTAACGTTCCACCAGATGGTTTCTCTGATATTTGGGATCAACAAAGGCAGACTCAGGCGGTGACCTGCTGTGCGACGATTTATCATAGGCATGCTAGCAAGAGTTAGGGGTGCTTCACACATAGCGAGATCGCTACCGAAATCGCTGCTACGGCACGGTTTTGGTGACGCAAAAGTGACCTCATTAGCGATCTCGCTGTGTGTGACACTGAGCAGCGATCTGGCCCCTGCTGCGAGATCGCTGCTCGTTACACACAGCCCTGGTTCGTTTTCTTCAAAGGCGCTCTCCCGCTGTGACACACAGATCGCTGTGTGTGAAAGCAAGAGAGCGACGAAATGAAGCGAGCAGGGAGCAGGAGCCGGCATCTGGCAGCTGCGGTAAGCTGTAACCTGGGTAAACATCGGGTAACCAAGGTGGTTACCCGATATTTACCTTAGTTACCAGCCTCCGCAGCTCTCACGCTGCCTGTGCTGCCGGCTCCGGCTCTCTGCACATGTAGCTGCAGTACACATCGGGTTAATTAACCCGATGTGTACTGTAGCTAGGAGAGCAAGGAGCCAGCGCTAAGCAGTGTGTGCGGCTCCCTGCTCTCGCGGTTATGATCACTGCTTCGGCTGCTGTGTTTGACAGCTAAGCAGCGATCATAACAGCGACTTACAAGGTCGCTGTTACGTCACAGAAAATGGTGACGTAACAGCGACCTCGTTGACGCTGTTGCTTAGTGTGAACCAGCCCTTAATCTCTGCTGGTTTGTTTGCTCTTTTGATTAGATATTGTGGGGTGACCTATCACATCTGCTCCCCTCTTATTTATGCTGGTGCAAACTGTCCACCTATGCCAGCTATAGTTTATTCTATTTGGTTCTGTGTGGTGTCCCAGAATTACTGGTGCAAGTTATGCTCATTGTTTGGTGCTTTTGTGGAATCTACCTCTGTTTTGTTGTACCTTTTTTCCTGCTCTTGTTTTTTTTCCTAAACCTCTTATTGTCTTTACCTTTGTTTGTAACATAGTTTTGGTTTTCCCCTGTTTGTCTTTATCTGGGGCTTGCATCATACTTCTGTCCTGTCCATCCTTGAGGGGAGGGGGAAACAGATCAGTATTGGTCAGGATCAGGGCAAGGAAGGAGACTCAGGCCTCTCTACCATCAGGAGTATCCCTGAGGTTAATGATAGCATAGGGTCCCCCAGTTTAAGGGACAGCTGGTTCCCTGCCATCCCATTGTAATGGTTACAGTATAGCTGACAACATTTTATATTCCTGCATGGACCCAGTTGCTCTGCTATTGATTCATTTGCAGCCCTTGTCTCTCCAGGTGGCTGAACTAAAGGGTTTAGTGCAGTAACAAATGCAGATCACCACATCGGCACAAACAACTCTGGTTTCTGGATCATCCAAACCCAAACTTCCCCTGCTGAAAAGATTTTCGGCAGAGCGCAGCCGGTTTCTTACTTTTAGAGAACCATGTAAATGATACTTTTCACTACATTTTAACTCCTCTCGTAGTGAGGAAAAGCAGGTGGGAATTGTGGTCTTGCTCTTGAGTGGGGACCCACAAGCATGGTCTTATTCTGTGCCCCCTGAATCAATGTTTTTTGTCAGTGGACTGAGTTTGTTTTTTTTGTGGCAAGAAGGGACACTTTGTCAGTACCTGCCCCTCTGTGCACAAATGGGTTGGGGGCTTCCAACCTGGGTCTGTGTATTTCCTCCACTAAGGTGTCTCAATGTTTAATACCTGCAAGAGTTAAGGTTGGGGGCCCAGATGTCCCTATTATGATCTTTCTAGATAGTGGTTCAGTGGCAAACTTAACTGATGAACAGTTTGATCGTTCCTCTGGGTTAGAGTTGAAGGCGTTATGAAATCTGGTATGGATTTTTGCCTTTGATTCATTACCTCTTTCTCAGGGGGTTTTGTTGAGTGTATACAGTGGCTGGAACTCTGTAAAGGGGTACTTCATTAGGAGCTCATATCTTGTTATGTGCTTAAAAGCCTTTCTGCACAAATTGTATTAGGGTTCCCCAGGTTTTCATTACATAAAGCCCCTGTTGACTGGAAAACCCAAGACATAATTAATTTGACTATACACTGGTTGCCCATCAGCGTCATAACGATCAGGAACCAGAGGCAACGGGTTCCTCCCGCGTCGTCGCCAGGGGAGGTCATCAGCACTGGAGGCCAACTCAATTGTTGCAAGTTGCAGGGCTCCTTGCTTAGATTGCACGGCAGTGGTCAAATTAGCCATACCTTTGATCAATTCCAGGATTTGGAGCATCAGTTCATTGATGGAGTCCTTAGCAACAGTTTGCTCGCTGGCTTCCACCATCACTGGTGTAGCTGGCACCAACACTGGTTGCTGAAGCATGGTGCCGGAATCCGGTTCGCGCAACACCCGGATGGCCCGATCTTTGAATTCTGCAAAGCTGAGATTAGGACTTTGTATGGACACGATGCGCATCTGGGTCTGGTAGGCATCGCACAGGTGCCCCTTGATGAACTAGTCAGTCAGCAGGCGGTTCTCATCTTTCACCTCCTCTGGTTCCACCTGCTGAACAGCTCCCATTGCCTCTTGAAGATTTAAAGCATAGTCCCGTGTACTGTCCTGCACCCTTTGCTTGCATCCATAAATCTCATCTTTATCTCAGCTGCTGCACGGGTATCAAAAGTTTCCTTGAGTTTAGTCAAAATGTCTTTCGGCATTCTTTTATCGGTCTCCGGCCAGGATTTGACTTCTCGCCGAGCTGCCCCGGTCAGTTGGCCAACAAGGACACTAGCTTTCTGATCCTCTGTCAGAGTACACCCGGAATAAACTGTATAGTCTCTGCTTGAAGGCAGCCAGGGTATATGCCTCCCCAGAATACTGGGGTAGCCACGTTGCTCCTGGGAGATATGGCATGGTAAACAGTAGCACCGGAGCTGGGGTCAATGCTGCAGCTCTGGCAACAGGGATGGTTTTGTCTCTTTCTTCCCTGGACATGTTTTTCAGGCACAGGGTTTCCTGCTAGTTCCCAGAAGTGGGGCTCTCCTTCACTCTCTTTCTGGGCTCCACGCACACTTTTGCGCTCTTTTTGGGTGCCGCCAACGATGGCATGCCCCCTTTTTCTCCCCCACAGAATAGTTAATGGCGACTGTCCTTTTCAAGAAATATGGTTTAACACAGTTCTGCAATGTGCACAGTACCCATTTGTTGCGGGTACATAATCCTATTCTTGACGCCAAGTTGTAGCACCCACGGGGCAAGGGGTTAACTTCACTCGTCGCTGGGCCCGGTGATGTCAGGTCTGGGGGATGTCATGGGGGGTCTTGCCCGGCTTCGTGGCCACAAGACATACAATAAAAGAAGGGAAGGTGTGATGGAAATGATTTGTCTCATGATGCCACCTGCGGTACGTGGCCAGGGAATAGCCGCCGCTGCTGTCGCTGTCCTCCGGGGTGGATGGTTGTAGCAGCTAAGATGTTTCTGCTTACCACAGGTGGAGCAGGCCCCAGGGAAGATGATGAGCATAGTAGTGATGGCTGGCGCCGAAGCGCGGGGTGCTGGCAATGACGGACGAACACGGCAGCTGTGGTACCATGTCTTTACTCACTGTCCTTTTGGTTGCCCGGAAGTACTGGTCTCTGCCGTGATGGGCTCCAGCCGATCCCGGATAAGTTAGAGATAGCCACCAGTATTGGAAAGTGTCCTCCCCCAAGGAATGTCCCTCCAGAAGTGAGGAACCTGGGCTAAACTTCCCGCTCCAAGCCACGGGCTCTGTGAAGAAAAGAAGAGTGGTATCTTTCTGTCAGAACTGAAGTCCTGACTTGACTGAAGATTGTTTAAAGGTTGCTCCTACTTCTACCTCAAGTGGTGCCCGCACCCAAGGTGGTTGTCCTAGTGACCGAGAAAGTCCCATGCATCGTGATGGCCACTCTCCTGTCTAGCCTATGCCAATCCTCAGTGGAAAGATACCTAAGCTGTATGTAAGGTGAAATGTGAAAAGACTGATGGTTAACCCCTGCATTACCCGAGATGAAAACTGCACCATAAGTGGGGTGCAGTACCCTGTGGTGACTGAAGTCAAAGGGGCGCCACAGATGCACCACATGGGGTTCTGGTGAACAAGTCGTTTGATCACCTGAATCATCGTCTCAGGGTTCTGGGAGAGCATCATGTTTCTGTCCTTCCTGGTGACCCAGGGTTTAAAGGTTCTCCAGATCTAATATTGTGTTGCTTTTGGTGGCCCAGAGTCCAGAGGGATGTAGTATCCAATGTGTCTGCATGACTTAACTGTGTGCATTCAAACACATCTCACTCTCATCCTTCGGGATGCTTGCAGCTTTTGAGTGTTCCTGGTCAACCTTGGACAGACATTTTGATGAACTTTATCATGGGTTTATCTTCCCAGAGAATTATATACCTGTATAGAAGCTATTCTCTATTGCTCGGTGACACTATATCACATATCTCCTATAGCTTCAATTGTCCTTGAAAAAGACCAACTATGTGGTCGAAATGTTGGGGACTTTATTGTAATTTTCATGCCTACGCACAAAAGAATATATTTTTCAAAGATCATCCTTTTTTCAGAGTTCATTTAGTGTGCCGGAGCTATTTTGTACTTTTTACAACTGGCAGTAATCAGAGACAGACAACCAGCTAAAAAGCCAGGCAATCACTAATAGAGAAGAGCGATGTTCGAGGTTCGCCAATTTCATGTTTGAGTGATTTTGGTGGGTGCACGAGATCGAACTCGAACTCGACCTTTTTGCTAAAAGCTCGACAGTTCGAGTTACGTTCCAGATCAGTTCAATCACCTTAAACGTGGCTTTTCACAGTAAGGCTATGTGCACATGTTGCTATCTGCATGTGTCCTGCGTCCCCAGCACAATCCCTCTCCCTTTCCTACTCACTGATCACAGGCATCTCGCTCCACGTCTGTCACAAATCTGTGGTGTCTTTTCCTCTTTAGAAAATGGCTGCCGCTTCATTAGTCAATTAGTTATTCCGTGCTATCCCCGCCCACCGGCGCCTATGATTGGTTGAAGTCAGACACGTCCCCAAGCTGAGTGACAGCTGTCTCACTGCAACCAATCACAGCCGCCAGAAGATGGCGCTTCTATGAAAGCGCCCTTTTCTGGGGTGGCTACGGACTGCAATTCGTAGCAGAGGTGAACAGAAAGCTCAGGCCAAACTGTGCTGTGGATTCCAATCCCCAGCTGCCTAGTTGTACCTGGCTGGACACAAAAATATGTCGAAGTCATGTAATAAGTGAAATAATTAAAAAAAACGGGCTTCCCTATATTTTTGGTTCCCAGCCAGGTACAAATAGGCAGCTGGGGGTTGGGGGCAGCCCGTAGGTGCCTGCTGTACCTGGCTAGCATATCAAAATATGGCGAAGCTCACATCATTCGTTTTTTAATTATTTCATGAAATTCATGAAATAATTAATAAAAAAAGGGCTTCCCTATATTTTTGGTTCCGAACCGGGTACAAATAGGCAGCTGGGTGTTGGGGGCAGCCCGTAGGTGCCTGCTGTACCTGGCTAGCATACAAAAATATGGCGAAGCCCACGTCATTTGTTTTTTAATTATTTCATGAAATTCATGAAGTAATTAATAAAAAAAGGGCTTCCCTATATTTTTGTTTCCAGCCGGGTACAAATAGGCAGCTGGGTGTTGGGGGCAGCCTGTAGCTGCCTGCTGTACCTGGCTAGCATACAAAAACATGGCGAAGCCCACATAATTGCTGAGCCTTGTAGTTAAGCAGTTGCTGTCTGTCTGTATGAAGGAGAGCAGACAGAAGCTGCAGAACGACAAGGCTCAGCATACTCCATTCACTAGTGTATGCAGGAGAGCAGACAGCAGCTGCAGAACTACAAGGCTCAGCATACTCCATCCAGGACTGTATGCAGGAGTTTTTTGCCCACCAAAAAAATGACATGAGCTTCACCATAATTTTGTATGCTAGCCAGGTACAGCAGGCAGGTACGGCTGCCCCCAACCCCCAGCTGCCTATTTGTACCCGTCTGGGAACAAAAAAAATAGGGAAGCCCTTTTTTTTAATTATTTCATGAATTTCATGAAATAATTAAAAAACAAATCGACATGAGCTTCGCCCCATTTTTGAGTCCAGCCAGGTAAAACTAGGCAGCTGGGGATTGGAATCCGCAGCACAGGTTAGCCCGAGCTTTCTGGGCACCTCTGCTGTGAATTGCAATCCGCAGCCACCCTAGAACATGGCGCTTTCATAGAAGCACCATCATCTGGCGCTGTATCCAACTCTTCCAACAGCCCTGGAGACGGGTGGCTTGCTGGGTAATTATGAGTTAATACTACCTTTGTTTTACTAGCTAGTATTAAGTCAGAGATTCTTAATGTCAGCCAAGTTTGACCCAGCCATTAAGAATCTCCAATAAAGGGTTAAAAAAAAGACACCACACAGAGAAAAAATACTTTAATTGAAATAAATACACAGACACACTTAGAGACTCCATGTTTATTACTCCCTCTTATCCCTCCACGATCCTGCTCTTCTGTCTTCTTTCTCCTTCAACCCATGCAGCGCTGCATGGGAGGAAGACGCTGCTGTTCCCCGTGCAGGCTTTTCACTCCGTGAGTGACCAGAAGCTGCTGCCTGTAAGCGGTGACGTCACCGCTGACAGGCGCGTTGCTATAGCAATGGTGATCTCCGTTATTGACCGGCTGTGGCAGCCGGTGAATAACGGAATGGGGAAGCAGAATGGGGAGTCGACCGTGTGTCAGAGCATGTCGCCGGTACATGTAGATACACAAACGATCACCACGTACTCTAGAGATGCACTGACAGGTCCTAGCATGACGTCAAAGCCATGTGACCAGTCTGTAGCCAATGAGAAAATAGACACGTGACTGGTCACATGGCTATTTTGTCGTTACGATAGGTCCTATGCTGGTTACTGGGAAGACGCAACGATTATCGGAAGGAACAGCGGCGGGAGACAGAGTGCAGGACGCATCGCGGGGACAGGTTAGTGTTATGGCAATGTTTATTAACTGTAAGTGTACATTTATAATGTGTTTTTATGTGTTTGTGTTTGCCTCTCATTGGTTTCAATGGGGTTCAAGAGGTTCGTCGTACAGCTAGCCGAACCGAACTCAAACGCAGCCTACGTTTGACGAACCGAGTCAAACTTGAGCCTCTAGAGGTTTGCTCATCTCTAATCACTAGGCAAAGGAGACACCTGAAAGAAAACCCAGCATGCCCCGGTCCTGATTCTGTGGCTGGAGTGTCACTCACAATACTGATAGCTCAGTACGTCCCAGCCTTAGATTGGATGTCTGAACTGTCCATAATAATGCTGATAGCTTAGTATGCCCCTGTCTCAGATTGGATGGGTGAGCTATCTGTAACCAAACTGACAGCTCAGCATGATCCTCATTCTATAGGATGTTTGAACTGTCACTCATTACCTCCAAGACACACTGAGTGGAAAAATCGTGACAATGGTCTATGTAATTCATGAAGGATTAAATAAAGGACAAATTATGAACATGTAGATTACTTTATTAGCCCTAAAATTTTCATGTTGAATATTTATGCCACATTTTTAGACACATGATACATTTTACTCTGGTTAAGTATTATGTTTTTACAAGCTATTATAGTTTCATGAAATATAAAATTTGCTGTTTTTAACAAAATGATGCAGTAACAAACACAATAAAAGGAAAGTACATGTCCATAAACTGAACCCTGGAAAGGTGTTTCATATTTGCCATGTTATTCAGGCCACAAACTAATTTGGTCTGAATATTACAACCACTTTGCTTGTTCATTTCTCATTTACTTTTTATGTTGTATTCCTCTAAAAACCAAATGGTATTTATTACAATGAAAAGTGATATGTTATATATAATAAGAAATAAAATGGTAGTGATTTATATATAATTAAACACCAAATTTATTTATTCTGTAATATTTGGTATTTCACTCCATGGGCATTACCTTTCAGTGTTCATTGTTAGAAATGTAGGCACAAATACAAAACAATATTCCTAATCTTTCAGTAGTATACACCTCCAATTTATAAACCATGAAGTGCCTTGGATTTGTCTAATTACATTGAGCACAGATGAGCAAATCCCTTAACGTTTGATTTCTCAAACTATACCATGACAAATTGATGTGCAGTGAATTAATAACACTGGTCTACAAAAAAAAACAATTTTTCTGGAATGGACTTTAAGAACAGTTTTAGACTAATTTGAGGGTGCTGAATTTAAATCTGATCTTATAATTTCTCTATCACATCAAGTTTTTGCGCTATAGGTATATATCCCATTTTCAGGAGTTCCATGAAAAATATAAGTAGTGTAACAAAAGTGCCGGTTTATATGGTTCACTGAGGTAAATTTAGTTTTCATTTAGTCTCCCAATAAATGTGAGAATATCTTTGTTTTTTGACAAAATGATTATTTTTTGCAACTGTTTTATAAAAAAAAGTTGAATTGTAAAGTACTGCAGAATATGTTGACATTGTATAAATAAAGATTATTATTATTATTATTATTATTATTATTATGAGCCAGTGTTAACACAGCCTTATCATTTCTTTAGTGTTTTACGGTTTTCCCTCTATATCTCCTTTTCCAAGCTGAGCTGTGTCGTCCTATATAAATTCAACAGAAAATGGCTGCCTCTGCATTTTCTAAATCTACTTTTGCAATGCTTCTGTTTTGCTTTTTATGCCATGGGATGTGACAGCTGAAGCAATTATAATATAGTCCTTCCAAACATGGTTGAGGTCATGGGAGTATTCTATGGCTATCAATGTCTTCTTCATTGTAAAAAGTGGCAGTGATTCAATATTTGGTAATTTGCACAAAGTAAATTGCAAATTGTTTGAATTCACTGGGTCCAGAGAATTCCCAAAAATTCAGTAGGAATTTGATTAACATCAAATCGGTGCACTCATCTGTTTATATCTGTGTTTTTAGTTGTTGATTTTTTTTAATTTATAAGGTAAAGCAGAAATAAAATTGAAAGAATCTAAACAATTATTAAAAGACATAGTCAGAAAAATCATTAATCATTGGTTTAGATTTAATAATAATAATAATAATAATTTTATTCATTTATATAGCGCTATTAATTCCACAGCGCTTTATATATTTAAATCTAATTCTAATAGGGCAGAAGTATACACTCAGAATGCAGAATAACAATTTTGAGCCATAACTCTTGCAAAAAAAACCCAAGACAAAACAAAGCAAAAGAGATAGATTAAGGGAGAGAAAATGAATATATATTGTTGAAACCAGAAATAGTCCCAAGATTTAAAAAAAAAAGTGTAAAAAAACCCTCCATTGTAATGAACTAGAAATAAACATAGGGCATTAGTCAAATAACATGGTTTTCGTGTGTTTTTTTTCTTCTCACCTGAACAAGCTATAAGACCACAGTACTTATACGGCTTAATAAATAAGATTCATCCGCAGCTGCTCCACTGGTTAGAATAATCCGACCTTGATAAACGTCAGAACAAGGGTATGCTGCACTGCTGATGAAGAAATTCCAGAAGGCAGATACATAAGAATCAATTTTTTCTCAATGCGTTTCCAGGTCAAATTGGCTTCTTCCTCAAGAAAACATTAATCATAAGTAAAAAATAAAACATTTCATCACTCAGAAATGTATATAATATATACGTAAAAAGCTCTTATGATCATGCCGCGGGCATGTCTATGAGTGCTAGGACAAGCACGCCCCTCTGTCCTAGTCCTCATTGACATGCCACTGTAGGAAATTGACATCATCATTTAAAGGGTTAACAGCCATGAGTATAGCACATCATTAGTTGTTAAAGAGCTACGGGTGTGCATATTTAAGCCAACACATTATTTTAGTTGTTTGTCTCTTTCCATTAATTCTACTGGACTACTGAAAAGGATGTACAATAAATGCACTCAATACTTGGTCGGGGCTCCTTTTGCATGAACTACTGCATCAATGCAGTGATGCATGGACCCGATCAGCCTGTGGCACTGCTGAGGTGTTATGGAGGCCCAGGTTGCTTTGACAGCAGCCTTGAGCTCGTCTGCATTGTTGGCTCTGGTGTCTCTCATCTTTCTCTTGACAATATTCCATAGATTCTCTATGAGGTTTAGGCCAGGCAAGTTTGCTTGTGTGGACAGGTGCCAAAAATCTGCTGGAAAGTGAAATTTCCATCTCCAAAAAGCTTGTCGGCGGAGGGAAGCATGAAGTGCTCTAAAATTTCCTGGCTGTGCTGATTTTGGTTGAGATAAAACAAGATACGTCCTGGATACATCTGTGTGTGTTGGGACTTCAAGCAGTGACTCCAGCAGCAGTCCACTCCTTGTGAATCTTTGCCAAATTATTGAATAGCCTTTTCTTAACAATCCTATCAAGCCTGCAGTTATCCCGGTTGCTTGTGCATCTTTTTCTAACACACTTTTTCCTTCCACTGAACTTTCCATTAATATGCTTGGATACAGCCTCTGTGAACAGCCAGCTTCTTTAGAAATGACTTTTTGTGACTTACCCTCCTTGCGGAGTGTGTCAATGACTGCCTTCTGGACATCTGTCAAGTCAGCTCTCTTCCACATGATTGTGTAGCCTATTGAACAAGACTAAGGGACCATTTTAAACACTTAGGAAGCCTTTGCAGGTGTTTTGTGGTAATTATTTAAATTTTCTGAGATAATGACTTCAAAATTAACAGAAATGAACACTTGAAATAGAAAACTTTGTTTCAAATGACTATACAATATGTGTTTCCCTTTTTAGATTAAATAACTAAAATAAATTAACTGTTTGATGATATTCTTATTTATTAAGATGCACTTGTATGTCTATCAGCTACCCTTTAATTGAAAAACAACTACAAATGGGAAAACTGATATTAAATTGGAACAAGTTGATGGACACATCTGGTCCATGCGCCTCCTTTAACAGCCATTTTGAAAACAGAGAGCTGTGCAGTCTGTGAAGAAAGCGACACTATAAAAATGCAGGAGGTAAACCTGCAATATTTATATGTTAGCAAGAGCCTCAAAATCATATCACAATCACCTTTGTTACAAAAAAGATAAAGGTGCCAATCCCTTTTACACTACCTATAGACATATTACCAGATCATAGCTATTAACTATTAAAACAAAGGTAAGGAGCTATCAAACAAGAATGGAAGAATGTAAATAGTGGGTAAGCATCACCTTAAGGACGGTTCCACACATCCATGAACAATGGACCATGCACTTATGAAAAGATTTGGCCTGACAGCCGGGTCTCTTGACCTGAGCTAACGATCCATGTTTCAAGAATGTGTGAATCCTGCCTTAAATCTTGACTTACGTATCATTTAGCGCACAACTGAATATCTGCGTTAATGAATACAATATAAATAGAAAATAGAAAGAATAAACCTTTCAAACACATGTTATTATGAACCTAATTGGTACAAAGGGTTTGAGTCTGACCAATATACAGCTTGCTTGTTTATCTTGTGTTCATTAAAGCTTCCTCTAGTATTCTGTCTTTCTCCTACACTAATAAACACAACATGGTTTGATGTGACTTTAAAGCAAATTACCTAGACTTCCAATTAAGATGTCCAAACCACATTTACCACATTTTAAGTTCATAGAGCAGACCTATAATTCATATAATAGGCTGGAGTATTTCATTGCTGGGAGTAAAACATTGACGGTTCATTATGAGGAAATGAGATGTGGACTGAATGAAAGTTCTGCCTATAAAGTATATTGCTTTGATTAAAATTTAGCAATGCTTGCCTTCTTATAAATTGCCCAGATCTTTTTTTTTTCTTAAACATGCCATTACCTAAGCTTTCTCTTTATACTTTAAATAGACACTTACTACTGTGCAAATGACTAATTTAACTAGAAAATCATACAGAGCGGTTTTATTGGCAATAAATTTGTTAACTGCTCTTTTTCTTTCTTTCACCTACCATTATAATGTATTTACGGAATAAATAGGTACGTTCCCTTATTTCCCCAAGGTATTTGTATTTTCTTTTGGTATTTAAGTGTTATAAAAACAAAAAGATCTCATTCTGAACACAACATATCACCTTTGACTTGACGTGAAAAAAGCAAGTGTTATATGTTGGCTCCTTTAATTTATTGGGTGATAAAAAATAAACCGGTGAACCACAAGATGTAAAGAAAACAAAATTCAATTGGTCACTTCAGACTTCCTGCTAGGTGCAAAGACTGTTAAATTCATTAAAGAAACCCACCAGTTTGATTATCGAATGTCTGGAAAGGTTGAAGCAAACCAGAATAGTTAGTGTACTATTTGGGTAATACGATATGAATGCTGCTATGGGCTTTTAATAACCTTTTTAAAAGAATAGGTTATACGCAAAACCACGTCCAAACCCAATACTAAGCATTCAAGTGTGCTTAATACTAATTGGTTTTAGTGTAATCTGTGCATCTGTAACATTTAAAAAATGTTTCAACTGGCCTGAAGTTTCATCTTTGAATAGTGAGTTAGTTGTTTTGTCAATGAAAGACTCCCCATGTAAGAAACAAGATTTAAAAATGGTTCATTTATTAGACTCTCCAAAAAAACAAACAAACGCTATTGGTAGCTGTATATAAGGAGTACACTTCTGCCATTGTATATTGTATTGTAGATTTGTGGCTAGAATTTAAATAATGTTAGAATGTCAAACTTCAAAATGGAATTAAAAGGGTTGTCCAGTCACAAGATATTGATGATCAATTATTGGGGTAAGTCTTCAATATCAGATTGATTGGGGTGTATCACACAGCATTCCCCCTGATCAGATAGTGTAAGCTTGGAGTTAAACACTTTGAATAAAGCTCTACTCCAAAAAATTATAGAATAGATGTTTTTGCAATACCCAGGAGCGGCCATTACACAAAAAATGTAGCTACTTAAGTCCATCAATTTAAACCTATAGCCTAACTTATTGATCCACAGGAAGGCAAAAACCTCATAAGGCAGATGCTAATTGCCTCATATTAGGGGAAACGTTGCTTCCCGATTCAACATACGGCAATCAGACTAGTTCCCTGGATTAACGCCCAATCACACTGCCCATATCCTAGAATGTTACATTTTTCAAGAAAGGAATCCACCAGTGCAACTCTGCTTATTGTGTTACATCTGGCAAGTGCAAAAGTTTATAAAAGCTGATTAATTTGGCTGTCGGGTCTCAGGACGACTGATTTGATTTTAATGGCCCATACTGAGAATAGGACATAAATGTATTGTGACTGGACAACCTTTTAACCCCTTAATGACAGGGCAAATTTTGACCTTAACACCTTCAAGACCAATGACGTACTATTACAACATCGGTGGTATCCCCCCAGTTACTGCAGGATCCGGGAGTGAGCCTGTGGTCATTCCCGCATGTCTGCTTATCTGATTAGCAAACATGTGTAGCTAATAGGCACGGATGGATATCACCTGCACCTGTTAAACCCTTAGATCACATGGTCAAACACTGACAGCGCAAATTTAAAGCACTGCAACAAGGATCACGCTGTTCCTTGCCACCATCGGAGACCCCATGATGCGATCACGGGGCATCTGTGTATTACCATGACAGCACAGGGTAAGATGATGTCCCCTAATGCTGTCATGAGTCACTTCCTGTGAGAGCTGGAAAAGTTCCGGCACTCACAGGAGATCAGCATTTTTCAGGATCAGAGCGATCTGTCAAAATATAAAATCAATTGTGATCAGCACATAGTATAGTGAGAAAAAAATTACAAACAGCAAAATTTTGTTTTTTTGGTTACCACAACATTGCCTTAAAATGTGATAACAGGTGATCAAAAAATTGCATCTACACAAAAATGGTACAATTTAAAATGCCAGCTCAAGATGCAAAAATAACTGATCCACATATTCCAAAAAATGAGAATGTTATGGGTCTCGGAAAAGGGTGACAAAAGCACATTCTTTTTTTGGACAAACTTCTGAATTTTTTTTCATCGCATAGATAAAAGTAAATGTAGCGCCCCCGTGTCAGCAGCCGGGCTGCTGCTTGGATCCGGATCAGTGGTGGCTCGAGGGGTTTCCGGACCCGGGGGTCGTGCGGCCAATCAAAACACAAAGGGGGGTATTTACAGGGGGTGGTGTGTGTAAAGTTTGTGACGCCACCCACGGTGTGTGGTAAGGCGGAGTACCACTGCTGCCGCTGGGAGCACCCGGTGGCGATGGGATGGCAGCCAGGTGTTTAACCCCTTTGTGGGTAGGGGGAAATGCCCCGGGGCTCGGTGATGGTGGCGAAGGGATACCGTTGGGGAGGTAAGGGGCACTGGATACTCACTCAGTCCAATAACACTGACACCGACAACTTGTAAACCAAAGTTCTGAGCACCGCTGCAGCAGGGAGGGAGTACGCCTGGATCCCGTGCCCGTTGGTGCTGCTTGTTAGCCTGTGACCTTTTCCTTGGCACCTTTCTACTGATTGGCCCCTGTAGTGTAGAACTTGTCAGGTCCCGCTCACCTGTATGGCTAATGGAGTGAGCTTGCTCTCAGGGTTCACACTTGGGATTTTCTGAACCGTGTATTGGGAAAGTCCTATGCCCCTCGTTGTGCTAGTTCCACTGATTTTGGAGCGGGTGGAGAACGGATCTTAAAGGCTCCGTCCTCGTCGGGTGAATTACCAGGACGCATGAAGCCACTTCTCGGTCTAGGGTCCACGTACCCTGTCGTGCTCTGGCCCCTGCCCGGAGATGGCAAAAGGCCGCCGGATTCCCTCCTCATCAGTTCCGTGCCCCTTGTCACGATCCCCTGCGACCGGTGTTCAAGCTCCTACCAGGCCCAGACAAACGTCTGCCACCTAGTACACGAGGAGTCCAGCTCTTGACCTCTCCACTTGAGAGTCATTTCACACTGTCTGTCCCCTGACACTGCCGACCCTCCCTAACCAACCCCCCAAGTGGGCCGCCCTATTCCCTTCAGGCTACTCATTGGTGTGTCTGGTGGGTGTGGTGCAGAGTGTTTTTAGGATTTTGATTAGCTTGTTCTTAGCAACACCAAAGGTCAAGGACCAGTAACCAAGGAGGAGGTGGATATCATGCAGAAGGGCAGGTTGCACAATACCTTGTGACAACCTGATAGGCAAGGGCATCACATAAAGGTATACATATTTGCTTTCTGTGAACTCATAATGACCTAGGAATTCATACTGACATGTCAGTTTTACCATATACTGAACATGGTGAATAAAAAAAACAAAAGCATTGTGGAATTTCTCTTTTTTCACAATTTTTCTACATTTGAAATTTCTTCCCCATTTTTCAGTACACTATATGGTAAAATGATAGGTGTAATTCAAACGTACAACTCATTCCTCAAAAAATAAGGATGCACATGGCAATATTGATTGATTAATGGAAAATTACCTGGGGGGAGGGGTTAACCCTCAAGCCTGGCTTTTGCCTTCATGACCAGCCCAATTTTTACAATTCTGATCAGTGTTACCTTATGTGGATATAACTCTGCAATGCATCAACTGATCTGAGATTGTTTTTTTTGTGACATATTGTATATCATGATAAATTTAGGATGATATTTTTTGCATTTATTTGAGAAAATATCAGAAATTTTGAACCATTTTGAAAATTTAGCAATTTTCAAACTTTGAAATTTTATGCCCTTAAATCAAACAATTATGTCACACAAAATATTTATGAAATACCATTTCCATTTAGTCTAGTTTACAACAGCATAATTTTTAAAACACAATTTTTGGGGGGATTAGAAAATTAAAGGGATCAATGTTTACCACAAATTTCCAAATTTTCCCAAAAAATGTACAAAACTGTTTTTTAGGGACAGCTTCACATTTGAATTGAGTTTGAGAGATGTACTTTTCTTCCAGGAGGTGCAAATTTAGTGTTGAAATCTGGTGTAAATATTGCAGCACCAAATTTACATCTGGAAGAAAACTGCACTGAAACAGAGTCAAAACAGTTTTTCTGCATTTTTTTGCCAAGAGATGCAGATTTGGTGCTTAAATTTTACACTATATTCCTGCATACAATCTACACCTCCTGGCGAAAAACGCATTACTACTGCATCTCTTGGCAAAAAAATGCACTTTTCTGCCAGGAGATGCAGGTCTGTGAACTCAGTGACAGTTCATTGAGGTCACCTGAGGTCAGGTTACCTGCAATCACAGGTGGAGGGTCGTGGGAACCTCCAGCTGTGACTGCAACTAATCTGATTGACATCATGGCTCATTGCTGTACCTCATTCATTCTCTGCCTGAAGCTCACAGTGTTCAGTCATGTGCCATAATAGCACATTGTGCCTTCAGTAATGTAGCAGAGCTGGAATCGTCGTGGGACCTATGTGGATTATGTCAAACCTGCAGTGGTGTTTTTGGAGTTAATAAAGTGTTAAGAAAGGGTTTTTTTGTCTTTGATTTCAAATAAAGGATTTATTATGTTTGTGTTTATTTACTTTTACTTACAGATTAATAATGGGGTGGTCTCATAGGCGCCTCCCATTACTAATCTTAGCTTAGTGGCAGCTGTGAGCTTCAATTAACCCCTTATATAACCCCAATGCCACCGCACCATGACAATCATAAAGAGCCAGGCAAAGTGCTGGGATTGTCATATCTAATTCTGGGTGGCTGCAGTCTTCTATTTTTAGGTTGGTGGCCCAATAGGCACGGGTCTCCCCAGCATGAGAATACCAGCCCCCAGCTGTTGGGCTCTATCATGGCTGGGTATGAAAATGTCTGATTTTTTTTAAACAACTTTTTTAATTTAATTTTTTCTTTTTTAAAAAGCCGTATGTGGTTCCTTTATTGTGATACATGGCCATGATAAACACATGACTGGGGGATACAGCCTGTAGTCGTGGCTTTATCTCTGCTGGTATCAATACAGGGGGAACACTATGCTAAATATTTCCTTTATTTATTGAGTTTACACCATTATAAGGA
The DNA here is from genome assembly GCF_048569485.1 of Anomaloglossus baeobatrachus. Lineage (NCBI taxonomy): Eukaryota > Metazoa > Chordata > Amphibia > Anura > Aromobatidae > Anomaloglossus > Anomaloglossus baeobatrachus. The sequence continues at coordinate 385,493,000 of NC_134356.1, read as the reverse complement.
CACAGAGAGCTTTGTAATTACAACCAATCACAGATGCTGTCTCAGAGGGTGGGGGGCATAGTCCAACAGGAGCCAATCAGAAATGCCGGCAAACGGAGAAGGCAGTAAATATGCATTAGTGATAATTGTAGGCCCTGGAAGTAGCACTGCAGCCATGGGAGACTCAGCAAGTAAGTACTGCTTTAACCCTATGTTATTTCCTTTCTTTTACAACCCCCGTACACCATTTTGCAATACATCAGTTTTACCTCACATTAAATTTAACGGGTTCGGCTTGGATCGATGATCGGATCAGCTAGGATCAAAAATCTGTACGGTGAACTCAGGCAGGCTCGATCATCTCTAGTGGCAATACCCAATATGTGACTATACAGTACTGTTTGGTTGCACCACAGGGTTCAGGAGGGAAAAGACGCTTGGAATAGTTTGCAGAGTCCATGCAAATGAGTCCATTTGCAGAATCTCCAAGGGTCATAACAGCAGAAACTCCCTCAAGTGACCAAATGAATGTTGCAGAATGAAAAATTGCAAATAAGCCCTTGTTTTGCTCAGTACATTGTAGTGCCTATACATTGTGTGCATTTCAGTCATCTGGAGACACATCCCATAAATTAAGCGTGCTCTCCTCACTACAACATTTCCAAATATGTGGATGTTACCTGTGGTTTAAGCACATTGTGTAGCTCCGATGGAAGGGGATAAATGTATTTGGGAATACAAATTTTGCAGAATTTTTTTGTGTGTGGGGAGCCTTAGCATTTTTCCAGAGCCTTTGTGCCTTCAGCAACATGGAAGCTCCCGATATTTCTGTTAACAGATGATCTGATGATCATGAGTGTGCAATTTTGTTTTTGTGGGTTGAGTTGAGTGCTATTTGGTGGCAATTTGGGGTACAGAACATTTGGATTAGTTCAAATTTATCCCATGCTCTCTGCTGAGCACTTACATCAGGATTTCCATCTACATCTCCAAAATATGTGATTCAAATAAAACCCTGATACGTCCATTCACTATAGTGAGGCAGCAGCATTATCCCATACTTGGTTTGGCCTCTGTTCAGCGGTGTCAGTATTTTCAAAAGACTTGTGAACGCCTAAAAAGATGTGTATAAAGATGGACACTGCCAAACCACAGGACAGATGTGAGGGCAAAGTTACTCCCTCTTCCTTATTACAGTGAATTTTCCAATAGCAATTTTGTCTGAATCACGATTTTCAAAGATTTACAAGTAATCAGTGCTTTAGCTATAAATATGTGCAGTGCCGTGTTGTGATCTTTGGGAGGCAGAATGATTGAATTAACAGCAGTTGAATTATTGGCTTTATTTATTTTTTAAGCAATTCTTTATACGGTATAAGTGATTAGGCGGCTTTATTTCTCAGGTCACTGCAATTAGAGCAACACCATATTTATATTGTTTTTTTTAAGTTTCGTTAATAGCATGCTAAAAATGTTTTATTTTATTTTTTTAGAAAGTAATGCCTGTTTGCATCACCGAATCTTGAAAGCTATAGCTTCTTTAGTTTCCTGCAGACAGAGTCATGTTAGGGTTTGCGGAATGAGTTGGAGTTTCTACTGGTTCCATTTTGGGTCAGCTACAATTTTTTGATCACTTTCTACTACACCTTCTGTGAGGCAGAATCAAAAAGAAACATCAATTCAGGAATTGGTATTTTTTTATTTTTTTTACACCATTCACAGTGTCATAAAAGTGATTAAGGAGGCAAAAGAAGCTGTGGAAAGAGAAGGCGCAATAGGGTCTTACCCGGTATGACATAAGGGGGTGAATGCAAATAAAAGCACTCACCTGGTAGGGTTGTGCCAGTCACAACTCGTTGACAAGCGTATAAGTAGCGAGGAAGGCAGCAGCCCCGCAACAAAGAGGTATATCAGATAGCAGGAGAAAAGCAGGTTTAAATACCGCGCCAAACCACAGAAGTCCAGATGATGTTAGTAAAATTCTTCCCTTTTTTTTGTCACATGTCTACGCGTTTCGAGGACATATATGTCCTCTTCCTCAGGACAATGTACAGAGAATACTATAGCAGAGAGGGGGCCGCAGGCTCCCATATATATGTTACAAACAAGCCACATATTCACTATTTGCGTCATCACCCTCCCCGTGACTTATGGACATGTGGGGAGTGGATAAAGTTCTGAATGTTGAAGAAAAGGAAAAAAAGAAGGAAAAAAGAGAGGAAACAAGAGTAAAAAACGAGAAAAGGCGAAAAAAACGATGTGGTGGAATTGTGCTGATAGAAGGGCAAAAATAATGATATATATAAATAAATATATGGTGAATGCAAGGTAATAAGAAAAAGGAGCGGACATGATAAAAAAAGAGATGTAAATATGTATGTAAGTGTTTGTAAAATGAAGTAATAAGATCAAATAAACAATCACCTGAAAAGACAAAGTGTGGTGATTATTTATATTGTGAAAATTTGTAATGTTCAGGTTGAAATTGAAACAAAATTTTTTTTTATTTACATTCAATTAAACCCTTGTCACAATATTGGTGAGGGCAAGGGAATGTGAAAATGCTAAGGTGAATGGACTGATGCGGACATGTAGTGGAGAAACAGGGCATAAAGCGGGAGCGGTGACAACCCACAGTGAGGGTTATTTGGAGGGTGACAGCGTGGGAAAAAAGGTGCGTGCGCCTGCGCGAGGGGTAATCTAAGGTCAATCTGTAACAGACCGGAGTGAAGGAACATGACGGGAAAAAAAAGTAAAGAGCGGGAGCAGTAACAACCCGCAGAGAAGGTTATTAAAGGTTGACAGCGTGGGAAAAAAAGTGTGTGCGCTTGAGCAAGGGGTGATCTAAGGTGAATGCCAAGTCAGACCAGAGCGAACAGAGTCAAACCTGCTTCTCTCCTGCTATCTGATATAAAAGTGATTAGACAGCTTTATTCTTCAGTGCAGTATGAATACAGCAATACCATATTTATATAGTTTTTAAATGTTTTGCCGCTTTTACACCATAAAAACTATTTTATAGAAAAATAAATCAGGTTTTGCATTGCTGAATTCTGAGAGCTATAGCTTTTTTATTTTTTTTGGCTGACGGAGCTGTATGGTGGCTTGTTTTTTGCGGGATAAGATGAAACTTTCAGCGTACTATGTTCATTGATATATGACTTTTTGTTCACATTTTCTCCCACTTTTTTGTCAGCTGTATGATGATTGCTAAGTTTATTTTTAATATTTTTTCGGTGTTCACTGAAGGATTTAACTAGTTAGACACTGTTATGGACTGGGTTGTTACAGAGGTGGCGATACCAAATATGGGTACTTTTTTTTTTTTTTGAAAAATATACATATTAATTTGAATATTTTTTTATTCTTTATTTTTTTAAAATATTTTTCCACTTTACTTTTTTACTTAGTTACCTTTTATTATTATTATTATTTATTATTATTATAACGCCATTTATTCCATGGCGCTTTACAAGTGAAAGAGGGTATATGTACAACAATCATTAACAGTACAAAACAGACTGATATACAGTTAGGTCCAGAAATATTTGGACAGTGATACAATTTTCGCGAGTTGGGCTCTGCATGCCACCACATTGGATTTGAAATGAAACCTCTACAACAGAATTCAAGTGCAGATTGTAACGTTTAATTTGAAGGTTTGAACAAAAATATCTGATAGAAATTGTAGGAATTGTACACATTTCTTTACAAACACTCCACATTTTAGGAGGTCAAAAGTAATTGGACAAATGAACCAAACCCAAACAAAATATTTTTATTTTCAATATTTTGTTGCGAATCCTTTGGAGGCAATCACTGCCTTAAGTCTTGAACCCATGGACATCACCAAACGCTGGGTTTCCTCCTTCTTATTGCTTTGCCAGGACTTTACAGCCGCAGCCTTCAGGTCTTGCTTGTTTGTGGGTCTTTCCGTCTTAAGTCTGGATTTGAGCAAGTGAAATGCATGCTCAATTGGGTTAAGATCTGGTGATTGACTTGGCCATTGCAGAATGTTCCACTTTTTTGCACTCATGAACTCCTGGGTAGCTTTGGCTGTATGCTTGGGGTCATTGTCCATCTGTACTATGAAGCGCCGTCCGATCAACTTTGCGGCATTTGGCTGAATCTGGGCTGAAAGTATATCCCGGTACACTTCAGAATTCATCCGGCTACTCTTGTCTGCTGTTATGTCATCAATAAACACAAGTGACCCAGTGCCATTGAAAGCCATGCATGCCCATGCCATCACGTTGCCTCCACCATGTTTTACAGAGGATGTGGTGTGCCTTGGATCATGTGCCGTTCCCTTTCTTCTCCAAACTTTTTTCTTCCCATCATTCTGGTACAGGTTGATCTTTGTCTCATCTGTCCATAGAATACTTTTCCAGAACTGAGCTGGCTTCATGAAGTGTTTTTCAGCATATTTAACTCTGGCCTGTCTATTTTTGGAATTGATGAATGGTTTGCATCTAGATGTGAACCCTTTGTATTTACTTTCATGGAGTCTTCTCTTTACTGTTGACTTAGAGACAGATACACCTACTTCACTGAGAGTGTTCTGGACTTTAGTTGATGTTGTGAACGGGTTCTTCTTCACCAAAGAAAGTATGCGGCGATCATCCACCACTGTTGTCATCCGTGGACGCCCAGGCCTTTTTGAGTTCCCAAGCTCACCAGTCAATTCCTTTTTTCTCAGAATGTACCCGACTGTTGATTTTGCTACTCCAAGCATGTCTGCTATCTCTCTGATGGATTTTTTCTTTTTCAGCCTCAGGATGTTCTGCTTCACCACAATTGAGAGTTCCTTAGACCGCATGTTGTCTGGTCACAGCAACAGCTTCCAAATGCAAAACCACACACCTGTAATCAACCCCAGACCTTTTAACTACTTCATTGATTACAGGTTAATGAGGGAGACGCCTTCAGAGTTAATTGCAGCCCTTAGAGTCCCTTGTCCAATTACTTTTGGTCCCTTGAAAAAGAGGAGGCTATGCATTACAGAGCTATGATTCCTAAACCCTTTCTCCGATTTGGATGTGAAAACTCTCATATTGCAGCTGGGAGTGTGCACTTTCAGCCCATATTATATATATAATTGTATTTCTGAACATGTTTTTGTAAACAGCTAAAATAACAAAACTTGTGTCACTGTCCAGATATTTCTGGACCTAACTGTAGGAGGAGAGAGGACCCTGCCCACGAGGGCTCACAGTCTACAGGGAGTGGGTGATGGTACAATAGGTGAGGACAGAGCTGGTTGCGCAGTGGTCTACTGGACTGAGGGCTATTGTAGGTTGTAGGCTTGTTGTAAGAGGGGGGTTTTGAGGTTCCTCTTGAAGCTTTCCACGATAGCAGAGAGTCTGATGTGCTGAGGTAGAGCGTTCCAGAGTATGGGGGATGCACGGGAGAAATCTTGTACGCGATTGTGGGAAGAGGAGATAAGAGAGGAGCAGAGAAGGAGATCTTGTGAGGATCTGAGATTGCGTGCAGGTTGGTACTGGGAGACTAGGTCACAGATGTAGGGAGGAGACAGGTTGTGCATGGCTTTGTAAGTCATGGTTAGTGTTTTGAACTGGAGTCGTTGGGTGATGGGGAAGCCAGTGAAGGGATTGGCAGAGTGGCGAGGCTGGACAGTAGCGAGGGGAGAGGTGGATTAAGCGGGCCGCAGAGTTTAGGATAGATTGGAGGGGTGCAAGAGTGTTGGAAGGGAGGCCAGACAGCAGGAGGTTGCAGTAGTCGAGGCGGGAGATGATGAGGGCATTCACTAATATTTTTGCTGATTCTTGGTTAAGGAAAGCACGGATCCGGGAGATGTTTTTGGGTTGTAATCGGCATGAGTTGAAGAGGGCTTGGATGTGTGGCTTGAAGGATAGAGCAGAGTCGGGGGTCACTCCAAGGCAACGAGCTTGTGAGACTGGGGAGAGTAAGCAACCATCGAGTATGATGGAAAGGCTTGTTGGAGGAGATGAGTGAGGAGGAGGAAAGACAATGAGCTCTGTTTTGTCCATGTTAAGTTTTAGGAATCGCGCAGAGAAGAAGAATGAAATAGCAGACAGACATTGTGGAATTTTGGTTAGTAGAGAGGTAATGTCAGGTCCAGAGAGGTAGATCTGTGTGTCATTGGCATAGAGATGATACTGGAAGCCATGGGACTCTATGAGCTGTCCCAGGCCGAAGGTGTAGATGGAGAACAGCAGGGGTCCAAGAACTGAGCCTTGGGGGACACCGACAGATAGGGGGCGAGATGAGGAAGTGGTGTGAGAATGGGAGACGATGAAAGTTCGGTCGGTTAGGTATGAAGAAATCCAAGATATGGCCAAATCTGTGATGCCCAGAGATGAGAGAATCTGTAGTAGGAGGGAATGGTCTACTGTGTCGAAGGCAGAGGACAGGTCCAGGAGGAGGAGGATAGAGTAGTGTCGCTTGGCTTTGGTGGTTAGTAGGTCATTAGTGACTTTAGTTAGGGCAGTTTCAGTGGAATGATGCGGTCAGAAGCCAGATTGTAGCTGGTCAAAGAGGGAGCAGGAGGAGAGGTATGAGGACAGTTCAAGATGGACATGCTGTTCTAGTAGTTTTGAGGCATAGGGGAGAAGGGATATGGGGCGTAGGTTTGACACAGAGGATGGGTCAAGGGAGGGCTTTTTGAGGATGGGTGTAATAGAGGCATGTTTAAAGCATCAAGGGAATACACCAGTTGTTAGTGATAGGTTGAAGAGATGGGTTAGGGCTGGGATGAGGACTGCGGTGATGTTGGAGATGAGGTGCGATGGGAGCGGGTCCAGTGCACAGGTTGTTACAGTGCTGGCCAAAAGTATTGGCACCCCTGCAATTCTGTCAGATAATACTCAGTTTCTTCTTGAAAATGATTGCAATCACGATTTCTTTGGTATTATTATCTTCATTTATTTTGCTTGCAATGAAAAAACACAAAAGAGAATGAAACAAAATCAAATTGATCATTTCTCACAAAACTCCAAAAATGGGCCAGACAAAAGTATTGGCACCCTTAGCCTAATACTTGGTTGCACAACCTTTAGCCAAAATAACTGGGAACAATCGCTTCCGGTAACCATCAATGAGTTTCTTACAATGCTCTGCTGGAATTTTAGACCATTCTTCTTTGGCAAACTGCTCCCGGTCCCTGAGATTTGAAGGGTGCCTTCTCCAAACTGCCATTTTGAGATCTCTCCACAGGTATTCTATGGGATTCAGGTCTGGACACATTGCTGGCCACTTTAGTAGTCTCCAGTGCTTTCTAACAAACCATTTTCTAGTGCTTTTTGAAGAGTGTTTTGGGTCATTGTCCTGTTGTTAGACCCATGACCTCTGAGGGAGACCCAGCTTTCTCACACTGGGCCCTACATTATGCTGCAAAATTTGTTGGTTACCTTCAGACTTCATAATGCCGTGCGCACGGTCAAGCAATCCAGTGCAAGAGGCAGCAAAGCAACCCCAAAACATCAGGGAACCTCCGCCATGTTTGACTGTAGGGACCGTGTTCTTTTCTTTGAATGCCTCTTTTTTTTTCCTGTAAACTCTATGTTGATGGCTTTTCCCAAATAGCTCTACTTTTGTCTCATCTAACCAGAGAACATTCTGCCAAAATGTTTTAGGCTTTCTCAGGTAAGTTTTGGCAAACTCCAGCCTGGCTTTTTTATGTCTCGGGGTAAGAAGTGGGGTCTTCCTGGGTATCCTACCATACAGTCCCTTTTCATTCAGATGCCGACGGATAGTACGGGTTGACACTGTTGTACCCTTGGACTGCAGGGCAGCTTGAACTTGTTTGGATGTTAGTCGAGGTTCTTTATCCACCATCCGCACAATCTTGCGTTGAAATCTCTCGTCAATTTTTCTTTTCCTTCCACATCTAGGGAGGTTAGCCACAGTGCCATGGGCTTTACACTTCTTGATGACACTGTGCACCGTAGACACAGGAACTTTCAGGTCTTTGGAGATGGACTTGTAGCCTTGAGATTGCTCATGCTTCCTCACAATTTGGATTCTCAAGTCCTCAGACAGTTCTTTGGTCTTCTTTCTTTTCTCCATGCACAATGTGGTACACACAAGGACACAGGACAGAGGTTGAGTCAACTTTAATCCATGACAACTGGCTACAAGTGTGATTTAGTTATTGCCAACACCTGTTAGGTGCCACAGGTAAGTTACATTTGCTGTTAATTACACAAATTAGAGAAGCATCACATGGTTTTCAAACAGTGCCAATACTTTTATCCACCCCCTTTTTATGTTTGGTGTGGAATAATATCCAATTTGGCTTTTTGACATTTTTTTTTATTGAAGACAAATTAAATGAAGATAATAATACCAAAGAATTTGTGATTGCAATCATTTTCAGGAAGAAACTAAGTATTACCTGACAGAATTGCAGGGGTGCCAATACTTTTGGCCAGCACTGTAGATGTGATCTTGAGAGTAGAGTGGAAAGATTGTTTTCTGTCATGGTGGAGAAGCTGGATTTGGAGGAAGAAGGCTGAGTAGTTGTGAGGAGTGGCTGTGGTGATTGTGGGCCAAAGCTTGCTCTGATGTTGTCAATCTTCTGCTTGAAGAAAGAGGCAAAGTCTTCAGCTGAGAGGAGAGGAGAGAGAGGTGGTGCTGGAGGACGGAGGAGAGAATTAAAAGTGTTGAATAGCTGTTTAGGGTTGTGAGAGAGAGAGGATATGAGGGATGAGAAGTAGGTTTGTTTTGCAGCAGTGAATGTGGACTTGAAAGTGGTCAGGGACTCTTTATATGCAATGAAGTGCTCAGTGGAATGAGACCTCTTCCATCTGTGCTCAGCAATTCTTGAAGCCCGTCTTAGTTCTTTAGTCTGCCTCATGTGCCAGGGTTGCCTGTTGATTGTGCGGGTTTTGGTGTGTGTGAGGGGGGTGGCTGATTCGAGAGCTGCAGAGATTGTAGTGGTGTATAATGTTGCAGCAGCATCTGTATCGTGTAGAAATGCAATGTCTGTGAGAGGGAGAATGGACTGAGAAAGGGCGTGTAAATCAAGGTGTTTGATATTTCTGCGAGGGTGTGAAAGTTTGTGGAGGGGGGGTTGCGTACTTGGAGAAGAGAGGGAAGAGAATGTGAGTAGGTTGTGGTCAGACAGGGGGAGCAGTGAGTTAGAGAGGTTATATAGGGAACAGAGGCGAGTGAAGATGAGGTCCAGCGTGTGACCATCTTTGTGAGTAGCTGCAGAAGACCATTGGGTGAAGCCAAAGGAGGAAGCGAGTGTTAGAAGTTTGGAGACAGATGAGTGGGAAGTGTCAATAGGGATATTGAAATCACCCATGATGATCGTGGGGATGTCGGTGGAAAGGAAATGTAGTAGCCAGGTGGAGAAATAATCAACAAAGGCAGTGGCTGGCCCTAGAGGGCGGTAAATGACAGCCAGTTGAAGGTTGGAGGGGGCGTAGATGCATACGGAGTGCACCTCAAAAGATGGGAGAGTAACAGAGGGTGGTAGTGGAATTGGTGTAAAGGAGCATTGGTCGGACAGGAGCAAACCAACTCCTCCACCATGCTTGTTGCTGGGGCGGGGGTTGTGAGAGAATTGGAGACCGCCATAAGAAAATAAGAAAGTGCAGCAGGAGAGGCTGTGTCAGAGGGGGTGAGCCAGGTTTCTGTTTTGCCAAGGAAGGAAAGTTTATTAGTGATGAAAAGATCATGAATGTAGGATAGTTTGTTGCACACAGAGCGAGCGTTCCATAGAGCTCCTGTTAGTGGGACTGGGGGAGTGGGGGCTGGGTGAATGTGTATGAGGTTTGAGAGGGTGCGGAAATTTGTGTTAGGTTGTGGATGAGGGTTTGAAGTGGCAATAGGGATGTGGTGAGGAGGACCAGGATTTGGAGAGATATCCCCAGCAGTGAGGAGAAACTAGTGAGAGTGTTAGTAGGTGGGAGCAGGAGAGGCCATGAGGTGGCCGTGTGTGTCTGGAGACACTGGGTGAAATGTGGAGGAAAATATCTGAGGGGAAGGTGAGATGGGTGGAGAGGATGGAGAGATGAAAAGCTCATTACTGGGTGTAGAGATCAGAGGGGGCTGTAGAAACTGTAGTATTATAGAGGGGAAAGTTAAGATACACACGAACATTGTTTACTGTGACTATGTATCCAGTAACCTTCCGGTCAGTTCCGTCCCAATTCTGGCCTAATTCAATGCATCATACTTATATGGTGCATACTTGTCATGGTGCCGACAAAGTCTGGTGCAGACTTTGAGCTGCCCCAGTATATACACATACAAGTGCAATCAGCTGTGAAGGGGTGGGATGCCACAAGAACCCCTTGATCACTCAATCAAATTGCCAGGTGCAGCTACACATAGGCAAAATAAACAAAGGTCATAAAAGGAGGAAGGTGGGGAAAAAGTGGGGAGAGGTCACAGTGAGATGCTGGAGCATGCCAGGGAGATATTGAAGCAAAGAGAGAACAGGTCACATATATTGGGAAAGTAGGATGGATGATATCACATACCAGGTATTAGCACATACAGCAGATAATGTGGGATATTAACGTTTGCTCCTCTGATCACAGCTACATTGTATTGCAATCCTTAATCATTGCAGTACAGTACAGCTGTCAGAGCTGCACTGTCAGAAGCTTCATGCTCCTGGAATGATCCGTGAGGCTTCCAGTAGCTGGATGACCTGGTCACCATGGAAACTATGAGGCCCTCGCAATTATATCACTGGGGCACCGATCAGAATGGAGAGGGAGTATGTATCCTCTACCAATCCCCTAAATGCTGTGATCAATATGAATTACAGTGTTTAGGGAGTTAACTATCCCTGGCTGTGAGAGCTAGGGTTTGACTGTCGGGAAAGCCGAGCTCCCGGTGGAGATCGCATAGGCACAGCTCCACTGCCTGCGTGATCGCCATGATGTATCCAATAGATCATGAGTCAGGAAGGTCTCTTCATAATGTTACCAAAGGTCCTTCTACACTTCTAATCTTGGGAACTAAATTAATATTGCAGAACTGATATTATTAGTGAAATTTTTGGCTTAATTAAGCTTATAGTGCTAGCCTCCAAACCGACTCTCCACGTAGCCTCTTCTGGCATCACATACCCAACATCCTCTTTGACTCTTCTGGCATCGTCCCTTGGCATCAGGGCTTTAGGTGCTAAGAAGACCTATGTTGGCATGACCTGCACCATGATGCAGGACTTGACTACATGCCTAGCTAACACCTCAACAGGTCCAGATAATGAGGCCTACTTAGCTCCATAAGTGCAAGCTCTGTATGACGGTTAGGGTGTTGTTGGCATAGCACTGCAGGAAGCTGCACAGATGACCAGATGTGAGCTGTAATTCTGTATCAGGTGAGTATTTTTTTTCACCTCCATTTATTATACTCTGGGGTTTAGACAGAACCTAGAGCATAATAATTAAACTTCTATTTGCATTTAATAACTTTGATATACATCAAAAACAATTGCTAAATTCTAGTAAACTGATTTATTTTGAATTTTAGCAGATTTGCTCATCATTAATTACATTCAAAAATAATTTAAATCTTCTTCCTATTAATTTTAAAGAGAGAAATAATTTTAGGGAAAAAACTTTACACTTCCCTGGGTTCAGAAAGCTTTAAATTATTGCTCATTTTTACACCAAAAATGTGATACTTTCTGCTGGTCTTGATACCTTAAAAAATGGATGTTAATGAGGGCATTATTAGCTATGCAAAAGAGGTGTAAAACAAATTTATGTACTGTATCTTTGCAAAATGTCTCGGAAAAGGTGACAAATTTACTTCAGTGGTAAGTGACGTAAACACTAGAGTAAAAGCTCTAGACAGAAATGTTATGTCTTAATTTTCTAAAACATCAAGCAACATTGTGATTAATTAAGCACAAATATCAGCACCACAGCCACAAGCAAAACTAACTTTAAACGCTTAATGACTGCCATTATTTATTAAAACAGTGGTCATTAAGGGGCCATATTCCCTCATTGCCGTTTGAAAATGGGGATTAGAAATAAGTGTATAATGCTGCCACCACCTTGGCTAATTATCCCGTGGGTGACAGCTTTATAAAGCTGTATTAGTCCCAATCAGTTTTGGAACTGATCAAGGCCGATTAACAACTGAAAAACCCCTGTCAATTGTGACAGCGGTATCTAAGTGGTTAAAAGGGTGGTTAATAAAACCCCTATGACAGCATTGTTGCCATGGTACCCTGAGATCATCTGATGACTCCTCCAGGGTACGGTGGCCTGTTAGATCCTTCTATAGGCCTGAAACACACATCAGTTATAAACACGCACATGCGGCGAGACACGTATTTTCCCTGCGTGTTGTGTGTGGTAAGTACGTGTTTCGGGTACGTGCGGTCCACGTGTGTTCTCCATGTGCTATCCGCGATAGCACATGGAGAACCGGTAATTTGCATACTCACGTGGTCTGCGCTGCTGTCCAGGGTCCTGATCTTCGGCTCCAGCCCCGCCCACTCCCCGCTGATGCTGCTTACGGCCGAGCGGAGGAGCGGAGATTAGCGCCCGGGACAGCACGCCCACCTCCTTTACACGCTCATAACGAGCGGCAGCCAGCAGGAACAGTTTGCAGCGGAAGAATCTGCGGGGCTGGTGGAGGTGAGTATGTGTTTTTTTTATTTTAAAATTAATGACACGTGTTCTCCGGCGCGTGTCACACGGGCCCGCATCCACACTACATCCGTGTGGTACGGGTGCGGGCTGTGTGACACCTGTGCTGCTGGAGAATACGTGGACATGTTAGTGTGAAAAAATAACGGACGCACGTAAGTACGGAACGGACACACGGTCCGTTCCAAAATACTTATGTGTGTCCATACAATAATGAAAACATAGGTCCACGTGTCTCCATGCCGCCGGTACGTGAAAAAACTGCCAAACACGTACCGCACAATTGTTTTTGCCATTTGTGTTATGCACTGCAAAGCTGAGTTTTTGCCCAAAGTTCTGCCACAAAAAGGCAGCATTTTGAACTGCATAGTGCAGTCTAGAAAACCAAATTCCCATAGACTTTGCTTGAAAAGCAGAACACATCCATTTTGGCATTAAACGCTGCAGTTGAAAAAGCAGGTAAAAAGCAGGTAAAAAGCAGGTAAAAAGCAAAGTGCGTTCTTACCCTAAAGCAATAACGGAATTGCTGGTTTGGCCGCTACCTTCAGGTGTTCCTATTGCATTGCCAGATTAATATCCTGAGCTACTTCTTTTAAACCACAATAAAAGTTAGGTTTTTCCTTCCTGTGATTTCTAATTTTACGCTGGATCACCTATTCATCTCTTTCTCATGAATGTGCAGTTGGCTCCTACTGGATCTATTCGAGACTTAAGCTGGGTTCACACATAGCGACAACGACATTGCTGTTACGTCACCATTTTCGGTGACGTAACAGCGACCTTGTAAGTGGCTGTTATGATCGCTGCTTAGCTGTCAAACACAGCGACGCAGCAGCGATCATAACGTCGCTACATGTGCAGGGAGCAGGGAGCCGCGCACACTGCTTAGCGCTGGCTCCTTGCTCTCCTAGCTACTGTACACATCGGGTTAATTAACCCGATGTGTTCTGCAGCTACATGTCACAGTGCAGATAGCAGGGAGCCGCGCACACTGCTTAGCGCTGGCTCCTTGCTCTCCTAGCTACAGTACACATCGGGTTAATTAACCCGATGTGTTCTGCAGCTACATGTCACAGTGCAGAGAGCAGGGAGCTGCACACACTGCTTAGCGCTGGCTCCTTGCTCTCCTAGCTACAGTACACATAGGGTTAATTACCCAATGCGTACTGCAGCTACATGTGCACAGAGCAGGAGCTGGCACTAGCAGCAAGAGCAGTGGAGGCTGGTAACGAAGGTAAATATCGGGTAACCAGAGAAAGGTCTTCCCTTGGTTACCCGATGTTTACAGTGGTTACAGCTTTCCGCAGCTGCCAGACGCCGGCTCCTGCTCCCTGCTCGCTTCATTTCGTCGCTCTCTCGCTGTCACACACAGCGATGTGTGCGTCACAGTGGGAGAGCGACGACGAAAAAATGAAGCAGGACATTCAGCAACGACCGGCGACCTCACAGCAGGGGCCAGGTCATTGCTGGATGTCACACACAGCGACAGCGACGGGACGTCGTTGTCGTCGTCGCTGTGTGTGACACCACCTTTACTAGCAACTCTAGAATCAAGGACACCAGTGTGGTGAGCTGATTAATTTCTTTCTATAGTAAAAACACATTATACTGGGAATTACATGCAACATGTCACTTCATAAACTCATTGCTATATCATAATGTCTCACTGCCCCTTTTAAGAAAACTGCAAGCAAATCAAATGTTTTATCATTTCAAGAAGATATAGTTCTTTCAGAAATTGAGCTCTGCTATATCTGAAATGCATAGCCTAATATTAGGAAAAATAGTTGTTAAATTGTTTTTAAATTAGACAGTTTATATTCTTATACTTTGGTAGACTAATTTAATTGAAACAATTTCATTATAGTGAATGGGACATATATAATATAGCAATAAAAACAAAGGGAGAGTTACAAAACAAATCAAGTTTGGAAATAGAAATATTGTGGAGTACACTACCATAGATATTATGGCAAATAGTGAAATAATGACAAATGGTAATATCTGGTATGATAATGCCCATTGTAAAGCATTTGATTTCTCTCAATTTCCTAAAGAAATCTATCATTCATTTATAGAGCGATTTATTTGTGTTTGCAATAGTAACTGGACTAATTGCCTAACAATACACCAGTAATTAAAGCCTGGGAGGTCTAAGGACTGTAACATTTACTAGAAGTCAATGTTGTGCTTGTAAACCTACATTCACAATGTGTGTCTAACACCTCATCAGCTCCAGACCTGACCTATGTATCACCAGATTTCCCTAGTTTTTCAGCTGAAATATCCAGTGTATTCCCTAATGCTATATGCTCTATTTTAAATCAATAATTAAGTGCATATTTGTTGAAGATTGATTTTTTTTTTACCTGAAGTTCATTTAAGGGACATAGTGAGATACCAATTATTTTTACTAAAGTGCATCTCTCTGTTTGACTTTTTCCCTTTATTTCTTGGATTTTGACCAGTATTTTGCATTTTGTTTTCATTATGCCCATTGCAGTTTCCTATAAGGCTAAGAGACGTTTAAACTAACTAACTGGAGGCATAATATGACGGCCAATGTTTAAACTTTTACCGATTGGTGGTCATTTTAATGCCGGTTTACACAGGCACATCAAAGCAAACGGTGCATACTGAGAAATCAGTTAGTGTAAATAGGCTGCCATTATTCTCAGCAATGCATGTTTTGTTTATACAGAATGATTATCTTTTTGATGCTTAAAAGATCATTGTGTACCGCCGCTTCGTCAGCAGCTGGGCTGCTCGGATCCGGATCCGCGGTTGCTCGAGGGATCTCCAGACCCGGGGTCAGGGTCGCACAGCCACTCGGAATAAAAGGGGGAATATTTACACGGGAGGATGTGGAAAGTTCATGACGCCACCTGTGGTGTGTGGTAAGGTGGAGTACCACCGCTGCAGTTGGGAGTACCCAGTGGCGATGGTGTAGGCAGCCAGATGTTTAACTTCTCCACGGGTAGGGAGGATGCCCGGGACTTGATAAGGGCTGCGGGGAGGTGCCATTGGGACGGTAAGGGTCACGTATGTACTCACTCAGTCCAATAACGCTGAAACCGACAACTGCGGTAAACCAAAGTTCTTGATATCACTGCCGCTTGGAGGGAGCATGCCTGGATCCCGTGCCAGTTGGTGTTGCTTGTTAGCCTGTGGCCTTTTCCGTGGCACCTTACTTCTAACTGGTCCCTTTAGCATAAAACTGTTCGGGTCCCGCTCACAAGTATGGCTAACTGGGTGAGCTTGCTCTCAGGGTTCACACTTGGGATTTTCTTGACTATGTAGTGGGAAAGCCCTATCCCCCTCGTTGCGCTAGTACCCCGATTTTGGAGCGGGTGGAGAACGGATCTTGAAGGCTACATCCTCGTCGGGTAAATTACCAGGACGCCTGAAGCTACTTCCTGGCCTAGGGTCTACGTACCCCGTCATGCCCTGGCCCATGCCCAGTGATGGCACCAGGCCGCCGGCTGTCCTCCTCAACAGTTCCATGCCCCTTGTCACGATCCTCTGCAACCGGGGTCCAGCTCGTACCAGGCCCAGACCAACGTTTGCCACCTGGTAGTCTCAAGTAGCCCAGCTCCTGACCTCTTCTCGAGAGTCACTCCACACTGAATTACTCTTGACCTCCCCTTAACCAACCTCCCCAATGGGCGACCCTATTCCCTTCAGTCCAGCCACTGGTGTGCCTGGTAGGTGTGGTGCAGAGTGTTCCTAGGATTTTGATTAGCTTGTTCTTGGCAACACCAAAGGTCAGGGACCCGTAACCAAGGAGGAGATGGATACTGTGCAGAAGGGCAGATTGAACAATATCCTTTGACGACCTGATAGGCCTGGGCATCACAATTGCATCTCATGAAAGAGTGTTTTGCTCCTCCATCAGGTGATTGGCAGCCTGTTTACATAGCAACATACTCGTGACACAAGCATTTTTAACAACATTCACAGTTGTCTTGCAGTTTCAAGTCCCTTTAAATCACTGCACTGCTAGTATAGCACATATGAACAATTTTTAATACTGGGTGTTTACTTGTTCTCTTAACCAAAATGTCACAAGAGCCATCACTTAGCACAACAATGCCAAGTCGCATGTTGTTCATACTACTATGAGCAGCTGGCATGGCCTACAAATTCCTCCATGGGCTGCAGCGTATCCAGTCTGCCTCCCATCACCACATCTAGATGGGACACCATTAGTCGCACACTGCAAAGGGAAATGCCAGCAGTGGATCTTGATGATTTTCATGTCCAATTGTATACATACATATGCAGTGTGTGTGTGTGTGTGTGTGTGTGTGTAAATAAATGTGTATATATATATATATATATATGTATATATATATATGTATATATATATATATATATATATATATATATATATATATATATATATATATATATATATATATATTTATTTATATATATATGTAGATATGTAAATGTATTGCTATGACCACATTTGAAATATCATCTATAGCTCTGTTTAGCTAGTTACAGAACCAGATGGAGCAATGAAACAATGCCATGCTGAGGATTTCCAGCATGTGGTTTATAAAAGTTTCAGCTTTCTCTAAGTCATTTTAACATGAATCTGTCCTTGAGATGTCATTTTTGCACTACACTCAGAAGACAAATATTATAAGGATTGTTGAACATGTGAGAGCTATCAACCTATGCACTTGGAATGCATAAAAATTAGATTTTTTTTAAACAGTTCCTTCAATAAAGGAAAAATGCTTATTGGCACAAGTACAGAAGTACATTTTATGAAACAGGCTGACAAGCTTATAGACATCCATCTATTTTCTTATTAAATAAAAACTTTAACTAATATGAATATTTACTGTAGACATAGCACGTGTGGTTGCAACAAGTGGCCAAGATATCTGCAGTACACACCCTTGCTCCAATATTGTATAATTGATGCCATGCCTAATTTGATGATATCCACGGGCTGATAAATAAATGTACTAATTTGCTAATTGTCTCTAGAAGTCCAAAAACTACATTGCAACACTGTAAAAAGCAGTATAGTACAGAAAAGCAGTATAGTACAGTGCTTCTGATTGAACACAGTTAAAATGTGATGTACCTCAAGCTAATTATATGAAGGTTTTTACTGGGAAGTTCTTAACACAAACCTGAGATTCCTAAAATGCTTTTGCTGTTGTATATAAATGTGAAAATAATCCATCTGTTTCCACAGTAGAGGTGACTGAATATATTGGAATGGAATTTAATTTTAATAACTAAATTTACAAAAATTAACATTTGCAAAAATGTGGATTTTTTTCTAAATAATTTCCGCATGAATGGCAGTTATTGGGCACCATTTTATGACCCAAGAAAGGCTGTAAAAGTGTTGGGAAAATCCTTATGATCACCATCTTATCCTCACCATCACATTCATTGATACATCTTCTGATTACTCCCCACTTGCACTGAAATCATAGTGCTTACACTATTCAAGAGTAGTGATGAGCGAGTATGCTTGTTACTACTCGGTACTCGCACGAGTATCACTGTACTCGGGCTACTCGGCGGGTACCGAGTAATTTTGCAATACTCGTGCTTTACTCGTGGTCTTCATCCCTGCATGTTGGCGCTCTTTTGAGAGCCAGCCCTCATGCAGGGATTGGCTGGCAGACCACTGCAATGCCACAGCCCTGTTAGTTGTGGAATTGCAGTGATTGGCCGGCCTGCACAGCGTGACCGAGCCTTTATACCGGCCGGCGCGCTGTGCTCTGTACACAGCCATCTCATATTCCCTGCTTTCCACGCCCACAGGCGCCTATGATTGGTTGCAGTGAGACACGCCCCCACGCTGAGTGACAGGTGTCACACTGCACCCAATCACAGCAGCCGGTGGGCGGGTCTATACTGTGCAGTAAAATAAATAAATAAATAATTAAAAAAAACGGCGTGCGGTCCCCCCAATTTTAATACCAGCCAGATAAAGCCATACAGCTGAAGGCTGGTATTCTCAGGATGGGGAGCTCCACGTTATGGGGAGCCCCCCACCCTAACAATATCAGTCAGCAGCTGCCCGGAATTGCCGCATACATTATATGCGACAGTTCTGGGGCTGTACCCGGCTCTTCCCGATTTACCCTAGTGCGTTGGCAAATCGGGGTAATAAGGAGTTAATGGCAGCCCATAGCTGCCACTAAATCCTAGATTAATCATGTCAGGCGTCTCCCCGAGATTCCTTCCATGATTAATCTGTAAATTACAGTTAAAAAACACACACACCCGAAAAATCCTTTATTAGAAATAAAAAACACTAACAAAGTCCCTCATTACCAATTTATTAACCCCGACAAACCCTCCATGTCCGGCGTACTCCACGGACTCCGGCGTCGCGTCCAGCTCTGCTGCATGGAAGTGACAGGAGCTGCAGAAGACACCGCCGCTCCGGTCACCTCCACGCAGCTAATGAAGGGAATAGCGCGATCAGCTGCTGTCAGTCAGGTAACTCCCGGCCACCGCTGGATCCAGCGGTGGCCGCGATTAACCTCAGTGACAGCAGCTGATCGCTATACTCACCTCAGTTGGTGCATGGAGCTGACTGGAGCGGCGGTGAGTAGCGCGATCAGCTGAGCTGTCACTGAGGTTACCCGCGGCCACCGCTGCATCCACCGCTGGATCCAGGTAACCTCAGTGACAGCTCAGCTGATCGCTATACTCATCTCATTAGCTGCGTGGAGGTGACCGGAGCGGCGGTGTATTCTGCAGCTCCTGTCACTTCCATGCAGCAGAGCTGGACGCGACGCTGGAGGACTGTGGAGTACGCCGGACATGGAGGGTTTATCGGGGTTAATAAATTGGTAATGAGGGACTTTGTTAGTGTTTTTTATTTCTAATAAAGGATTTTTCGGGTGTGTTTGTTTTTTAACTGTAATTTACAGATTAATCATGGAAGGAATCTCGGGGAGACACCTGACATGATTAATCTAGGATTTAGTGGCAGCTATGGGCTGCCATTAACTCCTTATTACCCCGATTTGCCAACGCACTAGGGTAAATCGGGAAGAGCCGGGTACAGCCCCAGAACTGTCGCATCTAATGTATGCGGCAATTCTGGGCGGCTGCTGACTGATATTGTTAGGGTGGGGGGCTCCCCATAACGTGGAGCTCCCCATCCTGAGAATACCAGCCTTCAGCCGTATGGCTTTATCTGGCTGGTATTAAAATTGGGGGGACCGCACGCCGTTTTTTTTAATTATTTAATTATTTATTTCACTGCACAGTATACACACACCGGCTGCTGTGATTGGGTGCAGTGAGACAGCTGTCACTCAGTGTGGGAGCGTGTCTCACTGCAACCAATCATAGGCGCCGAAAAGCAGGAAAGCAGGGAATAGGAGATTGATTAATGAGCGGCCGGCTTTTTCAAAAGAGGAAAAGCCACCGGAGTTTGAACAGCTGTGCAGCGCCGCGGCAGTGATCGGGGAACGGTAAGTAAGAGAGAGGGGGGGGAACTGACCGACAGACTGTGAGAGGGGGACAGACAAGACAGAGAGAGACAGACCGACGGACTGAGGGAGATAGAATAAAAAAAAAAAAATGACCGACATCGCTAGTAAAAAGCACAAAACGTGCGTTTTGGACATCGGAGTGCCACACAAGGTTTTCATGTAAAATCTTTCATGTATTAATCTCAAAAAGTAACATACACCAGCTCTATCTCACTATTGGGTATGTGCCCTTAACATTTCCGCCATGAAAATTCATTTTGGTGTCATTTTGGAAGGTTTTCTGGTGAGTCCGTAAAAATGGCGTAAAACTTGGACAAAATTGTTCACAGCTGTGACTTTTGAGTGATAAATACTTCAAGGGGTCTTCCCCATGCTGATGCCATGTCATTTGAGCACTCTTCTGAGACTTTTGTGACATTTTTAGGGTTTCTACATGCTGCCGGGGGGGTCATTTCACAAAAATACTCGGGTCTCCCATAGGATAACATTGGGCTTGGTGCTCGGGCCGAGTACACGAGTATCTTGGGAGGCTTGGCCCGAGCTTCGAGCACCCGAGCTTTTTAGTACTCGCTCATCACTATTCAAGAGTAATAAAGAAAAGTGCTCCCTGTGTGGAACTGTTAATAAAAACTGATTAAAGGGAACACTATATTCCCTCACCCTCTCATGGTGTGCTCAGCATGCACAACACTGGGACAGCACATGTGGCTTCAACAAGGTGTTGAAGATAGTATCAGCCACAAAATCCCTCTCCAACGCCGATCCTCCATTGATATGTCATATAAAATCCGAGGAACAATAGTCACTATGGCCACTCTGTCACCAATGCTATGCCCACTGCCCAAGAAAGCACCAGAAGCAGGGTATCGTGCCGCACATAGGCAGAATGTCCTCAGATCACTTGGAGTCATTGACCCCACTGGAAACAAAATTGCCAGGCTGGCAACACATGTGATCAGAGAGGGATGTAATGCACCTGTGAGCTGTGGCTCCAACTGCCCGCTCTCATACTAGTAGTATGGAGCTGAAGATAAGAAGGAAGAAAAAAGAAAAAGGAACTATAATTTCAGGTGCTGCAAACATGAGCAATTTAAAAGAAAGTAATTTTAATGGGCAAAACACCTTATGGGGGTAGACTGTCTCCTTTCTTTAAACTTGCTCTTGTGTACAAGGTCACAACGGATGTTGTGACATAATGACATTTTATGTTCTTGTTCAGAACCATCGTAGGCCTAAAGCCTGCTTTACATGTTACGATTTCGTATATGATATCGTATGCAATCGTAACCACCCCCATTGTATGTGTGGCACATTCAATTTGTTGAATGTGCCGCACAAATGATTAACCCCCGTCACACGTACTTACCTGTCCATACGACCTCGATGTGGGTGGCGAACGTCCACTTCCTGGAGTGGGAGGGACGTTCGGCGTCACAGCGACGCCACGTGGCAGCCGGCCAATAGAAGCGGAGGGGCGGAGCTGAGCGGGACGTAAACATCCCGCCTACCTCCTTCCTTCCGCATTACCGGCCGGGAGCCGCAGGACGCAGGTAAGATCTGTTCATCGTTCCCGGGGTGTCACACACTGCGATGTGTGCTACCCCGGGTACGATGAACAATCTGACGTTCAATTCATGAGAAATGAACGACGTGTATGCGATGAACGTTTTACTGTTCATTCGCAATCGCACGTAGCTGTTACACACTACAATGTACCTTACGATGCCGGATGTGTGTCACTTACGACGTGATCCCGCCGATACATTGTAAGTAGTGATGAGCGAGTATGCTTGTTACTACTCGGTACTCGCACGAGTATCACTGTACTCGGGCTACTCGGCGGGGACCGAGTAATCTCGCGATACTCGTGCTGTACTCGTGGTCTTCATCCCTGCATGTTGGCGCTCTTTTGAGAGCCAGCCCTCATGCAGGGATTGGCTGGCAGACCACTGCAATGCCACAGCCCTGTTAGTTGTGGAATTGCAGTGATTGGCCGGCCCACACAGCGTGACCGAGCCTTTATACCGGCGGGCGCGCTGTGCTCTGCTCACAGCCATCCAGACAGTCAGTGCAGGGAGAGGGTTGCTGCTTCAGGGAAAGGTTTGCGGCCCTTTATTGTTAGTTCCGGAGCAGGGCTGCAAACAGTGTGACCAGAAGTCCTTCTCAGGACATACAATAAGTTGTATACAGGCAGGCAGGGAACAGCCAGGTCGGAGTACAGTAGCAGAGTCCTTCTCAGGACTATTGTTGCTATATACAGGTAGGGTATAGCCAGGTCGGAATACAGGCTAGTGACCAGAAGAGTCCTTGTCAGGACTATTGTAGCAGTATACAGGCAGGCAGGGTATATAGCCATTCCTAGTGGTGACCGTATACCAGCCTTCATCATATCTGGGGCTGGTGTACACAGTCTAAAACAGTCCAGATAGTGTCAGACTTCTCAGTAATTGTCGCTCCTAAAAACCTGTTAGGTTCTTATTGCGTCCGTGCTTGCATTTAAAAACCGCACGTGTGTGCCTGTCGGTGGCAGCGTACAGGTGCACGTTTTGCACAAACTATTATATAACGCACAAGTCTAGTGAATAATACACGTCAGTCAGCAGTGGCTGATAGTGTCAGACTTCTCAGTAATTGTCACTCCTAAAAACCTGTTAGGTTCTTAGTGCGTCCGTGCTTGCATTTAAAAACCGCACGTGTGTGCCTGTCGGTGGCAGCGTACAGGTGCACTTGTGTGCGTTTTTCACAAACTATTATATAACGCACAAGTGTAGTGTATAATACACGTCAGTCAGCAGTGGCTGATAGTGTCAGACTTCTCAGTAATTGTCGCTCCTAAAAACCTGTTAGGTTCTTAGTGCGTCCGTGCTTGCATTTAAAAACCGCACGTGTGTGCCTGTCGGTGGCAGCGTACAGGTGCATTTGTGTGCGTTTTTCACAAACTATTATATAACGCACAAGTGTAGTGTATAATACACGTCAGTCAGCAGTGGCTGATAGTGTCAGACTTCTCAGTAATTGTCGCTCCTAAAAACCTGTTAGGTTCTTAGTGCGTCCGTGCTTGCATTTAAAAACCGCACGTGTGTGCCTGTCGGTGGCAGCGTACAGGTGCACGATTTGCACAAACTTGGATATAACGCACAAGTCTAGGGAATACACGTCAGCACAGCATTGCAAAATGCGCAAGGGCGTTGGCAAGGAACAAGGAAGTGGACGTGATGGTGGTGCAGGCAGAGGCCGAGGTCGTGGGCAAGCTCTAATTTCGCCACAACAAAGGGCCACATCTAGTCGCTCGCACGTCCTGTCCCAAATTCTTGGGGACCGCAGCAGTACACCGCTCTTGAACCAAGACCAGTGTCAACAGGTTGTTAGTTGGATAGCGGATAAGGCTTCCAGTCAGATTGGCACCACCACAAACACTCTGTCTTCCACAAGGTCAAGTGTCAGTAGCCGTGATACTGCACCGCACATTTCAGAACCTGATCCTCCTTCCTACCACAAGGCTGAGTACACGTCCTCGGACATTACTGATCCCACACTTGGACACTCGGAAGAGCTGTTCACGTTTCCATTCGCACATTCTGGCCTCTCGCCAGCTCATGTTGAAGTGGGTCATGAGGAGATTGTATGTACAGATGCCCAAATATTTGAGCAGCCACGTTCTCACGAAGTTGGCAACATGTCTCAACAAGGGGTGGACGATGATGAGACACAATTGTCAGGAAGTCAGGAGGAGGAGCAGGGTGCGGAAGAGGAAGACGACGTGGTGGATGATCCAGTAACTGACCCAACCTGGCAGGAGGATATGCAGAGCGAGGACAGCAGTGCACAGTGCACAGGGGGAGGGAGGCGTAGCATCCCAACAGGCAGTAAGAAGCAGGGTGGTGGCTCCAGGCAGAAGTCAGGCAACCGTTCCCCGGAACAACAACACGACACAAGGTGCCTGTACAAATGTTAGGTCTTCCCGAGTCTGGCAGTTTTTTAAGTTGGCTCCAGATGATTCTAAAAAGGCCATTTGCAACACCTGCCGTGCCAGCATCAGCAGGGGTACCAAAACTAGCAGCCTGACCACCACCAGCATGATCAGGCACATGTCAGCCAAGCACCCAACTTTGTGGGAAGTACAACAGAGTCGAGGAGCAGTGCTTGCTGATGTCACTGCTACGTCTTCGCTGGTTGTGCATGCGAGCCAATCCCCTGTCCATGCTGCCTGCGAACAAGCCTCCTCCGGTCCTGCACCTGCAGTTGCCTACGCAGAAATAACACCATCATCAAGCACGTCCTTGTCCCAGCGCAGCGTTCAGTTATCCATTCAGCAAACCTTTGAACGCAGGCGCAAATACACTGCCAACGCCCCACATGCCACACTTCTAAATGCTAACATTTCGCGACTGTTTGCGCTGGAAATGTTGCCTTTTAGGCTGGTGGAGACAGAAGCATTCCGCGACCTGATGGCGGCAGCTGTCCCACGTTACTCGGTCCCCAGCCGCCACTATTTCTCCCGGTATGCCGTCCCCGCGTTGCATAACCACGTGTCACAAAACATCACACGTGCCCTGAACAACGCTGTTTCACCCAAAGTCCACCTAACCACAGACACGTGGACAAGTGCTTGTGGGCAAGGCCGCTACATCTCGTTGACGGCACACTGGGTTAATATTGTGGAAGCTGGGACCCAGTCTGAGCGAGGGACGGAACACGTCCTTCCCACACCAAGGTTTGCAGGCCCTACCTCAGTCAGGGTTTCACCCACACTCTACAGCTCCGGAATGTCATGCTCTTCAGCCTCCTCCTCCTCCTGCGCATCCTCATCCACTTTACCCTCCACACCAGTCCCAAGCTGGAAGCACTGCAGCACTGCCTCGGCGAAGCAGCAACAGGCTGTGCTGAAGCTAATCTGCATAGGTGACAAACCCCACAATGCAGAAGAGGTGTGGACAGCTCTGAAACAGCAGGCAGATCACTGGCTCACACCTCTGAACCTAAAGCCAGGAAAGGTCGTGTGTGACAATGGCCGGAACCTGGTGGCGGCTTTGAGGCGAGGCCAGCTGACACATGTTCCATGCGTGACCCATGTGCTCAACCTCGTGGTTCAGCGGTTTCTAAAGTCATACCCAGAGCTGTCTGATCTGCTGGTAAAAGTTCGCCGCCTGTCTGCACATTTTCGAAAGTCACCTACTGCTTCAGCCGGCCTTGCCGGCTTTCAGCGCCGTTTGCATCTTCCGGCTCACAGACTGGTGTGTGATGTCCCCACGCGTTGGAATTCAACTCTGCACATGTTGGTCAGGATATGTGAGCAGAAGAGGGCAGTTGTTGAGTACCTGCATCACCTAAGCCGTCGGGAAATGGGCCAAACTCCACACATAACACCTGAGGAGTGGAGATGGATGTCCGACCTATGTACCATCCTCCAAAACTTTGAGGACTCCACCAAGATGGTGAGTGGTGATGACGCCATTATTAGCGTCACCATACCACTACTCTGCCTTCTAAAACGGTCTCTGCTCAAAAACAAACATGATGCATTGCAGGCGGAGCGCGATGAGTTGCAGCAAGAAACAGTAGTGGGTGTGGGTGATAACACACAGCCCAGCCTCGTCTCATCACAACGTGCAGTGGAGGACTATGACGAGGAGGAGGATGAAGACATGGAGCAACTCTCCGGCCAAATTGAGGATATGACATGCACACCAGTCATATCCTCGGTTCAGCGTGGCTGGCCAAAGGACAGGGTAGATGAGGAGGAGGAGGAGAAGGAGGAGGACAGCATGTTCAGTCATCGTTTTGGTCAGGCTACTGAAGTCCTGGCTGTTAAGAGTCTGGCGCACATGGCTGACTTTATGGTAAGCTGCCTGTCTCGTGACCCTCGCGTTAAGAACATCTTGGCCGACAATCACTACTGGTTGGTAACACTGTTAGACCCACGCTACAAGAAGAACTTTATGTCTCTTATTACCGAGGTGGAGAGGTCAACCAAAATGCAGCAGTTCCGGAAGGCCATAGTCACGGAAGTAGGCAAAGCATTCCCCTCACAAAACGCTAGCGGCATAGGTCAGGAATCAGTGGACAACCAAGGCGTACAGCCGAGAGAGGCACAAGTCCAATCCGCCAGAGGTAGGGGAACAGTCTTTAAGATGTGGGACAGTTTTCTCAGCCCCTCACGTACCACAGCCCCTGAGGTGCGGGGTAGTGCCACAAGAAATCCTAAGTTTGCCCAGATGCTCAAGGAGTACCTTGCAGATCGAACAACTGTACTCCGACATTCCTCTGTGCCTTACAATTATTGGGGATCCAAGGTGGACACGTGGCATGAATTGGCTCTCTACACCTTGGAAGTCCTGGCCTGCCCTGCCGCCAGCGTTTTGTCAGAGCGTGTTTTTAGTGCCGCAGGTGGAATCATTACAGAAAAACGCACCCGCCTGTCAACTGAAAATGCTTACAGGCTGACTCTGATCAAGATGAACAAGGGTTGGATTGGGCCAGACTTCACCACACCACCAGCAAATGAGAGCGGAATTTAAAGTTTGTAACGGGAATTTGCCATGTACCACCACTCAACCATGGGTACACACTTCTGGACTTTGGATAATTGCTGGACTGCTCCTCCTTCTCCTCATGCGCCACCATGATGACCGTTACAATAGTTAGGCCTTTGTTTCAGGTATACCCCCAGTGGTAAATTTTTTCGCCCATTCTTTGCAGAATGGACATTACAACGACAGGAGACCCGCTTCTTTGCAATGGGAACAATGTTTTGAGGCCCTCATGCACGTCTCTATCCAGGGACAACGTGGAGCCTCCCAATTTTTGGCTGCCCTGTCTAAGGGCTATACTATAATACACCCACTTCCTGACAATGGACACTTATTGTTTTGAGGCCCTCATGCACGTGTCTATCCAGGGACAACGTGGAGCCTCTCAATTTTTGGCTGCCCTGCCTAAGGGCTATACTATAATACACCCACTTCCTGACAATGGACACTTAATGTTTTGAGGCCCTCATGCACGTCTCTATCCAGGGACAACGTGGAGCCTCCCAATTTTTGGCTGCCCTGCCTAAGGGCTATACTATAATACACCCACTTCCTGACAATGGACACTTAATGTTTTGAGGCCCTCCTGCATGTCTCTATCCAGGGACAACGTGGAGCCTCCCAATTTTTGGCTGCCCTGCCTAAGGGCTATACTATAATACACCCACTTCCTGACAATGGACACTTAATGTTTTGAGGCCCTCATGCACGTCTCTATCCAGGGACAATGTGGAGCCTCCCAATTTTTGGCTGCCCTGCCTAAGGGCTATACTATAATACATCCACTTCCTGACAATGGACACTTAATGTTTTGAGGCCCTCATGCACGTCTCTATCCAGGGACAACGTGGAGCCTCCCAATTTTTGGCTGCCCTGCCTAAGGGCTATACTATAATACACCCACTTCCTGACAATGGACACTTAATGTTTTGAGGCCCTCATGCACGTCTCTATCCAGGGACAACGTGGAGCCTCCCAATTTTTGGCTGCCCTGCCTAAGGGCTATACTATAATACACCCACTTCCTGACAATGGACACTTAATGTTTTGAGGCCCTCATGCACGTCTCTATCCAGGGACAACGTGGAGCCTCCCAATTTTTGGCTGCCCTGCCTAAGGGCTATACTATAATACACCCACTTCCTGACAATGGACACTTAATGTTTTGAGGCCCTCATGCACGTCTGTATGCAGGGGCATTGGTGAACCTCACAATTTTGGACTGCCCTGGCAAAGGAAAATACTACAAAGACTCACTTCCTCAAAATGGGCACATTAGACTCAGAGGCCTTTATGTACGTCTCTTCTCAGGGACATCGGAGTGCCACACTGTTACGTCCGGGTGGTGGAAGCACTGGACCGTACACCGATTCCCCTGAGAAGGCAGGCAAGCTGGTCACCCCGCCAGAGGGTCCTGATGCACGGCAGCCGGAGCACTATAGGTAGCTGGACAGTCCGTAGAGAAGCAGGAAAGGTGGATGATGCTGAACCCACGGAGTTCTGGACGGTAGTCCGGGTGACAAGGCTCAGGGTCCGAGGCCGGGTTGTAGGGTCAGGCGGGATCCGGAACCTGCTGAGCGATGGAACGGGTCACCGAAACGGAGCCAGAGACTGGAGACTGGCAGAGCTGTAGAGGTGGTGGGACATCCGCCGAAGTCACCGTCAGGGTCCAGGGATGGACTTGGTTCGTAGCGACTGGCAAGGCAGGATAGGCTCTACGAGACAGGACAGAGTTAATACTAGGCAAAGCACAGGGCAAAGCAAGGGGACCTGAACACTAGCTAGCTAAACACGTAGAACAGGCCCCGCCCACCAGGAAAGAGAAACCTTATATACCCTGTACCTGTCTATGCAATATCCTGTTTCTGGGTGCTGGCCCTTTAAGAAAGGGTCAATGACCGCGCGCGCGCCCTAATGCGCATGCGCGAGGCCCATGTGCCAGAAGCCAGTCCAGGAAGCGGTGAGGAGGAAGCAGGAGCACCCGGCTGGGAGTCCCACGTCGCAGAGGAGCGCCGGGAGCGGGGAGCTGGACGCATGGAGGCCGCAGGCGGGGAAGAGGAGGCCGGGACCGGAGTGGTAAGCAGGGGACGCCGCCGGGCAGCGGGGAGCGGGCCACAGGGACCGGAGGACGGGACCAGGGGACCGGGAAGGAGGGGGAGCAGCACCGACCTCAGCAGAGAAGAGCCCAAGGACAACAAGCTTGAGTAAGGAGACATGGAAGGAGTTGGGTATCCGCATCGTGGCCGGGAGTTGCAGCTTGTAGGAAACTGCATTGATCTTGCTGATGATCTTAAACGGCCCGATGTAGCGAGGACCCAACTTGTACGAGGGTAACTTCAATCGGACATATCTGGATGCAAGCCAGACCAGATCACCTGGGGAGAAACACGGGGGATCCAGGCGCCTCTTGTCCGCATGTCTCTTCATCCACAATGAAGCACGTTCTAGGGATGACTTGACAGAGTTCCATATAGCTGAAAAGTCCCGAACCAGAGCATCTGCTGCGGGGACGTCGGAAGCCGAGGATACTGGCAACGGGACAGAAGGCTGCAGTCCATACACGATCTGAAAGGGAGAGCTGGAGGTAGACTCACTAATGTGCTGGTTATGGGAGAACTCAGCCCAAGGTAGGAGCGTGGACCAATCGTCATGATGGATGTTGACGTAGTGGCGCAGGAAGGAGGTCAGGATCTGATTGACCCGTTCCACTTGGCCATTCGACTGAGGATGGTAGGCCGAAGAAAAGTCCAAGGATACTCTCAGATGTTTGCAGAGAGCCCTCCAGAAGCGCGAGGTAAACTGAGTTCCTCTGTCAGACACTATGTGTGCGGGGAAGCCATGCAATCGGAATATGTGCTGTATGAAGGAGTCAGCTAGCTCCTGGGCAGAGGGCAGTCCAGCCATGGGAACGAAGTGAGCCATCTTTGAGAAGCGATCCACCACAACCCATATGACCGTATGTCCGGAGGATAAGGGTAAGTCCGTGATAAAGTCTATTGCGATATGTTGCCACGGAACGGAAGGAATGGGCAGAGGCAGAAGACGTCCATAGGGTAGGTGCTTGGGTGTCTTGTTCCGGGCACAGGATGGACAGGCTGAGACGAAGGTTGCAACGTCTTTACGGAGGGACGGCCACCAGTAGTGACGGACAATCGTGCTCCAAGTTTTCTTCTGACCAGCATGGCCGGCGATCTTCGAGGCATGGCCCCAGTGCAGGACTCTCTGTCTGTCAGTATCTGAGACATAGGTTTTCCCAGAGGGTATCTGAGTTAGAGTGACAGGAGTCACCGGAATGATTTTACTGGGGTTGATGATGGGCTGGTATGTCTCCTCCTCCAACTCCATGGGCACGAAGGATCTGGACAGAGCGTCTGCCCGCACGTTCTTATCCGCAGGCCGAAAATGGAGTTGGAAATCAAATCGAGCAAAGAACAAGGACCAGCGGGCTTGTCGTGGATTTAGTCTTTGGGCAGACCGCAGGTACTCCAGATTCTTGTGGTCCGTGTATATGATTGCATGGTATACAGCTCCTTCCAGGAGGTAGCGCCATTCCTCCAAGGCCAGCTTCGCGGCCAGTAGCTCCCGATCCCCAATGGTGTAGTTGCGTTCGGGTGCCGAGAAGCTCTTGGAGAAGAATCCACATGTGACCATTTTTCCGGAGGGGGAGTTCTGCATCAACACTGCCCCGGCTCCTGAGGAGGAGGCATCCACCTCTAAGGTAAACTGTCGGTTCAATTCAGGACGATGGAGAACTGAGGAAGAAGAAAACGCTTGTTTCAAGGAGCAGAACGCGGCATCGGCCGCCGGAGACCAGTCCTTAGGATTAGCTCCTTTTTTAGTCAAGGCAGAGAGAGGTGCAGTCAAGGCAGAGAAATGCGGGATGAATTGACAGTAGTAGTTCGCAAAGCCGAGAAAGCGTTGGATAGCCTTCAGTCCGGAAGGAGGAGGCCAGTTGATGATGGCAGACACTTTCTCTGGGTCCATCTGCAGGCCAGTGTCCGAGATTACATAACCCAGGAAGGGAAGAGACGACTTTTCGAAGATGCATTTCTCGTACTTGGCGTACAGACGATTCTCTCTAAGCCTCTGGAGGACTAGCTGCACGTTCTCTCGGTGGGTTTGTAGATCCAGAGAGAAGACCAGGATGTCGTCCAGATACACCCCGACACAGAAATAGAGGAGATCTCTGAACACGTCGTTCACCAGTTCTTGGAAGACGGCCGGAGCATTACACAGACCAAAGGGCATGACACAATACTCGTAGTACCCATCCCGAGTGTTGAATGCGGTTTTCCATTTGTCTCCAGAGCGAATGCGAGCCAGGTTATAGGCCCCACGGAGGTCCAACTTGGTGAATACACTGGCTCCTCGGAGCCGATCGAATAGTTCGGGGATAAGCGGCAGAGGGTATTTGTTCTTTACGGTGATCTGGTTTAATCCCCGGTAGTCAATGCAAGGGCGCAGATCACCTTCCTTCTTCTTGATGAAGAAAAACCCCACTCCGGCAGGGGACGAGGACCTCCGAATGAACCTCTTAGCTAGGCTCTCGGTGATATAGGTAGACATAGCTCGTGTTTCAGCAGGGGACAATGGGTATATCCGTCCTCGAGGAGGCGTAGTTCCTGGCAGTAACTCGATAGCACAGTCATAGGGACGATGAGGCGGTAACACCTCTGACTCCTTTTTATCAAACACGTCCGTGAAGGACCAGTAGGCAGAAGGCAGTCCTGGTAGAGACTCTGGAACCGGAGGGCGTCGGACGGCCTGGATGGATTTCAGACATCTCTCGTGACACGAGGAGCCCCATCGGGTGATTTCACCTGTACTCCAGCTGACCGATGGTTCGTGTGTCCGTAACCATGGAAGTCCCAGCAGGATCTGATGAGACATGCGCGGGAGGACGTAGAAGGTGATCTTCTTGGTGTGCAGAGCACTGATCCTTACTTCCACAGGCTTGGTGATCAGGGAGACGGTGTCAGACAGGGGTTTCCCATCAACAGAGGTGATCACCAGCGGTTTCTCTAGTGGGAAGACAGGGACCTAGTACTTATCCACCGTGGCCTGCTGGATGAAGTTGCCTGCTGCTCCGGAATCGAGATACGCCTCTGCCGTGAACCGGGTCTCTTCTGTAGTGACTTGAATAGTCCAGGTAACGGAGTCTGAGAGAGTCCCAGCACCTAGGGTGGCCTCTCCTACCAAGCCTAGGCTTTGGAGTTTCCCGGCTTCTCGGGACAAGAGCGTAGCAGGTGTGTGCCATCACCGCAGTAGAAGCAGAGACCCTTTGCTAGTCGTTCCGCTCGGTGTTGTTCCGACTACTTAAGGCGGTCAATCTGCATGGGCTCGGAGGTAGACACGCCAGGTGACGCCAACTGGGAAGCGATGGGCTTCTGTGGTAGGGAGGAGTGCCGTATCGGACGCCTCTCGCGGGACACTTCTTTGGATCTTTCCTGAAAGCGAAGATCCACTCGAGTCGCTAGGGCAATCAGGGCATCCAGGGTGGAAGGCACGTCACGTCCAGCCAGCTCGTCTTTAATACGACCCGAGAGTCCTTCCCAGAAGGCGGCGGTTAGAGCCTCATTGTTCCACCCGAGTTCCGAAGCCAAGGTGCGAAAACGGATGGCATATTGGCCCACCGTCAGAGTCCCCTGACGTAGCCGGAGGAGAGATGAGGCAGACGCGGAGGCGCGTCCGGGCTCGTCAAAGGTGCCACGAAATGCCTGCAGGAATTCCTGGATGTTGGTGGTCACCGGATCCTCCTTCTCCCACAAGGGGTTCATCCAGGCCAGTGCCTCTCCCTCTAGATGGGACATCATGAACGCGACCTTGGCTTGGTCGGAGGCAAACAAGTGCGGCAGCAGCTTGAAATGGAGAGAGCATTGATTGATGAATCCCCTGCAGGTCTTGGGATCTCCGGCGTACCGGGGTGGTGAGGCCAAACGAAGTCTGGAAGCATCCGAGGAGGCTGCCACGGGAGCAGTGGCCGTGGATTGTACAGTGGAAACCCGAGATGCCGAGGATGTGACCGTCGCTTGTAGCGTGTTCAGGCGGGCATCCACAGAAGACATGAAGTTCAGCATGCGGGTCTGGGTCTCACGCTGGCGTGTGAGTTCCTGCTGCAAGGCCGCTAGTGCTTCGGCGGGATCCATGGCCTGTTCTAGCTGTTACGTCCGGGTGGTGGAAGCACTGGACCGTACACCGATTCCCCTGAGAAGGCAGGCAAGCTGGTCACCCCGCCAGAGGGTCCTGATGCACGGCAGCCGGAGCACTATAGGTAGCTGGACAGTCCGTAGAGAAGCAGGAAAGGTGGATGATGCTGAACCCACGGAGTTCTGGACGGTAGTCCGGGTGACGAGGCTCAGGGTCCGAGGCCGGGTTGTAGGGTCAGGCGGGATCCGGAACCTGCTGAGCGATGGAACGGGTCCCCGAAACGGAGCCAGAGACTGGAGACTGGCGAAGCTGTAGAGGTGGTGGGACATCCGCCGAAGTCACCGTCAGGGTCCAGGGATGAACTTGGTTCGTAGCGACTGGCGTGGCAGGATAGGCTCTACGAGACAGGACAAGGTTAATACTAGGCAAAGCACAGGGCAAAGCAAGGGGACCTGAACACTAGCTTGCTAAACACGTAGAACAGGCCCCGCCCACCAGGAAAGAGAAACCTTATATACCCTGTACCTGTCTATGCAATATCCTGTTTCTGGGTGCTGGCCCTTTAAGAAAGGGTCAATGACCGCGCGCGCGCCCTAATGCGCATGCGCGAGGCCCGTGTGCCAGAAGCCAGTCCAGGAAGCGGTGAGGAGGAAGCAGGAGCGCCCGGCTGGGAGTCCCACGTCGCAGAGGAGCGCCGGGAGCGGGGAGCTGGACGCATGGAGGCCGCAGGCGGGGAAGAGGAGGCCGGGACCGGAGTGGTAAGCAGGGGACGCTGCCGGGGAGCGGGCCACGGGGACCGGAGGATGGGACCAGGGGACCGGGAAGCGTGACACACACAATGTTTTACGTAAAATCTTTCATGTATTAATCTCAAAAAGTAACATACATTAGCTCTATCTCACTATTGGGTATGTGCCCTTAACATTTCCGCCATGAAAATTCATTTTGGTGTCATTTTTGAAGGTTTTCTGGTGAGTCCGTAAAAATGGCGTAAAACGCGGACAAAATTGTTCACAGCTGTGACTTTTGAGTGATAAATGCTTCAAGGGGTCTTCCCCATGCTGTTGCCATGTCATTTGAGCACTCTTCTGAGACTTTTGTGCCATTTTTAGGGTTTCTACATGCTGCCGGGGTTCATTTCACAAAAATACTCGGGTCTCCCATAGGATAACATTGGGCTCGGTTCTCGGGCCGAGTTCACGAGTATCTTGGGATGCTCGGCCCGAGCCTCGAGCACCCGAGCTTTTTAGTACTCGCTCATCACTAATTGTAAGATACATTGCAGCGTGTAAAGCGGGCTTTAGAGGAGCCATAAGCCCTGGCCTAGAGTGAGAGGCCTAGAGATTTTAATAAGAAGATGCACTAAGGACCAGACAGGCAATTGTGAAGAACATAGGGGCCAGATAGGTGAGCAGTAAGGTGCGTATACATTTTTTCTGTTACTTTCTTATGTTTATTATGCTCTGGAGTCTGGAGAGATTCCAGAGCCTAATAATAGATGTTAAATCAAAGAGAATAATGTCTTTGGAAATCAAATGTCTTGGGAAAATAACAGGTAAATTCAAATTTTGCCTGATTCACTAAACTCTATTACCTTGTAATAACATTTTGCATGATCATTCTACAAAACATCCCATAATAGCTAAATACTAAATAAAATATAGAGAGAATATGAGAAAGCCTATAAGTCCCTAGACATATGTGAATTTTCTGTATGTTTCCTAAGTGGGTTTTCTAATTTTCTAGTAACTAATACACAGTTTAATACAGTATCAGCTTAGTAGATGAGAATACATAAATCTCATCTAAATATTGTCGGTAATTTCTGATTTGAAAATCATGTGCAATGCAAATTTTCAAATTCAAAACATGTCAGTTCTATTTATGGCATTCATTGGTAAAATGCCAAGGCGTGTAATTGCGTGTATTTTAGCACTTGGTGTTCACTCTCAATAATGATTAAAATGTTATCTAAGTTGTAGGTCATCATCAATTTAATACGAATCGACACCTTGCATACAGAAATGCTATGATATGAAACCCATGACCCCCCCAAAACATTGAATGCTGGTCACGCATATGGCGCGCATTTAACTTTGATGCTCAAAGTGGCCACCATCAGCTGCAATGCACATCTGGACTCTGGACAGCATACTGTATCTTGCTGCACGTTGTGCAATATGGTAGGTGACACAGTTGCACAAGCATCTGTGATACGTCGTTGTAGGTCCTGCAATGTTGGTGGAGGGGTCGCATACACCTGCTGTTTGATGTGACCTCACAGAAAGAAGTCCAATGGGGTCAGGTCAGGTGAGCGTGGAGGCCACTCCATGCAGCCACCATACCCAATGACTCGTAGGAAGGTCTCCATGAGGTATCGCTTCACGTCCGCAGCCTTGTGAGTTTTAAACGTTCTAATCATAGCATTTCTGTATGCAAGGTGTCGATTCGTATTGAATTGATGATGCCCTACAACTTTGTGATAAACATTTTTTCTCTATCTCGTTCCGTTTTCGAAATAAAAATGCTAACTCCGTTATCTACCAATTGGCGCTATAGGTGGTTTCATTGTGTATTGTATGGCTACTTTGCTATACCTAGACAACACTTCTATGCCTATAGCTGCCGCCGTTCTCAAGTTCATGATGGTGGACGGCATATGGGTGGACACACTCTTAATATACAGTATATCTAATATATAAAGCTAAGTGTATGTGTTTATGTATGTGTGTATGTATATCCCCTAAAGGAATCCGCACCGTCCCATTTACACTCACAGAAATTGGCACAGACACCCCATGTGACTCAGGAAACGTCATAGACTATGTTTTGACAGGAAAATTTAACACCACACTTTACAGTTACTATCCAAAAAACCTGCCTCCATTAAAGTCAATGGAGCTGTGAGCTAAAGGTTATTAGTAGCAGCTGTGAGTGGTTGCTATAGGAACAAAATAAACTGTTAGTATAAGAAGCTTATGTGTGAGGTAATAAGATGTTGGTGGGGAGATGGATAGAGAGACAGGAAGAGACAGACATAGGCACAGAGTAAGAGGCAGGGAAAGAGACAGAGACAGACAGACAGAGACAGACCGGGAAAGAGACAGGAAAAGAGACAGAGATAGGGAAAGATGAAAAGCAGAACTGCTATGGGAATACTAGACTGAAAAATACAATGGACTATCTGAAAAAAGTGAAAACGTGAAAATGGTATATGCATAACTGCTATGAATAATAGGAATGAGAGATGTTTAGCCATTGTATTGATCAATGCAAAGGAGCCCCAAACCAAACGCCAAGGTAATCTCTATTTTTGGGGTCCCTAACCTACGTTTAACCTCATTTGCAGTTAAAAAACTTGTTCTCTATGGGAAGCAAAGGACCAAGCTATATATGTGAAATAAGACACATGGCTATGGGTGGGGCAGGGTTCTCAGACAGAAAATGCATACTAATTAAAGAATGTACGTCTGGAACACCAATGGTGTGAACAAGATGCAAGACTCAAAAATATACAACTTAACAATAGGATAAAGAGTTGCACACCAGTCACAATGTATAGGGGAAAAATGAAAAGCAGAACTGCTATGGGAATACTAGACTGAAAAATACAATGGACTATCTGAAAAAAGTGAAAAACATGAAAATGGTATATGCATAACTGCTATGAATAATAGGAATAAGAGATGTTTAGCCATTGTTTTGATCAATGCAAAGGAGCCCCAAAACCAAACGCCAAGGTAATTCTATTTTTGGGGTCCCTAACCATTGTGACTGGTGTGCAACTCTTTATCCTATTGTTTAGTTGTATATTTTTGAGTCTTGCACCTTTTTCACACCATTGGTGTTCCAGACGTACATTCTTTAATTAGAGATAGGGAAAGAGACAGAGATGGGGAAACAGTCAGACGGTGAAAGAGACAGGCAGAGAAAGAGACTGACAGACACAGAGATGGAGAGCGACAGACACAGAGATAGAGAGAGACTGACACAGAGATAGAGAGAGACAGACAGAGAGATAGATACAAACAGAGAGATAGACACAGACAGAAAGAGAGATAGACACAGACAGAGAGATTGACACAGACAGACATGGATAGAGACAGACACACAGATAGACACGGAAAGAGACAGAGACAGACAGAGACAGACAGAGACAGACAGAGACAGAAAGAGACAGAGAGAGACGGGGAGAGACGGGGAGAGACGGGGAGAGACGGGGACAGATGGAAAGACAGACAGAGGCAGACAGACGGAGACAGACAGGCAGAGACAGACAGGCAGAAACAGGCAGAGACAGACAGAGACAGACAGACAGAGACAGACAGACAAATACAGACAGACAGTGACAGACAGACAGAGACAGACAGACATAGACAGAGACAGGGAGAGACAGGGAGAGACAGACAGAGACAGGGAGAGACAGACAGATACAGGGAGAGACAGACAGACAGACAAACATAGACAGACAGGCAGAGACAGACAGGCAGAGACAGACAGAGACAGACAGAGACAGACAGACAGGGAGAGACAGACAGAGACTGGGAGAGACAAAACGCCTTGGTACTACAGCTAGTATATATATATATATATATATATATATATATATATATATATATATATGCATATGCATATGCATATATATATCAGAAAAAACCAAGGAGAAAAATTGTATGAAAAATACCCTGAATATAAATAAATAAATTGCAAGTGCTTAATAACAGGGTACTTAGTGTATACATTTTTGCAAAAAGGTAAAAAGCTGTCTCACCTCGTCACGGTGTACCCATCTGAGACAGTCCCTAACCTACTGAAGTTAAAAACATTATCAATACCTGACTTGTGTCATGTCAGAACTCCAATATGGATGGTGGCAAGTGGTTAGCTGTGTCCCAGATAAAATACACAGCAAAGTGAGACGCAATCAGCTGTTCAGTCTCAGTACTAGGAGGGCTGCGCCCCCAACTTGCAACCAAGCAAGAAAACATACAAAAAACACAAAAACCTGAGCTGAAACAATGTTCAGTAAACATGCAACATTAAGCATGTGAATTGCAGCCTTAAGACCAGAAAAAAACAAGGAGAAAAATTGTATGAAAAATACCCTGAATATAAATAAATAAATTGCAAGTGCTTAATAACAGGGTACTTAGTGTATACATTTTTGCAAAAAGGTAAAAAGCTGTCTCACC
The DNA here is from genome assembly GCF_048569485.1 of Anomaloglossus baeobatrachus. Classification (NCBI taxonomy): domain Eukaryota; kingdom Metazoa; phylum Chordata; class Amphibia; order Anura; family Aromobatidae; genus Anomaloglossus; species Anomaloglossus baeobatrachus. Next base: position 385,455,051 of record NC_134356.1, on the reverse strand, counting down.
TCGTCACGGTGTACCCATCTGAGACAGTCCCTAACCTACTGAAGTTAAAAACATTATCAATACCTGACTTGTGTCATGTCAGAACTCCAATATTGGAGTTCTGACATGACACAAGTCAGGTATTGATAATGTTTTTAACTTCAGTAGGTTAGGGACTGTCTCAGATGGGTACACCGTGACGAGGTGAGACAGCTTTTTACCTTTTTGCAAAAATGTATACACTAAGTACCCTGTTATTAAGCACTTGCAATTTATTTATTTATATTCAGGGTATTTTTCATACAATTTTTCTCCTTGGTTTTTTCTGGTCTTAAGGCTGCAATTCACATGCTTAATGTTGCATATGCATATATATATATATATATATATATATATATATATATATATATGTTGTCTACTGTTAGACATAGTTTCCTCGCATTCACATTTAGCTTTGAAAATGCAAACTGCGATTTGCTTATTCTTCTTATGTCCATCACTGTGTTTCTGACACTGCTGCTGTCTTTAGCTGCAGGAGTGACATCACGTCAACAGTGCTTCTGCCAATCACTTTGCTCCACCGTCCCCTCTATAGGCTAACATCAATAGAGAGCGAAAACTTTGCATAGCTATGTTTACTGCTGTTTAATTTTGTATAAATGAAGTTCAGTCACTAAGAATGTTTTTAAAACCCCTTGGCAATACCTTGAAATAACATCGAATGCTTCAGAAAAAACAATCTAACATATATCACATCTAACATATATCACGTCTTTAAAAATATCTTCACTCAACCTTTTTCCTAACAGTACCTCTGCTTGTAAATCTTTCAGGTTTAATATTGGGAGCTTTAGAATAATTCATATCATTCAAGTTTTAGTGGTTTACTTCAAAATTTTATCATAAAACTTTTATCATCTTTTTATTTCCTACATGAAGAGTATACTTTACATCATTCTTTAGAAATCACAACTGAAACCTGTATTGATATACTGATATTTTTTATGCCATTTAAATAAAACTAAATAAAAAAATTGTATGAAAGTTGTATAAAAATCACCTGAAGAATCACAGCTGTAAACTATTGCTTTAAGCATGTTAAAAATTTAGTGTATGGAGCCTTCATGAAATTGCTATTTCCTGGGTAGATTTTTGGAGGATATAAATATCAGCTGTTTCCAGGAATATTCATTTCAAAGCTGTTTGTTTAAGATTCTTCTTTTCTTACATATAAAATACACTATCATCAGAACCTCCTTGGGTGGCAGTCCAAGGCGTCTTTCAAGAGGAGGCATAGTTCTGCCCCAAGGTTTGGGATTTGGCTGTTATTCAAGCTGGTTGTGAGGGGCACTGCAGCCAGAAACTTGAGATGCTGCCCCCTGACTGCTGGCCCTATGCATGTTTAAATAGAGGTCTCCCCCCTGGAAAGACACTGACCTGCCGCCCCCGCCTTCTGTGGTGTGACTGGCCTAAGCCTCGCCTCCTGGATACATATCACTGTGTTGCCCAGCTTCCAGCCTCTCTGCTGCAGAACCCGGACCTGTTTCCCACCCTCCCTCCCTTTTGTTTTTCCTATTTTGATTGAGTTTACGGTGTTTAAGTCGCAGCAGCGGAAGGGGTAGGAAAAGTGGTGGTGAATTACCCGCGCCGGACGGCCGGAAGACGGTACATTTACCTGAACCCCGTGATGTTGGCAAGTTAATGCCTGGTAAAAAGCTGCGACCAAATTTTATGCCAAAAGATGAGAGTGGTTTTTCCCCATGCCTCTCTCCAAAAAATGGAAAATTCAAATAAAAGTATTTTTAATTTATAAGAGAACGGTGTCGTGTCTTTCTAGGGGGGGAAAATGGTGGTAGTTGGGTCCTGGCAGTCTTAAACTGACAGCCAGCCCAGAGAATACACATATTGCTGGTTCACTGCATTTAATTGTTATCTCATCTTTCAGACATGAATAAAATTGAAGATAAGGATTGTACTGGCACTGCCAAGATAAGGTAATGTACAGCAGCATGAGGAGGTTATCTATCCATGTTCCTTATGTCTCTGCTGGTCCACAGGGACTGCAAAGAGACGGAAAGGTAATCACTTCATTAAGTCCAAGTAACAAGAACTTTTACTCTAGAAAGAAGGGCAGTTTGTATGAGGGCAAAGTGGGCATAAACAATATGTAATGAGATGAAAAATGTGAGAGGGGATTCAGTATATGGAGAAAAGGCAGTGTGAGGGGAGGGGGAGTGCGGTGATAGGGACTGCATGAGGGGTAACAGTGTGAGAAGACAATGTAAAGAGTACACATGGTATGGAGAGGGAGCATTGTGGGTGGAGTATAGAATGGGAAGATAATGTGGTGGTAGTATACAGTACAATCACTCACTTGCTCATGTCACCTGCATCTTAAAAACATCTCCAGAATTCATCCATTTCTCACCTTTGAAACTCCAAAAACTCTTACTGCGGCTTTTATTCATTCTCGTCTGGACTATTGCAACTCTTTACTGATTGGTCTCCCTCGAGAAATTCTTCTCTCCCATCTATTCTGAACCCAGCAGCCAGGGTCATATTCCTTTCCAGCCACTTCACCGACACCTCCACCTAGTGCCAGTCACTACACTGCCTGCCCAGCTACAGAATACAATACAAACTTATACCTCTCACCCACAAATCTCTCCACAGTTCTGCACCACCCTATATTTCATCCCTCATCACTGCCTATCATCTTACCTGCCACCACCATTCCTCAAATAATCTTAGACTAACGTCCTCCATAATCTAAACATCACACTTCGTTTCCAAGACTTTTCTCGTGCTGTGCCAGTTTTCTGGAATGCATTACGCCAAAGGATGCGACTAATATCCAGCCCCCACGCTATTAACTGGGTGTAAAAAACACATCTCTTCAGACAAGCTTATCATCTTAACCTAACCTTCCCCTGTTTCCACCTTCTAAATGCTATTCCTAACCTTCTCTCTCCTATTTCTGTTCTAGAGATGGAGGTAGAGATGGAGAAAAAAAACTACACAGGGTGAAAGTTTCCTGCCCAGCCTCATCTCATCTTTTCAGCTTATTTTTGGTGATAAAGAGGAAGCGGAGGCTGAGGAGGAGCAGGAAGAGCAGAAGGAACAGGAGATGGTTGCCTGCAGTACAGGTGATACTACCAAAACCAGCTTCATCAGTCTGTTCAGCATGGATCGCCTGAAGAGGACGAGCAGGAGGAGGAGCTGAAGGAGGCTGAGGAGATGGAGAGTCATCCTATTGTGGGGACAGGGAAGCTTTGTCTGTTGAGAGTCTGTAACACTCATGGCTGCCTTTCCGTGACCCTCACATTATATGTATTTTGGCCAGCACTTCACCATTCTCAACCCACGGTACTGCGAGAACTTTCCATCTGCCCTTACTAAAGCTGAGATGGCTATGGTAAAATGGTGCAATAACAGAAGACTCTAGTTCAAAAATTTGTCTGACAATGCTGGGGATAGAGGTCATAGTCCCTGGGTAACCAAGGAGAAAAGACGTGGGAGACACATACGAGGTCCAGCAGGGGCAGGCGAACATTATCAAAGTTCTGGGACAACTTCACTAAATACTTCCAATGCCCACGCCCTGATTCTCAAGGTATTCTCACAAAGACGGAACATTTTGTAAGATTGTGAAGGAGTACCTAGCTGAACATACCAGCATTCTCCTTCATTCCTCTGTGCAGTACTACTATTAGGTATCCAAGCTGGATACGTGTTAAGAACTTTCCCTCTGTGACTTGGAGATGGTGGCCTTCCCTGCCACTATCATTTTGTCTGAGTGGGGTTTTAGTGCTGCAGAAGCCACAATAACTGATAGGCATATCTGCCTGTCAACTGAAAATGCTGTCAGGCCGACTCTTTTTAAAATGAACAAGGCCCGGCTTGGCAAAGACTTCCCAACCCCACCGGATGACAGCAGCATAACATAAAGGTAATTAAAATGTTCCTTTTTGGGGGGGTACTCCTATGAACTCTTTTCCACCCAAGCAAGGGTATATGGCTCATAATTTCTTCTTTTTAATGTCCTACTTCTCCACTACTGTATATCCACAGGGTGATCATGCAAACCTCGCTCCTAATTTTTCAAGATTTGACTGATGCCCTCCTTTATAATTTTTAGAGGCCTACCTCTAAATCCTTTTCACTTTTTGCAATTTATGTGTAAGATTTCCCAGTCTATAGCGGGCTTTACACGCTACAATATATCCAACGATGTGTCGGCGGGGTCACGTCGTAAGTGACGCACATTCGGCATCGTTAGTGTTGTAGTAGTGTGTGAAACCTACGTGCGATTCCGATTGTACGCAAAAATGTTGATCGCATACACGTCGTTCATTTTCTAAAAATTGAACGTCCGGTTGTTCAATGTTCCCGAGGCAGCACACATCGCTGTGTGTGACACCCCGGGAATGATGAAAACCGCTTACCTGCGTCCCGCCGGCAATGCTGAAGGAAGGAGGTGGATGGGATGTTTACGTCCCGCTCATCTCCGCCCCTCCGCTTCTATTGGCCGGCCGCTGTGTGACGTTGCTGTGACATCGAACGTCCTTCCCCCTTTAGGAAGTGGATGTTCGCCGCCCACAGCGAGGTCGTATGGAAGGTAAGTATGTGTGACGGGGGTTACAGTATTGTGCGACACGGGCAACAAATTGCCCGTGCTGCACAAAAGATGGGGCGGGTGCGATCGCAAATGCGATCGCACGTTTAATTGAAACGTGTAAAGCAGGCTTATGAGTCTCACTCTTAATAATGGTAAAAAATGGTTTTCTGAGATCCTCCTCTACTTATCTTCCGGGGTGTATTGCAGTACCTCTTTCTAATTTTTGACAGCTCTTGCAAATTTTGCATGGGCTTTACTAGTGTAGGAGTCCCACTCTTTTAAAAAAAAGGCTACAAAAACATATTGGTGATAGAAAGGATGGTCAACGGCCTACGGTATAAGACTTGCAGCCTAGTAGGAGGACGTGTTTGGCTCAAGTTAGATCTTGGAGGGTTGCCAACCCTCTAAAATATCAAAATATCCATTACAGTTCATGAAAATAGGGCACATTTTTGGTTTGCCGGTAAAATGTTTTTAGGGTGTGTGATTTTTTTTTCAAGCTGAGGAACCTTCTACAGAGTATTTTGATTGTAATTATCATCATTTTACAGTTTACAGTGAATGCAGGTAATGTCTTCATATCAATACTATGGGCTCTAGACATGAATCACTTATTATACGAAGGGACTGGCAGATTAGAATAAAGTTGGTGAATATTCTAATCACCAGTCGGGGTCCACCATGCTCCAAGATGGTGAATGAGCTTCTGGCAACCCGTAGGTTGAGTGGATAATACAGAGCTGGGTGGCTCCGAAAAAATATGAGCTTGATCCAAGTTGAACGTCAGTTGGACCAGGACTATTGCGAACTCTGTTAATGCCACAGACGCCTAACCCTACCTACTGCTTCCAGAACTAGTGGTGGAGGTTACAATGTGGCTCTATCATATGAGACCATGTACATGAATGAAGACTATGCGCACTATGGTGCGGTCTCCAGGCCCTTTTAACACCTAGGGTCCGCACCAAGCCCAGTGTGAGCCACAATGTCACCTCTCCAGGGGCCAAAAGTTGATTACCACATTAATGGCATGTGCAGCAGCCAGCTGAATGACCCAAGGTACGACCAAAAAGGCGGTCGGCACCTGGGCATAGCATGAACCGCAGCAGGCTGCTTGCGGCTGTGGCGGCACTGATTTGTAACAGTACCCCCCTCTAGCGGCCCCCCTACTCGGATGGTTCGTAGTCGCCACAGGTACCACTGTGTGATGGGCAAGAGGGGGAGACAAGCAGTGGGAGCTACAAAACTCACCCCACTGCACAATCTCCCCTGATGACCACTCGATATGTAGGGAATGCCGCTTCAGCCAAGGCATGCCCAACAGAATATCATCTGCACCCTTAGGGAGAACCAAGAATGAAATGCTCTCCTTATGCCCAGTTGACATGGCAATGGTAACAGGCACTGTCCGGTGGGGAATTATGTTAGGTAAAAAGGACTCATGCACCACATGGACTCTCACTGGCCTTGGCATTTGCACCAGCGGGATAGCATGCCACTGGGAAAAAGAGGAGGAGATTAAATTATCCCCAGCCCTTGTGTCCACATGAGCCTTTTTGGACCAGGTAGCCCCTTTAAAGGACATGGAAGCGTCACCCTCTTGGATGATGCCTGGTACAGTCTGCCACCAGCTATGGTCACAGATTGCGGTCACTTAGCCTGATGCTTTGGGCAACAGTTGGCATAATGACCGAACTGGCCACAAGCAAAACAGATAGGACCCTTGCGACTCGATGACCTAGCAACACTAACCCTAGAGATGTCCATAGGGACAGTTGGTACCTCACGCAACGCTAACGCGTCCTTCACATGCAAGGCCAAGCCCTTCCAAAAAAGAGGAATTATGGTCCTCTCTGGCCACCCCAGTTCTGCAGCAAGTGCCCTGAACCTCACAGCATACTGAGTCGAGGAGGTACGCCCCTGATCCAAAGTGAGTAGCTGAGGGCCAAGTCATGAGTGACCTGAGGCCCCAGGAACACTTGCCGCATGGACTCCAAGAACTCATCAGAGTCCTGAACTACGGGGTCATTCCTCTCCCACAATGGTGTGGCCCACTCCAGAGCTCTATCAGAGAGCAAGGAGAAGATAAGCCCCACCTTCGACCAGGGAAGGTGAACCGTGCAGCCAGCAGCTCCAGATGGATTGAGTACTGGTTCACGAATCCCCTACACGTCTTGCTGTCCCCAGAAAACTTATTAGGCAGCGAGAGGTGAGGAAGGGGTGGAGTGGGCTTGGTGGCATACACCATTTTGGCCGCTTGAGCCACCACATCAACCATATCAGCAGCGAGAGCAGACTGCTCCAGAGACCTAATTCTGGTATCAAGCTGCTGTATGTACTGATGTAGCTGCTGTATATCTGCCATGCCAGTTAGACCTTGGTGCAGTCTATATAGGTGGTGAAGATCTCGATCATCAGTCGGGGTCCGCCGTGCGTCAAGATGGTAAAGGAGCTACTGGCAACCCATAGGTCAGGCAGATAATGCAGAGCTAGGTGGCTCCGAAATAATATGAGCCTGATCCAAGTTAAACGTCCCTTAGACCAGGACTATTGTGAACCCTGTTAACGCCACAGGGTCCACACACCCAAACCAGGAACTCCCCTGTTAGCACCACAGGGGTCCTGGGGTACAAGTCCATGTGCGTAGGGGGCAAACTGGGACAGTTGGCATAGCAGCCGCAGTCCAGTTAACTCCACTGGGCTGCTACAACAGGACTGGAGTGATAGGAGGGGAAGTGCGGCGGCAGACCCTAACATGACTAGCCACAAATCTTGGTGTGACAGGCACCGGATGCCTAAAACTATCTACTGCTTCAAGAACTAGTGGTTACTAACTAGAGAATGTATGTCTGGAACACCAATGGTATGAACAAGGTGCAAGACTCAAAAACATAACTATACAATAGGATAAAGAGTGCTCACAAGTCACAATGTATATAGGAATGATGAAAAGCAAAACTGCTATGGGAATACTAGACTGAAAAATACAATGAACTATCTGAAAAAGTGAAACATATAAAAATGGCATATGCATAACTGCTATGAATATTAGGAATATAAGAGCTGTTTAGCCATTGTATTGATCAATGCAAAAGAGCCCCAAAACCAACGCCATGGTAATCTCTATTTTTGGGGTCTCTAGCCTATATGTAACATTGGCGTTGGTTTTGGGGCTTTTTTGCATTGATCAATACAATGGCTAAACATCTCTTATATTCCTATTATTCATAGCAGTTATGCATATTCCATTTTCATGTTTTTCACTTTTTTAGATAGTTCATTGTATTTTTCAGTCTAGTATTCCCATAGCAGTTGTGCTTTCCATCATTCCCATATACATTGTGACTTGTGCGCAACTCTTTATCCTATTGTATAATTATGTTTTTGAGTCTTGCACCTTGTTCACACCATTCGTGTTCCAGACATACATTCTCTAGTTAGTATGCACTTTTTGTCTGAGAACCCTGTGCCACCCCCAGCCATTTGTTTCACTTCACATATATAGTTTGGTCCTTTGCTTCCCATACAGAGCAAGTTTTTTTAACAGCAGGTGAGGTTACATATAGGCTAGGGACCCCAAAAATAGAGATTATCTTGGTGTTTGGTTTTGGTTCTCTTTTGCATTGATCAATACAATGGCTAAACATCTCTTATATTCCTATTATTCATAACAGTTATGTGTGACGCCCAGGCCTATCAGGTCGTCACATAGCATTGTGCAATCTGCCCTTCTGCACAGTATCCACCCTCCTTGGTTAATGGATCCCCAGTCCTTTGGTGTTGGTAACAGCTTGTCCAATTAAAATCCACCTTCCACTTGAACTTACCAAACACACCATTGGGTGGCCTGAAGGGAATAGGGCTGCCCACATGGGGGGTTGGTGAGGAGAAAGTGAGGACAGTGACAGTTGAGAGTTGAGAGTGAAGGAGAGAGGAGGTGAAGTGGCTCTCGTGAGGAGAGGCCACGGAGGAGAGCTCCTGTATATTAGGTGGCAGACGTTAGTTTGGGCCTGGTAGGAGCTGGAACCCGGTCGCAGGGGACATTGTGAAGGGGCACGGACTGCCGAGGAGGGCAGCCGGTGGCCTTTAGCTATCACCGGGCAGGGGCCAGGGCACGACGGGGTACGTGGACCCCAGGCCAGAAAGTAGCTTCATGCGTTCCAGTAATTTTACCTGACGGGCGTGAAGACTTCAAGTGTCATCCCCAACCCGCTCCAAAATTGGGGTACTAGCGCACCGATGGGATAGGACTTTCCCACTACAGACCAAAGAAATTCTACGCGTGAACCCTGAGAGCAAGCTCACTCTGTTAGCCATACGGGTGAGCGGGACCCGGAGAGTTTCATACCAATGGGTCCAATCGAGACAAAGGTGCCAGGGATAGGGCCACAGACCAACAACAACACCAAGCGCATGGATCCACCGCAGACTACAGTGGTGCTCAGAACCTTGGTTTACAAGCTGTCGGTGTGGTTATTCTGGGACTGAGTCAGTACATTGGAAACCCCTGTACCTATCCCTCAACAGCACACAAACACCATCCATCATCAATGGGCCCTACCCACAGAGGGGTTAAACATCAGGCTGCCACACCATTGTCACGGGCTCCCCAACGGCAGCGGTGGTCCCTCACATTACTACGCACCGTGGGTGGTGTCCCGAACTTTCAAAAATCCCCATGTATATAACTCCCCCCTTTCTTTTAATCTAGTGGCCGCGCGACCTCCGGGTCCGGAAACCCCTCGAGCCACCTCGGATCCGGACCTGAGTGGCGGCAGCAACCAGCCTGCTCCCACGGGGGCGGTGCATATGCATATTCCATTTTTATGTTTTTCACTTTTTCAGATAGTTCATTGTATTTTTCAGTCTAGTATTCCCATAGCAGATTTGCTTTTCATTATTCCCATATACATTGTGACTTGTGTTCAACTCTTTATCCTATTGTCAAGAACTAGTGATAGCGGCCACAATATGGCTCTATCATATGGGACCATGTGCATGAATGAAGACTACGCACCATGGTGCGGTCTCCAGGCCAATAGCGGAGTGCCACATCATCAGTGACGTCACCAGCAGCCTATCCGGAACTGCCATGTCACTGATGACACAATAGCAGTACCGCCCCAAACACCCTACCAGTCATCATCTGATGATCAATGGTGGGGTGCCAAGTCATAGGGGCGGGCCTTCGCGAGCCAGTCCGGAGTGGCCATATCATCAGGACACCTGACACTATCAAGCCTATCAGGGCCTGTCACATCACGGACATGCCCAGTGAAGTCCTTACCGGACTTAGCCTCTGATGCACTAAGTGTGGCAGCATGTTCAGTATCCTGAACGGCTGACTTAAGGCGGCATTACACGCTGCGATTTATCTGACGATTTGTCATCAGGGTCACAGATTCCGTGACGTACATCCGGCATCGTTAGCGACGTAGTTGCGTGTGACACCCACGAGCAACTCCGAACAATCGCAAATAGGTTGAAAATCATTGATCGTTGACACGTCGCTCAGTTTCAAAATATTGTTCATCGTTTGGAATGCAGCAGACATATTGTTACGATTAACTGAATAGGATAACTGAAGTGAGCACTAATATATATATATGAGTGCAAGCCAAAAATACATACTATATATAAGAATAAGGCTGCACATCAAACTTAGATAATGGTATAATGCCTCAAGCATATGGAAAAATATTGGAATATACAATGAAAAATGCTACTTGCTAACCTGAACATGTGAATAATGAATTGCATACCTGCTATGAATATTAGGAAAAAGGAGATATTTAGCAATTGCATTGATCAATGTAACTGAGCCCCAAAACCTCGTCAAGGTACATCTCTATATTGGGGTCCCTAGCTCTGTGACCCTAACTGTGTGTCATCTCATTGCAATTAAAAACTGCTATGGGTGGAGAGGGGTAACTAAGGACTTTCTTATATAGGAGATGGAAAAAACATGGCCGAAAGGGGCGGAGCTGTGTTCACATTCAGAAAAAAAACTACATATAACTGAATAGGATAACTGAAGTGAGCACTAATATATATATATGAGTGCAAGCCAAAAATACATACTATATATAAGAATAAGGCTGCACATCAAACTTAGATAATGGTATAATGCCTCAAGCATATGGAAAAATATTGGAATATACAATGAAAAATGCTACTTGCTAACCTGAACATGTGAATAATGAATTGCATACCTGCTATGAATATTAGGAAAAAGGAGATATTTAGCAATTGCATTGATCAATGTAACTGAGCCCCAAAACCTCGTCAAGGTACATCTCTATATTGGGGTCCCTAGCTCTGTGACCCTAACTGTGTGTCATCTCATTGCAATTAAAAACTGCTATGGGTGGAGAGGGGTAACTAAGGACTTTCTTATATAGGAGATGGAAAAAACATGGCCGAAAGGGGCGGAGCTGTGTTCACATTCAGAAAAAAAACTACATATAACTGAATAGGATAACTGAAGTGAGCACTAATATATATATATGAGTGCAAGCCAAAAATACATACTATATATAAGAATAAGGCTGCACATCAAACTTAGATAATGGTATAATGCCTCAAGCATATGGAAAAATATTGGAATATACAATGAAAAATGCTACTTGCTAACCTGAACATGTGAATAATGAATTGCATACCTGCTATGAATATTAGGAAAAAGGAGATATTTAGCAATTGCATTGATCAATGTAACTGAGCCCCAAAACCTCGTCAAGGTACATCTCTATATTGGGGTCCCTAGCTCTGTGACCCTAACTGTGTGTCATCTCATTGCAATTAAAAACTGCTATGGGTGGAGAGGGGTAACTAAGGACTTTCTTATATAGGAGATGGAAAAAACATGGCCGAAAGGGGCGGAGCTGTGTTCACATTCAGAAAAAAAAAACTACATATAACTGAATAGGATAACTGAAGTGAGCACTAATATATATATATGAGTGCAAGCCAAAAATACATACTATATATAAGAATAAGGCTGCACATCAAACTTAGATAATGGTATATTCAGGTTAGCAAGTAGCATTTTTCATTGTATATTCCAATATTTTTCCATATGCTTGAGGCATTATACCATTATCTAAGTTTGATGTGCAGCCTTATTCTTATATATATTGTTACGATTGACACCCTGCCAACGACGAACAACATCCACACGACCGCCTTGGTCAAACAATATATCGCTGAATGATGTTGCGTCGTTTGTGAGATGTGTACGTATGACCGCTACTAAACGACCTATGTGCGATCTCGGCAAATCGTAACTACAATCTGGGCATGTCACATCGCTAGTGAGATCGTCAGATAAATCGTAGCGTGTAACGGGGCCTTAAGTCTGAGGAATGGAACTTACAGGCTGAGCATGCTCACTAGGCGAAACACTGGTCATAGGCTCTGGCTGGGGCAAATTGGCACGCACATGCGCCCTAGCTGCCTCTCCACACTTAGACATGGAGGGAGAAGCAGCCAGCTAGACGACCCAAGGCACGGCTAAAAACGGCGGCCGGCGCCTTGGCGTAGCAGGAACCGCAGCAGGCTGCTTGCGGCCACGGCGCCTCCGATTTGTAACAACTTATAAACATAATGATATATCATGGTTTTCCAATGTGTCCATAATAAATATTATCTGTCTATTTTTTGATAAACTGTCCAGACAAAGTAAAGTCAAGTTGGCAACCCTGAATTCCCTAATTCCCAAAACTAGATTAACCTTAGTTTACCCTAGCTAACCTTAGTTTATTTAAATTAACAAATTAGCTTGTGCAGACATTGCAGTGAGTTGCAGGTTGTATCGCAGCTGAGGGAAAACAACTTTATTGAAATCATCTTCTTTAGCGAATGTGAAAGAGCTTCTTTGTGTAATTTGTTTCTAATGTGATTTGGTTTAAGTGTAACTTATGATTCAGGGAAGAGATATTTGTGAATCCTTCATCAAATATCTATGTGCATTGCTGGGTGCATAGCTACCTAACGCTAATTTAATTGTACTTTCTTACTTATTTTATTTATTGATCTCCTACAGGTCACAATTCTTTTACTTTCCTGTATCCATATCTGTGTTTCCTTACGAGTTCATTACATTGTACTTAAGGTAAATATTCTGAGCTCTCGGTATTCTCACAAAGGATTATGAAAGGGATCAGTTTCAGGAGTGCTAAATAGCTAGTTTATTACAGATTGGAGCAACTAATTCAGCAGCATATCCAAGGAGCAGCGAGCGAAGCATTTGCCCTTAGTGTAGCTGGCAGGGGTTCACAGTTGCACTGTCTTATGCAGAAGTCGGAGGTGTCTCCCTGGTAGCTGCATTTTGCCACCTTCAGTAATAGGATTCAGCTATTCTCTGAGCCGACTGTCTAACTGACGTCTGGCTCAGAGAAGGTGCAGCGCGCCAGCTCTCAGTGATAAAATGTTCTTGCATCTTTCAAGTATGCGCGAAATTGAAGCCCCGACTGCTGGCTCTACTGGGTCAGAGCGAAGTCAACAGCATGATAAGGTCAGCTGATCACGCTGCTGATGTCACTTGCCGACACTACATAGGTGCAGACAACATTGCTGGTAAGTGAACAGTGGAGCTGAAGACGCTGAAGATTTATTGTAATTTGGAGGGTGGTTATTTAAGGACACAGAAACGTAAAAAATTATTAGACCAGTACAATCTACCCAAAGAAATTTAAAAATTCTTTATTCTATTCCAAGTTAAAAAACAAGACACTCAAAGACAAAGGTATAGAGCATAATAGTGGATAAAACGGCAATGCATTTCTGCACTGATCTGGTCCTTAGGGGTACTTTGCATGTTGCGATATCGCTACCAAAATATTGTCGGGGTCACGGCTGTTGTGACACACATCCGCTGCCGGTAGCAACATCGCAATGTGTAAATCTAGGAGCGACGATGAACAAGCGTGAAACAGTCAAAAATCGCTGATCTGTGTCACGTCGTTCATTTTCATAATGTCGCTCCTGCTGCAGGTACGATGTTGTTTGTCGCTCCAGCGGCGTCACACAACGCTGTGCGTGAAGCCGCAGGAATGACAAACATTTCCTTACTGCGTCCCGACGGCAATGCAGAAGGGAGAAGGTGGGCGGAATGTTACGTCCCGCTCATCTCCGCCCCTCCGCTTCTATTGGCCGGCCACTTAGTGACGTCGCGGTGACATCGAACGCACCTCCCCCTTGAAGGAGGGATTGTTCGGCGGTCCCCACGACGTCGCCGACCAGGTATATACGTGTGAAGTTGCTGTAGCGATAATGTTCGCTATGGCAGCAATCACAAGATATCGAATGTGCAACGGGGGCGGGTGTTATCGCGCTGGACATCGCTAGCCAATGCTAGCGATGTCGCAACGTGCAAAGTACCTCTTAGTCTCTTCTTATCCTCTAGTTTGCTCTTGTCCTTTATGCTGGAGAGCCTTGTATTTTAACTTTGAATGGAAAAAATAACTATTCATTTTCTATGGATGTATTATGCTATTCTAATCGTTTTTGACTTTTTAAAATTCATTGAAGCCTATTGAATGTGCACAAGTGAGCTTACCTTGTTCTCTTTTGTATTTGAGAACAATTTTTGGGGAGCAAAGGGGGATGGATGCTGACACAGAACGAAGAGTGAGGGGAAGATGGGTGCTAATACAAAAAATGGTGCAGAGAGTGGAGGGGGAATTTGAGGATTGTTTGGGAAGTGAAGGGGGATTGTTGCAGACAGCATGGGGAGCAAATGGGGGAGATGGGGCAAACAGTATGGCAAGAGAGAGAGGATGAGTACGGACTTTATATAATGAGAGGACTCGGTATGGTGAGTGAGGGGGGATGGGTGCAGAAAGTATGGAAAGTAAGGGGGAAATGGATTGTGTACAGTATGGGAGCAAGGAGAGGAATGTAGGCACACACAGTATAATGAGTGAGGTGGGGGAGAAATTTTAGTATTCATTATGAGGAGTGAGGGTGATGAATGATTTAGCATTATGAGAGGAGGAATGGGTGTGGACACAGTATGGGGAGCAAAGGATGGGCATGTCTGAGGAAACAATGTGAGAGGGGTGATTTATGCATACACAGTATGGAGAGCAAACCAGATGGGTGGGGTCACCATGTGGGGAGCAAGGGGGATAGCATGGGTGCTGACATGGTATTGGGACAGGGGGGTATGTGTAAGGAGATAGTATGAGCAGTGAGGGGGTCTATATGTGAGGAGATAGTATGGTTAGCGTGGGGATGTGAGAGGAAACAGTATGAGGGAGGGTGAATATGTGAAGAGGGGAAGAGTGTGAGGAGACAGTATGGGTAGAAAAGTGTGAGGGGAACTGAATGGAAACTGGATAGTGTGTATGTGGGGGGGTAGTAAAGAGATAGAATAGCATGGGATGACCATATAAGGGCACAACCAAGAGGGAACACTATGCCAAAGAGGTGAAATTTGAGGGGAACACAGTAAAAATATTGGGCAATTTAGGGAGATACAGTGTAGAGGACAGTGTGAAGAAGGGGTTCAGTATGGAAAGAAGAGGGCAGTGTGCAGGGCATGAACCACTTCGAGGGGCAATTAGTTGTTCAGGAGCACTGCATATTGTAGATAATTTTTATTCAAGAACATTCTGCTATTTCTAAGGGCACCATGTTGGGATGTGATGTAGACGGCCAGAGAGATTGGAAGTATACAGAGACAAGCTATGATTGGGAAAAGTCATCATGGTTTCTGGAAAGATGAAGAAAAGAAAGATCACAGGTCTGCAAAAAAACATTTTTCGAGAGCTGTTTTGGTTATTCCACGTAATATTTATGTTTTTGAGTGTGCTGAATCTGAAAATGACCTATGTTTTGTCATAGGACATCACGTTTTCTGACAATTTAAGTAACTATGTTAAATAAGACAATACCTCAAAATAAATGAAAATAGACTCATAGAATTATTTTTTTATTACAAATGTTTCATGAAAATCATTTTTTTAACTACAATGAGCTCACTAACACACACTAAAATCGATTCTTCTTCCCTGTGAGGCTTCTCTTGGTACATTTATGCTTGTGAGTAGCATCTGTAATGTCTGTCTGAAGCGTCCAACAGTAGTCTGCCATCATTGTAATGCTCCATCTTCCCTGGTATCTTCTTTTCATCTCTTCAATGTCCTGTTGGAATCGTTCACCTTGCTCTTCACTCACAGGCTAGCTCCCAAATTTTCAGGAAAGTTGTCAAGGTGGGAATGGAGGAAATGCACTTTCAAACTCATCAGGCAACCTAAAGCTTGAAATGCTTTCAGCATTCATCCGACAATTTGTTTGTAGTCAGGGTCTTTGTTATTGCCTAAAAATTTCTCTACGACCTCTTTAACACTAGACGTCCCAGAGAGGGGTGATTTGACATTTCTACCATTGGAACCCTATGGAGCTCGAAATTCCTGGGACTTCTAGTGTTAAATGTAATCCACCCTTCTTTTTGAGGATGCGTCATGGTATTGATAAACTCTTGATCAGCTATAGGCCTTCTAATGTCTGGTCCGACGAACACACCTTCCTTCAATTTTGCCTCCGGGAGGCGACCAAGTATTTGAAGCATTCTCCATCTTTTGGAAGTGATTTTACGCTTTGCTTCATTAATCCCAATTTGATGTGGAGAGGTGGTAGAAAAACTTTATGGGGAGGAACCAAAGTTTCCCGGAGGGATTTTTTTTTCACCAACTGTGAGCACCCTCGGCTGCCAATTTTTCTTGGTCCAGTGATTCTGTCGGTTTCGACTGTCCCATAGACACAGAAAACAAGGGTATTTGGTATAAACAGCTTATTGCACGAGCAGCATGCACAAGACTTTCAAATCCCCGCACACTTGCCAACCGTGGTTTTCATATTTAGGTTTACAAAGAACCAATTCCAAGTTCTCGTAGGTTTCCTTGAGGTGTACGGAATGACCTACAGGGATGAAAGCATAAAAACCACCGTTGTGGAGTAAAACTGCTTTGAGACTTCTTTTTGAAGAATCTATAAAAAGACGCCATTGCGCTGAATCATATTGGATTTTGAATTGACCCATCAAAGCTTCGACATCGATACAATAAACCAACTTATCTTCCTGGGCAAAGTAAGGAACAAACTCGTCTTCACAATGTCTGAACCATGAAAAAGACACTCCTGGCAACAATAAATTCTTGCTTTTGAGCCTTTAGCCGAATAACTCATCGGCATCTTTGGGAAGATTTAAGCCTCTTATCAAATCATTCATCTCCTCCTGGGAAAACAATTTTGGTCTTGTATCATCTTCAAAGTCAGAACTTGATTCATCTGGTTCAGGTATGACTCCACCTTCATCGGACATAGTTATCTCTTCCAAGGTAGCATGGGCTTTGGGTACTGGTATGGCTAGGTTCACACACTGTGTTTTTTTGACGCTGCGTTTTTGTGCGTTTTTTGAGGCAAAAATCCCACAAAAACGCACCCGCGTCAAAATAACATGGCCAAAAACGCATGCATTTTCGCCGCGATTTGGTGCGTTTTTTGCTGCGTTTTGCTGTGTTTTGCTCACTGCGTCTTTATGCATTTTTTATTAGTGAACAAAAAAAAAGGTCTGATGTCATTTCCTTCTTCAATATGTTCTTCATTCTCCACTAGTGTATGCAGGAGAGCAGACAGCTGCAGAACTACAAGGCTTAGCATACTCCATCCAATAGTGTATGCAGGAGAGCAGACAGCAGCTGCAGAACTACAAGGCTCAGCATGCTCCATCCAGGACTGTATGCTGGAGGGAGAGTCAGGGGGAGCAGACCTACAAGGCTCAGCATCCTCCATCCAATAGTGTATGCAGGAGAGCAGACAGCAGCTGTTGAACTACAAGGCTCAGCATCCTCCATCCAATAGTGTATGCAGGAGAGCAGACAGCAGCTGTCGAACTACAAGGCTCAGCATCCTCCTTCCAGGACTGTATGCAGGATTTCTTTGCCCCCCCAAACAAATTACGTGGGCTTCGCCATATTTTTGTATGCTAGCCGGGTACAGCAGGCAGCTATGGGCTGCCCCCAACACCCAGCTGCCTATTTGTACCCGGCTGGAAACCAAAAATATAGAGAAACCCTTTTTTTTTAATTATTTCATGAATTTCATGAAATAATTAAAAAAAAAAATGACGTGAGCTTCGCCTAATTTTTGTGTCTAGCCGGGTACAACTAGGTAGCTGGGGATTGGAATCCACAGTGCAGGGTGCCCATGCTTTCTGGGCACCCCCGCTGCGAATTGCACTCCGCAGCCACCCCAGAAAATGGCGCTTTCATAGAAGCGCCATCTTCTGGCGCTGTATCCAACTCTTCCAGCTGCCCTGATGCTGGGTGGTTCACTGGCTAATAATGGGGTTAGGGCTAGCTGTATATTATCAGCTGGCCCTAAGCCCGAAATTCATGGTGTCACGCCTATATTAGACATGGCCACCATGAATTTCTAGTAAAGATAAAAAAACCACAACACACAGAAAAATATTTTTATTAGAAATAAAACACAACACAATTAGTGACTCCATCTTTATTAAAATAAAGAACCCCCCTCCGCAGTAATCCTGGGTCAAGGGTCCCGCGCCATCCAATCCGGATCCAATATCATCTGATCGGTTGCTGGAAGGCAAAGCGATCAGATGATGTGTCAGGTTCAAGTGCCTGAATCACATCACACATTAGCTGATTGCATAAAAGCAGCAGATGCATCGGTGCAAAAAAAAAAAAAAAAATACTCACTCACATACTTATGTGCTGATTACCAGCAGCTCTTAGAGCGATTGGAGGAGTCTGATCCCGTCCGATCACTGCAGGAGCTGCCGGTAATCAGGGATGAAGTCTCCTGACGCATCCGCTGATAGGTTAAACCGGCCGGGCGCTGGCGTCAGCCCGAGACTTACGATCAGCTGACGCGTCAGGTGACTGCATCAGGTGATCCATCGCCAGGTCCTGCATCCTGAAGGCATACGTACCCGGGGAGACTGCACACACCCGGAGCGGCGGTACCGGGAGGGGATGGGAGCGGGCATGGCACCTGGAGTCTGCAGACAGGTGAGTATGACTTTTTTTTTCTACTGTTCACTTTTGATTTCGCAGCTGCCTCCACCTCCCGCCCGTACATGGCGTCGCACGGCAGCATAAATGCACAGGATTGGAGGTGGACGCAGCGGTGACAGTAACGGGAGGATTCACGCTTCTGTGTTTACTGACAGAAGGAATCCTCTTCCTGTACATGTCACTTTACTACCCACCTCCTGCGTTTATAGCTGCGTTTTTGGTCTTAGAAACGCACTAAAACGCACCAAAACGCACCTATTTGTGTTTATCATTGCGTCTTTCAACATCCCATTGCACTCAATGGATGAAAAGCGCAGTGAAAAACGCGGGAATAATTGACATGCTGCGTTTTTGTGGCACCACAAAAGCGCAGCTGAAAAAAAATGCTGTGTGCAGACAGCAAAAATGAAAACTCTTAGACTTTGC
Source organism: Anomaloglossus baeobatrachus (assembly GCF_048569485.1). Classification (NCBI taxonomy): domain Eukaryota; kingdom Metazoa; phylum Chordata; class Amphibia; order Anura; family Aromobatidae; genus Anomaloglossus; species Anomaloglossus baeobatrachus. The sequence continues at coordinate 385,435,980 of NC_134356.1, read as the reverse complement.
TGGGGAAGCAAAGTCATGCAGTTTTCTGAGCAAAAACACACCCGAAAACTGCGCAAAAACGCCGTGAAAAACGCACTGTGTGAACTTACCCTATATCTGTGCCATGGGGGACGGGACGAATCGCTGAGTGAATATTGGGGTATGAAATGGAATACTTCCATTTTGAATTATACCCTTTCACATTGCATGAACAAAAGTAACAATCGTCTATATGGTTCTTTTGCTCTCGCCATACCATAGGAATCCCATAACGGAAAGCTTTTTTCTTACCCTTGAACCAATTTTGGAGGTCCTCAACACGGCGTTTGCACACTTTATGAGGCGCCAAGCTTTATCTAGATCTCCAAGCTTTAGTCCGAAATATGCGAAGTATACTTTTTTCACAAAGTCTGTAATATTCAGCTGTTCCATCAACAGTGTATATTCACCACAAATGTAACAGAAACTGGCATGCGAATTAATACACTTCCGCTGAGCCATAATGCTAATTTTGGGAAACACGGTTGATTATGAAGAGCTAACACGAACTGAGATTAAGAAGTGTGAACAGGCGAGAACAAAGATAAAACAATTGAAACAAGCCCCGGTATGTCAGAGCCCGCTCATTCAGCTTGCAAAATGTTGATGCCGGTTTCATTAGCTCACTCTGAAAGTTTTTTTCTTTGAAAGTTATATTTTTTTGGCATTATATATCTTCAATGCATTGATGTGAATTAATTAATAGTAATTTTGACTTTCAAAACCCTAAAAAAAAGAAAAAAAAATATTAAAAAAAATTAAATTATTTACTACATTTGAAGAGAATTTTGCATTTTGTGGCAAATCCTGATCTCCAGAATTTTTTTCAATATGTTTTTCATTTTCAGCACACTAAAATACATGGAAATTAAATGAAAATAATCAAACAGCTTTTTAGTCGCAGACCTGTGACAACTCCAATCAGAGATGTCATCTATAAGGTACCTGGATGTAAATGATCATTTATGATACTGACTAATTCTCATCATATTATGGTCCTTGTATGCTCCACAGTCTGATAGTGACTGATAACAATTCCCAGTATTGCCTTATCATTTTTAATATCATATTGGCAGTTATAGGTTCAAGGGATACAAATGTAAATGAGTCTGACCTGACATTACAATTGATTTACCATGTACTGATGGTGGTCCTTGTGATGCACTTCTGTACTGATGAAGATTGTAATGCTGTGTTTCAGTACTGCTGGTGGTTCTGGTGATGTATTATTGTGCTATTAGTTCTGATCCTATACACATGTAACAATCCATAACTGGTAAGATTACATTACGCATGGCTATGTTAACAAAGCATTGTGCCATCTGGCAGCATTAAAGGAGTTGTCTGTTTTTGATGATAGTCTGCAGTCACTCTATGTGACTGCAGACTTCTGAGTTATTACAGCAAGCCCACTGCACACTGTCGTTATTCTCTGGTGCTAGTAGTGAGAGTGGTAGGTCATGAAACGTGACTTACAGACATGGGGGTACATGTGCACTAGACATACAAATAAATTGAATGGGGCCAGGGACATCTAGTCAAAATGTGGCCGGAAGTACGCAAATTACATTATTACGCTCACGTGACCAGCCACTCTTGCCATTGGTAAGGGAGAATCTGAAAAGTATGCTGTGTGAGTGTGAGAGAATTCAGAAGTCTGCAGTCATCTAAAGTGACTGCAGACTTTCATCACAAACCTGGACAAGCCCTTTAATTATAAAATTTAGCACCATAGCATGCCCAATTCTAACAGTGTGTAATATGCTCACTGCAAACATTCAGCTCCGCATGCTAGTTCCAGGAGTCATCATATGACCACTCCACTCATGTGCAATTTTTGTACTTATGGGACATCTAGCTTTTCTTCCTGCTTCTCTCAATGAAGTAGTAGCTGTAGTTTTCCACTGAATATTGAGAGAATTATGAAGAGCAGCTCGTCTGCACATGACTGTAAGTGTGCAGATTGCATATGAATAAACGATGACATAATGATTAATCAAACAGTATCTGGGAGGGGCACCATACAGAATTTTTGTCCTGGGTGCTGAAAAACCCATATTTGCCTCAGCCTAATTAAGAATATATAAGTAGCAGTTGTTTGGGGTTTGCAGTACTTTGAAGACATTGCACTTAGTTGCAGGTTGCATTGCAGCAAAGAGAAATCTGGGCTTAAATAATCCTCTATTGAGAGTATGAAAGTGCTTTCATGTGGGATTTGTTTCTAGTGTCATTTGGTTTAAGTGAATGACTTATGATTCAGTGACTCTGAATTCAGGGAGTTTAGAAGGGAATAATTTGTAGTGATTCACTGTTTGTGTTTATTAACATATTAATAATTCTGTATTTTGTAATCCTCATAGAAAAACGTGCTCTATCATTGACAGTACTATCCAGTGGGCCTCCAGTCGCCACAGAGTATTGCATATCAATTAAAGTGTGGTATTGGCCCTGGGTAAGGAGGGGGTTAATCACCGGTGTTCCACATTCACACTTTACATACAGCTTAGGTGCCTTCTCACTGGGGAGCTGGACTAGGTTAGGTTGGGGGTTGGCCAAAACGAAGAATGGGAATTTCCCGGTAATTAGGACAACCACATGTGGGGTGGGTTCCACTAAGGGTAGAAGTAGGAGCAACTCACACAATCACCAGTCAATCTTCCCGGGACGTCAGTTCTGGCGACACAACACCATCTTCTCTTCATCTTTTTCTTTCATGGGGCCTAGGCTTGGACCAGAACGCTCAGCCCTGGTTCCTCACTGCTGGAGGGGAAACTCTTACCAAGAACATTTTCCAAACTCCGGTGGCTTCTTCCAACTCATCCAAGGTTGATGGGGCCCATAACAGAGGAGACCAGTGCTACTGCGGCAGCAACCAGGTTACTTAAAAAACTGTTAGTAAAGACACCTAGAACCACAGCAGCCGACTCAGACTATTATTACAGGCGCCGTCGCCACACGCCTCGGCGCCAACGGCCACCGCCATCACCACTAATCCCCTCATCATCTTCCCCGGGGCCCGCTCCACCTGTGGGGAGCGACTCCATCTTGACTACATTTACATTCGCCCCGGAGGACAGCAACAGCAGCGGCAGTTAATTCCCTGGCCACGTACCACAGGTGGTGTCACGACAAACTTTCATCCTATCCCCCTTCTATTGATGTACACCTCGGGGCACAAAATCGGGCAGGCCACTGTGACATCCCAGACCCTCTGCAACAGCCCAGTGACGATTAAAACAGGTATGGGACCCGACCTGGACCCCCTTCCCCATCGGTGCTACAGATACAAAGCCAAGATAACGCACATGGCTGGGAGCTGCAGCCTGTTTCCATTTGCTTTATTTGTGCTGAGTATCACTGCATGGGGGACTCTGAGATATTTTGTTTATTTATTTTTACACTCCATTAGGGCATGCAGACACCTACTGTGAGGGCAGCAAATCAGTGATGCTGGCACAACAGCAGTCTGACTGCAGCCAATCACAGATGCTGGTAGAGAGGGTGGCAGGGGATGCAGTGCAAATGTAGGAGATCTAATTAGCAGATCTGAAAGTAGTGGGAAAGCTGTGGGGAATCTCAGAAAGACATTTTTTTTTCACTGTCCTCCTAATCACAGTACTGCCAGTAGCAAAGATGGCTATGGCATTACTGTGATTGGAAGGCAATTGCAGCATGTTTAGTGGCTGAAAATTAGGCACCACACATGCTGGGAAAGGTCTCAAATCTCACAAAGGGAATACTAAAATACTCGGTGAGTAACAGATATCACAAATACCTTAATATTTGTGTGAGTAAAGAATAGTGTCGATTACTTCATATTCGCTCATCACTACTCATTGGTGATGAGTAGTTGTCGCGTGCGGCGAGGGCGCTGCGCTCACCATGCTCGGGTTCGGCGCTGCTGCTGCTCGGTGGCTCGAGCGGTGGGCCGGATCCGGGGACTCGAGCGGCGCTCCTCGCCCGTGAGTGAAAGGGGAGAAGTTTGGGTTGGGGATTTGGTCCGTGGCGCCACCCACGGGTTGTAGTGAGGTTGGGCACCACCGCTGCTGTTGACGGGGATCCCGGGAGTGTTGTTAGGGAGCAGCTGAGATGTTTTCCCCCCTCCGTGGGTAGGGGGTTGGTGGTCCCGGGGCCCGGTTGAGGTGACGGGGAAGCAGGGCTGGGCAAGGTGCAGGGGGTGCTGGAACTGCGCAGCGCGGTGCCGGACGGCACGGTAGTACTCACTCAGCCACAAACGGATGCAAGTCTCTGGTAAAACAAATGGCTGGATGGACGGGTCCCGCAGCCGGCTGCTGTGGTTTCTCCCGGACGGTTGGTGGTGGCTGCCTTTCCCTGCACCTTTTGTGTGTGTTCGGTCCCGATGGCTTCCCACCGGTAACCCGCTCCCCAGCATGTATATGGGCTGGAGGAGCCCTTTTGCCCGCAGGCTCTGGCCCTGGGAACTCTAGCTGTGGCAGTAGCTGTATTTCCCTTGTGCTGTTTGGACGGTTGCCTTCAATCGGGTCTTGGCTGTTTGGAAACCCCTGGGGTTCCGGTCACTAACGGATTTGACCTGTTTAATGGCGACTCCAAGCCTGGTCGGGGTCCGCAGGCCCTGCCGGTTTGTGCTGGCTTCACTTTGCTCCCCGGTTCGGTACCGGCGGGCCACCGCCCATCCCCGGTCCTACGGTTCCGCGTCGATCTGCCTCTCCTGCAGACGGCCACCACCGTCTGCCAACCTTGCTCTCGGTGCCCGAGCCACGTACCCGGACATGGTCAGTTTGCTCCTCTACTACCACTTCACTCCTCTCCTGACTCCTACTCAGATCTCAACTCTCACTGCACTCGAGCTCTGCCCGAGCTTAACTGACTACAGTTTCCTTTCTCCAGGACTGTGAACTCCTCAGTGGGTGGGGACAACCGCCTGGCTCCACCCCACCTGGTGTGGACATCAGCCCCTGGAGGGAGGAAACAAGGATTTGTGTCTGACTGATGTGCCTATCTCGGGGTGGGGGTGTTGTGTTGTAGTACCTGTGATGACCTGGCTAGTCCAGGGCGCCACATAGTGATGGGTGAACACTAAAATGCTTGAATGCTTGTTCCTCGATTCAAGCTGGTCAGACACTTGGATGAGCTTGATGTGAATAACGAGCATTATGGAAAGTCAGTGATTGGCCTGTTCAGGTCTCTGCCCACATACAGCAAGCCATAAACAGAGCTTTCCCAGTATGAGGGAGGACAGGATTTTTTTTGTCCCACTAGGTCCGAGAATGCTGTTTTATCTCCTGGGAGAGCCATTCAGAGCCAGCTAATTGCTCCCTCTGGGGGGCTTGCACACATCATGCAGTGAAGCCAGCTCCTGTGCATTGTTGTCATTCTTTCTTGAACAAAATATCTGAGCACCCATGATAATCACCCTAGCTCTGCGAGTTCTCGAGCACTCCGATGCTTGATTGAGTAACAAGCAGTGCCTAGCATGGTCGCGCATCACTAGTTTTCACAATGCCTGGCTACTTCTGTTCCATCTTCCTGGCCACCACAGTAATCCGCATCACCTCTTGCAGTTGCCATTGTGCGGTAACTTCCTTTTCATATGTGTTGTCAAAATGTTTACCCCTGGCCAAAGTAAATGTGCAGTTAGTTCAGCTTGAGTCCCCATTCTATAAACTAAATCTCTTTTCCGGAATGGGCACTAGAGTGGAACAAACCTAATAGTTACTTTGGCTAGGGGGGAACATTTGGCCAGCGCCCACCAAATGGAAGTTGCCAGGTGATGCCAGCTGCATGCAGATGACTGTGGTGGCCGGGAAGAAGGAACAGAGGTAGCCAGGCGATGTCTACCACCTCCAGATGATGGGTGGTGGCTAGAGGCTGTGTCAAGGTAGGTAAAAGAATGGGGGGCTCAGAAAAATATGCTCGAGTCCTCGAGTCACTCATTGACTCCTACTGTGCTCGGTACTCGAGTTGACCATTTCCGGGAGTCCAATATGCTCGATTCGAGTACCAAGCACACCCCTGAGCACTTTTGCGCTTGCTCATGACTGTTGCTTATTTCTATCTCTTTTCAAGATGAATATTTTATATTCCTATGTATTCGTTACATTATGGTGGTGTAAGGTTTACTTTGTTCACTGTATTTTTTTTTTTTTGTCTCAGACAGAGCCTGTTTGCCTCTTACATATTTTCCATGTTCACTATTTCAACACATCTGCAAACCACATTGCCTTTGCACACTATTCCAAATTGTTTTTTAAAGCCCATAATTGCAACCAAGTGAAACAATAGTAATGTTATGTAAGGAAAAAAAAAACAGGCAAGTACTTGTTTGATCAAGACATAATCTGCACACTGAGGTCAAACAACAATGGAAACGATCACAAAGCACATAGAACTACTTTAGGAAACAAGAGTCTACTCACAGTAGTTACTGTCTGGTCAAACTTCTTCTGCAAACATAGAAATCAATATGGTGAGATGCATAGGTGTAATTGTGGAGTATATTTTTATAATAATTCTTGTAACTACCAATAACATCAAGGCAGGATATCAATGAACTTTGTAACCTAGTACAAAACCTTTACTTCTTGTACTATTTAGATGTGCTCTAGTCATTATACTATTCTTACCAAAGTTTCTGAATCATATTGACAAGTGTATTGGCTAGCTTACACGGGGTCTGGGGTTACCCGTCACTGGGGTGTGGTTCTTCTCCTTGGACGCTGCGGTGGCCTTGCCTGGTTTCGTGACCCCAGCGGTGTAAATAAAGATGGAGGGATGGGGATGATGGGAGTAGTTATTTGTGACGCTACCTGTGATATGCTGCCAGTTATTAGCTGCCGCTGCGGGAAGTGTCTCTCTGCTGAGGCGGATGCTAGCGCAGCTTGGGTGTTGTAGCTCTCCACAGGTAAAGCTTGACCCCAGGGAGGATGATTGGAGTAGTAGTCGCCTATGGCGCAGGGGCACGATGATGAAAGCGCCGGCAGTAATGGGACAACACAGAGGGTGCAGTTCAAGTTCTTTACTCACTTGAAACACATTGCCGTCGGAGCACCGAGCTATGCTGTGATGGACTTCAACTGATCCCGGATACTTCGGAGGTCGAGGCTAGTGTTTCCTTCTGTGCGTCACCTTTCGACGGTTTCCCTCCACCCCAGCTCCTGGTCGTGGAACGGGTCACGGGTGCCTTCTGCACTTCCCACAAACGCTGGGATCCCTCTTCTTTCCTAAGAACCTGGGTCGAGCTTCCAGCTCAAGACCACGGGCCCCAAACTGTCTGTGTCTCTGCCTATCTCCTCCTGAATGCGACCTGGCGCTTGCTGCACCTGGAGCTGACTGACTACTGTGTGAGATGGCTCCTAACTCCCCTGTGGTGCCCTGCCTCCTGGATTCCTGACCTGAACTCTGGGCAAGAGGTCCTATGCTATGGCACATGTGACAGAAAACTCCTCAACGGGTCCAGCTAAGTCACCCCCATACCTCTCCGGTGTTTCCCGGTATTCCCCGTTTTTTTTACCTTTTTGCAGCGTTGATCCCCCGCGATCACTCTTCCTTCATTATAAGTGCTGGGCGCATGCGCAAAGCGTGGCTGTCAGCTCAGCTACCTGTGTTCAGTGAGAACGTCTGAGCTGGCTGCACGCACACAGCTGGTGTGACCCGGGGAGGGAAGGTGCAGATTCTTTGCACCCACACTCCTCATATGGAGGATCTGTACTCCTAGAAAATGGGGTATAGGTTCCCTGAGCGTGCCCCCCATATTCTAGAAGGTCCAGAGTCGTCGTGGGACTTCCAAAATGGATTACAGGGGATTTTTGGGGATTTTTTTTTCTTTACAATAAATTGGTGAAAGAGGGAATAGTTGGGGAGTGTTTTTTCAAATATTTTTTTTTGTTGTCTAATTTTTTTCTATTTTTATTACTGACAGTTGGTGATGTCGGGTATCTGATAGACGCCATGACATCACCAACTGCTGGGCTTGATGTCAGGTGACATTACACATCTGGTATCAACCTCATTTATTACCCCGTTTGCCACCGCACCAGGGCAACGGGATGAGCTGGGGCGAAGTGACAGGATTGGCACATCTAATGAATGCGTTACTTCTGGGGTAGCTTCGGCCTGCTACATTTAGGCTGGAAAGGGACAATTACTAAGGACCTTCCCACCCTGAGAATACCAGACCACAGCTGTCTGCTTTACCTTGGCTGGTGAACCAATTTGGGCGGAACCAGACTTTTTTTCTATAATTATTTATTTATAAATAATTATACAAAAGAGCCTGGGGGCCCTCCAAATTGGATCCCCAACCAAGGTAAAGCTGCCAGATGTGGTCTACAGGCTGCGGCCATCTGCTTTATCCCAGCTGGCTATCAAAAATGGGGGACCCACGTCGCTTTTAATTATTTATTATTTTGGCTAAATACAAGGCTAGGCACCCTTTAGTGCCACATGAAAGTCACTAAAGGGTGCAAGCTTAGAATATGCAGGGAGGTGGGACATTATATATGTGTTTGACATAGGTTTGCCTGTCTATCTATCTATCCATCTATCCTTTTTTTATCTATCTATCTATCTGTTTGTCTGTCTATCTTTCTATCCCTCTATCCATCTATATATCCCTCTATCTATCCCTCTATCTATCTATTAACTATCTATCTATCATCTATCTAATTATCCATCCCTCTATCTAGCCATCTATCCCTCTATCCATCTATCTATCTATCTATCTATCCATCTATCTATCCATCTATATATCCCTCTATCTATCCCTCTATCTATCTAATTATTCCCTGGTGTGATTACCTTTTGTTAATTTCCCTTAACAAGTTGAGCTCCCACAATCCCTCTTACCTATTCCTCTAGCTTTCCCTATATAACTGGGGCTCTCTTAAGGGGTGCCTGCATGAGGGGTGCCTGCATGTGTGTGCCACCTTTTGCAAAGTGCCAACGTTGCTAAGTGCTGGGCAGTTATTTAAATGGCAGTTAGTCAGGGCAGGAGTCAGGTAAACTAATCTTTGATACTCGGTTTCCACCATGACTATTATTTCCATCTCTCTCATCCTATGTGCCTTTACTGTCCACTTTCACCGCCCTGTCCCCCCTCCATCACCACTCATCCACATCAGTCCCTCTCTCCTCCCTTCTCCTATGTACAGCTCCCAGGCTCTTTTCACCTATCTGAATAACCTCAATCCTTCATGCTCCAGGGTATCACACAAAAAGACATGCCACAAGTCCAAAAACAATCTGATCTTTCTGCTTCTACTCCTACTTCTATCAGGTGATATCTCTCCTAATCCCGGGCCACCCCATGCTAACTTTACCCCCTCCCCCACCTCCCATAGAAACCCTGATAACCTTATTAACATTAGCTGTACACCCTCACTTCCCTCTTTTAATTGTGCTCTCTGAAATCCACGGTCCGTATGTAACAAACTTCCTTACATCCACAACCTCTTTCTCAATAACTCTCTTAACCTACTAGCCCTCACTGAAACCTGGATTCAGGATTCTGACACTGCTTCCCCTGCTGCAACTTCTCATGGTGGTTTACACTTTACCCATTCACCAAGACCTGGAAACTGACATGGTGGTGGAGTCGGCTTACTCCTGTCTCCACAATGCACTTTCCAGGTCATCCCCCCAGCTCCATCACTCTCATTCCTATCCTTTGAGGTCCACACCATCAGGCTCTTCCATCCCCTTCCCCTCAGAGTAGCTGTCATATACCATCCACCAGGCTCACCCACCCAGTTCCTTGACCACTTTTCAGCCTGGCTGCCACACTTCATGTCCTCTGAATTGCCAACCCTCATCCTAGGAGACTTCAACATCCCCATAAACAGCCCCTCCTCCCCATCTGCATCCCAGCTTCTATCTCTAACCACCTCCCTTGGCCTCTCAGAGCTCTCATCCACTGAGACACATGAAGATGGTAACACCCTTGACCTGGTCTTTTTCCACTTCTGCTCAATCTCTCACTTTGACAACTCACCTCTTCCCCTCTCTGACCACAACATCCTCTCCTTCAAGCTCACAAATCCTCGTCCGCCCCAGCACACTCCCACCTATCAAACATTTAGAAACCTACAGGCCATTGACTCTCAGACGCTTACAGACTCTCTACACTTATCACTATCCCATATCTCCTCACTTTCCTGTCTGTAAAGCACTACAATGACACACTCAGAAGCACCCTGGACCAAGTAGCACCCCTCACTCTCAGAACCTCCAAACACTGAGTAAAACAGCCTTGGCTCACATCACAAACTTGATTTCTCCAGCGATGTTCTAGGAGTGTCAAACGCCTATGGAGGAAATCCCGCACACCAGAAAACTTCATCCACTACAAGTTCATGTTAAGGACCTACAACTCTTCCTTTCACCTCGCCAAACAGACCTACATCACCACCTTTATCTCCTCACTATCCAACAATCCTAAAAAGCTCTTTGACACCTTTCACTCCCTCCTCAGTCCCACAGCACAGACCCCTATCACAGACCTTCATGCTGATGACCTGGCCTCGTATTTCACAGAGAAAATAGAAAACATCCGCCAAGAGATCAGCTGCCAGCCACCAAGCTTTGTGAATCCCATCCCTCCCCATATCCAATCCAGCTCACTTTCAACATTTGACCCAGTCACAGAGGAGGAAGTCACCCGGCTCCTCTCTTCTTCTCGTCCTACCACTTGCCCTACTGATCCCTTCCCCTCACACCTACTTCAGACACTCTCTCCGGTTGTCACTACTCACCTAACTAAAATCTTCAATCTCTCTTTCTCTTCTGGTATCTTCCCTTCCTCCCTCAAACACTCTATCATTACTCCATTAATGAAAAAACCTTCCATTGATCTGTCCTGCACAAGCAACTACAGACCAGTCTCCAATCTCTCCTTCATCTCTAAACTCTTGGAGCGCCTGGTCTACTCTCGTCTCACCCACTACCTTTCCACTCACTCTCTTCTAGATCCTTTACAGTCTGGCTTCCGGCCTTTACACTCAACAGAAATTGCCCTTGTCAAAGTGACCAATGACCTATTGACAGCAAAACATAACGGTGACCACTCTCTGCTTATTCTTCTTGACCTTTCTGCCGCCTTCGTCACTGTTGACCACCATCTCCTTCTCTCTATGCTCCATTCTATCGGCCTGGTTCTCTTCCTATCTTTCTGGCCGCTCATTCAGCGTATCATTTGCTGGCTCCACATCTTCTCCTCTTCCTCTCACTGTTGGAGTCCCTCAAGGTTCAGTCCTAGGCCCTCTTCTTTTCTCCCTCTACACTACCCCAATTGAAATGACCATAAACAGATTTGGCTTCCAGTACCATCTTTATGCTGATGACACCCAGCTATACACCTCATCCCCTGACCTCACCCCCACTGTACTACAGAGCACAAGTGACTGCCTGACTGCAGTTTGCAACATAATGTCTGCTCTCTATCTGAAACGTAACCTTTCCAAAACTGAACTTCTGCTTTTCCCTCCATCTCCCAACCTTCCTAAACCTGACATCTCCCTCTCTGTGTGTGGCACAACGATAAGTCCTAGGCAGCAAGCCCGCTGCCTGGGGCTTATACTTGACACTGATCTCTCCTTCACCTCCCACATACAATCTCTTGCCCGCTCCTGCCACTTGCACCTCAAGAACATCTCTAGAATCCGCCCCTTTCTCACAATACGACAAAAACCCTCACCGTGGCCCTGATCCACTCTCGCCTTGACTACTGTAACTCTCTATTAATTGGTCTACCCCTAACTAGACTTTCTCCTCTACAGTCTATCCTTAATGCAGCAGCCAGGGTCACCTATCTGGCTAACCGCTACTCGGATGCCTCTGCTCTGTGCTAGTCATTGCACTGGCTGCCCATATATCACAGGATCCAATTCAAACTGCTTGTTCTCACCCACAAAGCTCTCCACAGTGCGGCACCCCCCTACATCTCCACCCTCCTCTCTGTCTATCATCCCACCCATTCTCTACGCTCTGCAAATGACTTTTGACTAACACCCACACTAATTCGAACCTCCCACTCCCGAATCCAAGACTTCTTCCGAGCTGCACCAAACGTCTGGACGAAGATCCATGCATTCCACTACAAAGAGATGTCGGACCTGCCTGAGACCAGGAGATGGCTGTCTTCCCTCTTCTACTCGATACTTTGTGCCAGGATGATGATATCTAGGCCTGTGGACCAGAAGACGACTGTGCATCCCACCTTTGATGATGTCACACCATTACCGCCTGAGGACTGAGGAGCATGAGACTTTGAGTGAAACCAACCCTGATAAATATTAGCCCATTAGAGGACTACTGCCACGTTCCCCCTTCCTGAATAACGTGTGCCAGCAGAACATAGCCATGAGGACAGTCTAGAGAATACGGTCAGGATCTGGCTTCCTATGCATAGTCTGCTGGGTGGGAAGATTCATCCACAAGGGATGGGGTATCTCGTATGTGAGTGAGGTAACCATCGGCATTAGGACAGATCAATAGACTCGGGAAAAGTAAGGAAAGACTTTTTGGCTATCTCCAAAGGGGGGACTGTTATGGACAAGATTATGAATTATTATAAGTATATAAGAGTTACATGGAGATATCCATAAAGAACAGGATTTAAGATGGTGTTTGAACTGTACCCCACATATCTCTTGGCATAAGACTCAGACAGACAGTCTGGGCTATTCTTGTGACCAGTGAATCATGCTGACATTGCTTAATATAAATGAGGAACCAAGCACATTACAGTAAATTGTATATCACAGAATAAGCTGTTCTACTTTATCCAATAGGAGACGTGTTACGTATTCTTGGCACCTAGCCAATAAGATTATATATATCCGTACAATTTCCGTATTAAAAGTCAGTCTTACTTTCTATTCATATCCGAGTACGTCTCTCTGGTGTGTGTGAAAGATAGTGGTTATGCATGCTACCACGAGTGACTCATAATTTGGACTGCAGACAGTTTAAGGGTACCTTCACACTTAGCGATGCAGCAGCGATCCGACCAGCGATCTGACCTGGTCAGGATCGCTGCTGCATCGCTACATGGTCGCTGGTGAGCTGTCAAACAGGCAGATCTCACCAGCGACCAGTGAACAGCCCCCAGCCAGCAGCGACGTGCAAGCGACGCTGCGCTTGCACGGAGCTGCCGTCTGGAAGCTGCGGAGACTGGTAACTAAGGTAAACATCGGGTATGGTTACCCGATGTTTACATTAGTTACCAGCGCACAGCTGTGTGTGCAGGGAGCAGGGAGCCGCGCACACTGAGCGCTGGCTCCTTGCTCTCCTACCATAGCTACAGTACACATCGGGTTAATTAACCCGATGTGTAATGCAGCTACATGTTCAGAGAGCAGGGAGCCGCGCACACTGCTTAGCGCTGGCTCCTTGCTCTCCTAGCTGCTGTACACATCGGGTTAATTAACCCGATGTGTACAGCAGCTACATGTGCAGAGAGCCGGAGCCGGCAGCACAGGCAGCGTGAGAGCTGCAGAGGCTCGTAACTAAGGTAAATATCGGGTAACCACCTTGGTTACCCGATGTTTATCTTGGATACAGCTTACCTCAGCTGTCAGATGCCGGCTCCTGCTCGCTTCATTTGTCGCTCTCTCGCTGTCACACACAGCGATCTGTGTGTCACAGCGGGAGAGCGGCTTTGAAGAAAACGAACCAGGGCTGTGTGTAACGAGCAGCGATCTCGCAGCAGGGGCCAGATCGCTGCTCATTGTCACACACAGCGAGATCGCTAATGAGGTCACTGCTGCGTCACAAAAAGCGTGACTCAGCAGCGATCTCGGCAGCGAGCTCGCTGTGTGTGAAGCACCCCTAAGAGGGATGCATGACTAGATTGCATCAACCTAAATTACGGCCTTATCAGCTCTACCCCAAGAAGTTAGGATAAAATCACAACTTTCTGAGCTTCAGACGCTCCCTAAAAACACATCTTTTTAGGGCGGCCTATCACACTCCCTAGCCAAACTAATTTCACCTAATTCCTCTACAACTTCTCAGAACATAACCCCACGTCAAACTCCATGGCACCCATATGCATCTCAAGGCTCTGGCCTATTGGTCCAGGAAGCCATTATCTATCCCCCATTTCCTTGAGATGGCTGGATTGTTATTGTAAATAAACACTTGTACCTTGCCCCCCCCATCTCATTATAGATTGTAAGCTCTCACGAGCAGGGTTGCCTTTTTTCCCTTTAAATAATGTATCTTCTATAATTGTTACTTGTTTGTATATGTTTATGTATATGATATGTATATGAGCCTCCTGAAATGTAAAGCGCTGCGGAATATGTTGGCGCTATGGAAATAAAGATTATTATTATTATCTATTATCTATCCATCTATCCATCTATCTATCCATTATCTATCTATCTATCTATTGATGATGAGCGAGCATGCTTGTTACTACTCAGTACTCGCACGAGTATCACTGTACTCGGGCTACTCGGCGGGGACCGAGTAATCTCGCGATACTCGTGCTGTACTCGTGGTCTTCATCCCTGCATGTTGGCGCTCTTTTGAGAGCCAGCCCTCATGCAGGGATTGGCTGGCAGACCACTGCAATGCCACAGCCCTGTTAGTTGTGGAATTGCAGTGATTGGCCGGCCCGCACAGCGTGACCGAGCCTTTATACCGGCGGGCGCACTGTGCTCTGCTCACAGCAATCCAGACAGTCAGTGCAGGGAGAGTGTTGCTGCTTCAGGGAAAGGTTTGCGGCCCTTTATAGTTAGTTCCGGAGCAGGGCTGCAAACAGTGTGACCAGAAGTCCTTCTCAGGACATACAATAAGTTGTATACAGGCAGGCAGGGTATAGCCAGGTCGGAGTACAGTAGCAGAGTCCTTCTCAGGACTATTGTTGCTATATACAGGCAGGGTATAGCCAGGTCGGAATACAGGCTAGTGACCAGAAGAGTCCTTGTCAGGACTATTGTAGCAGTATACAGGCAGGCAGCCAGGCAGGCAGGCAGGGTATATAGCCATTCCCAGTGGTGACCGTATACCAGCCTTCATCATATCTGGGGCTGGTGTACACAGTCTAAAACAGTCCAGATAGTGTCAGACTTCTCAGTAATTGTCGCTCCTAAAAACCTGTTAGGTTCTTAGTGCGTCCGTGCTTGCATTTAAAAACCGCACGTGTGGGCCTGTCGGTGGCAGCGTCCAGGTGCACGTTTTGCACAAACTATTATATAACGCACAAGTATAGTGCATAATACACGTCAGTCAGCAGTGTCTGATAGTGTCAGACTTCTCAGTAATTGTCGCTCCTAAAAACCTGTTAGGTTCTTATTGCGTCCGTGCTTGCATTTAAAAACCGCACGTGTGTGCCTGTCGGTGGCAGCGTACAGGTGCACGTTTTGCACAAACTATTATATAACGCACAAGTCTAGTGTATAATACACGTCAGTCAGCAGTGTCTGATAGTGTCAGACTTCTCAGTAATTGTCGCTCCTAAAAACCTGTTAGGTTCTTATTGCGTCCGTGCTTGCATTTAAAAACCGCACGTGTGTGCCTGTCGTTGGCAGCGTACAGGTGCACTTGTGTGCGTTTTTCACAAACTATTATATAACGCACAAGTCTAGTGAATAATACACGTCAGTTAGCAGTGTCTGATAGTGTCAGACTTCTCAGTAATTGTCGCTCCTAAAAACCTGTTAGGTTCTTATTGCGTCCGTGCTTGCATTTAAAAACCGTACGTGTGTGCCTGTCGGTGGCAGCGTACAGGTGCACGTTTTGCACAAACTATTATATAACGCACAAGTCTAGTGAATAATACACGTCAGTCAGCAGTGGCTGATAGTGTCAGACTTCTCAGTAATTGTCGCTCCTAAAAACCTGTTAGGTTCTTATTGCATCCGTGCTTGCATTTAAAAACCGCACGTGTGTGCCTGTCGGTGGCAGCGTCAGGCTCCATATTGTCCCTGGATAGAGATGTGCATGAGGGCCTCAAAACATTGTTCCCATTGCAAAGGAGCGGGTCTCCTGTCGTTGTAATGCCCATTCTGAAAGAATGGGCGAAAAAATTTACCACTGGGGGTATACCTGAAACAACGGCCTAACTATTGTAACGGTCATCATGATGGCGCATGAGGAGAAGGAGGAGCAGTCCAGCGATTAGCCAAAGTTCAGAAGTGTGTTACCATGGGTGAGTGGAGGTACATGGCAAATTCCCGTTACAAACTTTAAATTCCGCTGTCATTTGCTGGTGGTGTGGTGAAGTCTGGCCCAATCCAACCCTTGTTCATCTTGATCAGAGTCAGCCTGTCAGCATTTACAGTTGACAGGCGGGTGCGTTTATCTGTAATGATTCCACCTGCGGCACTAAAAACACGCTCTGACAAAACGCTAGCGGCAGGGCAGGCCAGGACTTTCAAGGCGTAGAGAGCCAATTCATGCCACGTGTCCAGCTTGGATACCCATTAATTGTAAGGCACAGAGGAATGTCGGAGTACAGTTGTTTGATCTGCAAGGTACTCCTTGAGCATCTGGGCAAACTTAGGATTTCTTGTGGCACTACCCCGCACCTCAGGGGCTGTGGTATGTGAGGGGCTGAGAAAACTGTCCCACATCTTAAAGACTGTTCCCCTACCTCTGGCGGATTGGACTTGTGCCCCTCTCGGCTGTACGCCTTGGTTGTCCACTGATTCCTGACCTATGCCGCTAGCGTTTTGTGAGGGGAATGCTTTGCCTACTTCCGTGACTATGGCCTTCTGGAACTGCTGCATTTTGCCTGACCTCTCCGCCTCGGGAATAAGAGACATAAAGTTCTCCTTTTAGCGTGGGTCTAACAGTGTTACCAACCAGTAATGATTGTCGGCCAAGATGTTCTTAACGCGAGGGTCACGAGACAGGCAGCTTACCATAAAGTCAGCCATGTGTGCCAGACTCTTAACAGCCATCACTTCAGTATCCTGACCAACACGATGACTGAACATGCTGTCCTCCTCCTCCTCCTCCTCATCATCTACCCTGTCCTCTGGCCAGCCACGCTGAACCGAGGATATGACTGCATGTCATATCCTCAATTTGGCCGGAGAGTTGCTCCATGTCTTCATCCTCCTCCTCGTCATAGTATTCCACTGCACGTTGTGATGAGACGAGGCTGGGCTGTGTGTTATCACCCACACCCACTACTGTTTCTTGCTCAAACTCATCGCGCTCCGCCTGCAATGCATCATGGTTGTTTTTTGAGCAGAGACCATTTTAGAAGGCAGAGAAGCGGTATGGTGACGCTAATAATGTCGTCATCGCCGCTCACCATCTTGGCGGAGTCCTCAAAGTTTTGGCGGATGGTACATAGGTCGGACATCCATCTCCACTCCTCAGGTGTTATGTGTTGAGTTTGACCCATTTCCCGACGGCTTAGGTGATGCAGGTACTCAACAACTGCCCTCTTCTGCTCACATATCCTGACCAACATGTGCAGAGTTGAATTCCAACGCGTGGGGACATCACACACCAGTCTGTGAGCCGGAAGATGCAAATGGCGCTGAAAGCCGGCAAGGCTGGCTGAAGCAGTAGGTGACTTTCGAAAATCTGCAGACAGGCGGCGAACGTTTACCAGCAGATCAGACAGCTCTGGGTATGACTTTAGAAACCGCTGAACCACGAGGTTGAGCACATGGGCCACGCATGGAACATGTGTCAGCTGGCCTCGCCTCAAAGCCGCCACCAGGTTCCAGCCATTGTCACAAACAACCTTTCCTGGCTTTAGGTTCAGAGGTGTGAGCCAGTGATCTGCCTGCTGTTTCAGAGCTGTCCACACCTCTTCTGCATTGTGGGGTTTGTCACCTATGCAGATTAGCTTCAGCACAGCCTGTTGCCGCTTCGCCGAGGCAGCGCTGCAGTGCTTCTGTGTTGCCCTGGACAAGCCAGGGGCCACAGAGCACAACACTTACACACCCCACACTCCCTGCAGGCATATCATAGTCAAAACACAAAATCCTTGTTGCCTTCCCCAGGGGCTGTTGTCCACACCAGGGGGTGGAGCCAGGCGGTTGGTCTCCACCCACCAAGGAGGAGGGAAAACACAAGCAGTGAGAGTTAAGCTAAGGAAGTGGAAGGAGGAAAGTAGTAGAGAGGAGAAAAGTGACAGCAAAGAGCCTGAAGTTGGTCCGGGTGTGTGGCCCGGACAGGACAGCAAGGTTGGCAGGATGTGGTGACCGTCTGCAGTGGAGGCCGATTGGAGTCTGCCGTAAGGACCGTGGACGGGTGGTGACCCGGCCGTACCGGACCGGTATACAAAGAGAAGCCAGCACCATTGGCAGGGGCCTTTCGGATCCCGGCAAGGCTTGGTGTTGCCGTGAATTTGCCAAATCCGTTAGTGAAGGGGACCTCAGGGTTTCCAAACAGCCAAGTCCCGATAGAAGGCAACCGTCCAACCGTGAAGGGGAGACACCGCCACCGCCAAGGGCAACCGTCTCCCAGGGCCAGCGCCTGTGGGCAAAAAGGGCTCCTCCGGCCCATATCCAGGTCGGGGAGCGGGTTACCGGTGGGAAACCATCACTACCAACACTGAACTTAGGTGCAGGGAGAGACAGTCATCACTAACCTGCAGGGAGGAACAACCACAGCCGTCCGAGGGACCCGTCCATCCAGCCACTTGTTTTACCGTGAACTGTGTCATCATCATTGGGCTGCGTGAGTACCTCCGTGACGTGCGGCATAGTGCTGCCCCTGCGACCCTGCACCTCATCAGGCCCCGCAACCCACCTATCATCCATCTCTACCCCATCACCGGGCCCCGGGACAACCAACCCCCCTACCCACGGAGGGGAGAAATAACAACAAAGCTGCTCCCTATCACAGGCTCCCGGGATCCCCGTCCAGAGCAGCGGTGGTGTCCACACAATCACCACAACCGTGGGTGGCGTCACGGACAATATCCCCAAAACCCAAACGACCCCTTTTCACTCACGGGCGATGAGCGCCGCTCGAGTCCCCGGGATCCGGCCATGGCTCGAGCCACCAAGCAGCAGCAGCCGTAGAGCAGCGGCAGCCGGACCCGAGCAGTGGGAGAGCGCGCGTCCCCTCCTCCGCCCGCGACACTTCCAGCTTGGGACTGGTGTGGAGGGTAAAGTGGATGAGGATGCGCAGGAGGAGGAGGAGGCTGAGGAGCATGACATTCCGGAGCTGTAGAGTGTGGGTGAAACCCTGACTGAGGTAGGGCCTGCAAAACTTGGTGTGTGAAGGACGTGTTCCGTCCCTCGCTCAGACTGGGTCCCAGCTTCCACAATATTAACCCAGTGTGACATCAACGAAATGTAGCGGCCTTGCCCACATGCACTTGTCCACGTGTCTGTGGTTAGGTGGACTTTGGCTGAAACAGCGTTGTTCAGGGCACGTGTGATGGTTTGTGACACGTGGTTATGCAATGCGGGGACGGCACACCGGGAGAAATAGTGGCGGCTGGGGACCGAGTAACGTGGGACAGCTGCCACCATCAGGTCGCGGAATGCTTCTGTCTCAACCAGCCTAAAAGGCAACATTTCCAGCGCAAGCAGTCGCGAAATGTTAGCATTTAGAAGTGTGGCATGTGGGGCGTTGGCAGTGTATTTGCGCCTGCGTTCAAAGGTTTGCTGAATGGATAACTGAACGCTGCGCTGGGACAAGGACGTGCTTGATGATGGTGTTATTTCTGCGTGGGCAACTGCAGGTGCAGGGCCGGAGGAGGCTTGTTCACGGGCAGCATGGACAGGGGATTGGCTCGCATGCACAACAAGCGAAGACGTAGCAGTGACATCAGCAAGCACTGCTCCTCGACTCTGTTGTACATCCCACAAAGTCGGGTGCTTGGCTGACATGTGCCTGATCATGCTGGTGGTGGTCAGGCTGCTAGTTTTGGTACCCCTACTGATGCTGGCACGGCAGGTGTTGCAAATGGCCTTTTTAGAATCATCTGGAGCCAACTTAAAAAACTGCCAGACTCGGGAAGACCTAACATTTGTACAGGCACCTTGTGTCGTGTTGTTCCGGGGAACAGTTGCCTGACGTCTGCCTGGGGCCACCACCCTGCTTCTTACTGCCTGTTGGGATGCTACGCCTCCCTCCCCCTGTGCACTGCTGTCCTCGCTCTGCATATCCTCCTGCCAGGTTGGGTCAGTTACTGGATCATCCACCACGTCGTCTTCCTCTTCCGCACCCTGCTCCTCCTGACTTCCTGACAATTGTGTCTCATCATCGTCCACCCCTTGTTGAGACACGTTGCCAACTTCGTGAGAACATGGCTGCTCAAATATTTGGGCATCTGTGCATGCAATCTCATCATGGCCCACTTCAACAGGAGCTGGCGAGAGGCCAGAATGTGTGAATGGAAACGTGAACGAACAGCTCTTCCGAGTGTCCAAGTGTGGGATCAGTAATGTCCGTGGACGTGTACTCGGCCTGGTGGTAGGAAGGAGGATCAGGTTCTGAAATGTGCGGTGCAATATCACGGCTACTGACACTTGACCGTGTGGAAGACAGAGTGTTTGTGGTGGTGCCAATCAGACTGGAAGCATTATCCGCTATCCAACTAACAACCTGTTGACACTGGTCTTGGTTCAAGAGCGGTGTACTGCTGCGGTCCCCAAGAATTTGGGACAGGACGTGCGAGCGAGTAGATGTGACCCTTTGTTGTGGCGAAATTAGAGCTTGCACACGACCTCGGTCTCTGGCTGCACCACCATCACGTCCACTTCCTTGTTCGTTGACAACGCCCTTGCGCATTTTGCAATGCTGTGCTGATGTGTACTCACTAGACTTGTGCGTTATATCCAAGTTTTTGCAAAACGCACACAAGTGCAGCGGAAAGCTGCCACCAACAGGCACACACGTGCGGTTTTTAAATGCAAGCACGGAGGCACTAAGAACCTAACAGGTCTCTATCCAGGGACAACGTGGAGCCTCCCAATTTTTGGCTGCCCTGCCAAAGGGCTATACTACAATAGACCCACTTCCTTACAATAGGCACTTCAGGTTTACAGGCCCTCATGCACGTCTCTATCCAGGGACAACGTGGAGCCTCCCAATTTTTGGCTGCCCTGCCAAAGGGCTATACTACAATAGACCCACTTCCTTACAATAGGCACTTCAGGTTTACAGGCCCTCATGCACGTCTCTATCCAGGGACAACGTGGAGCCTCCCAATTTTTGGCTGCCCTGCCAAAGGGCTATACTACAATAGACCCACTTCCTTACAATGGGCACTTCAGGTTTACAGGCCCTCATGCACATCTCTATCCAGGGACAATGTGGAGCCTCCCAATTTTTGGCTGCCCTGCCAAAGGGCTATACTATAATAGACCCACTTCCTTACAATGGGCACTTCAGGTTTACAGGCCCTCATGCACATCTCTATCCAGGGACAATGTGGAGCCTCCCAATTTTTGGCTGCCCTGCCAAAGGGCTATACTACAATAGACCCACTTCCTTACAATGGGCACTTCAGGTTTACAGGCCCTCATGCACATCTCTATCCAGGGACAATGTGGAGCCTCCCAATTTTTGGCTGCCCTGCCAAAGGGCTATACTACAATATACCCACTTCCTTACAATGGGCACTTCAGGTTTACAGGCCATCATGCACGTCTCTATCCAGGGACAACGTGGAGCCTCCCAATTTTTGGCTGCCCTGCCTAAGGGCTATACTACAATAGACCCACTTCCTTACAATGGGCACTTCAGGTTTACAGGCCCTCATGCACGTCTGTATGCAGGGGCATTGGTGAACCTCACAATTTTGGACTGCCCTGGCAAAGGAAAATACTACAAAGACTCACTTCCTCAAAATGGGCACATTAGACTCAGAGGCCTTTATGTACGTCTCTTCTAAGGGACATCGGAGTGCCACACAATGTTTTACGTAAAATCTTTCATGTATTAATTTCAAAAAGTAACATACATTAGCTCTATCTCACTATTGGGTATGTGCCCTTAACATTTCCGCCATGAAAATTCATTTTGGTGTCATTTTTGAAGGTTTTCTGGTGAGTCCGTAAAAATGGCGTAAAACGCGGACAAAATTGTTCACAGCTGTGACTTTTGAGTGATAAATGCTTCAAGGGGTCTTCCCCATGCTGTTGCCATGTCATGTGAGCATTCTTCTGAGACTTTTGTGCCATTTTTAGGGTTTCTACATGCTGCCGGGGGTCATTTCACAAAAATACTCGGGTCTCCCATAGGATAACATTGGGCTCGGTGCTCGGGCCAAGTATACGAGTATCTTGGGATGCTCGGCCCGAGCCTTGAGCACCTGAGCTTTTTAGTACTCGCTCATCACTACTATCTATCTATCTATCTATCTATCTATCTATCTATCTATGTATCCGATAGATAGATAGATAGATAGATGTGGATAGGTAGATCATGGATAGATAGATACATAGATAATGAATAGCTGGATAGATAGATAAATGGATAGATGGATAGATAAATGGATAGATGGATGGACATATAAATAGATAGATGGATGAATAGATAGATAGATAATGGATAGATAGATAATGGATAGATGGATAGATAGATAGATAGAAAGATAATGGATGGATGGATAGATGGATAGATAGATGATATTACAGCTTTTATTTGTGATGTATGTGTTTCCCCCTCAACAGTATATGTGATGGAGCAGTGACCCTGCGGGAGCTTGAATCTGGGTTCTCGCAGGGTCACTGCCGGTCAATGACGTCACTCTGAGTTGTGCTTTACAGCAGCACTGAAGTTCTCGTGAGCGGTGTGGTGACATCACCAACCGTGAGAAATGACCTGGAGTTACCTCTACAGCATCGTTCACGGAATAAGGCTGCATTGAGCACTCGCTCACAGGTGTCGCTAAATCAGTGTGGAATACGCCAGACCTAGATATTTGGGGGGGTTAATAAAGTGGTGACAGAGGGGCTTTTGGTGTTTTATTTCAAATATAGGATTTTTCGGTGTTGTGTTTATTTACTTTACTTACAGATTAGTGATGACGTGTCATAGATGCTGCCATTACTAATCTTGGACTTAGTGGCAGCTATGGGTTGCTATTAACTCCTTATTACCCCGATTGCCACCGCATCACGGCAATCGGGAAGAGCCGGTGAAACGCCAGGACTGTCGCATCTAATGGATGCGACATTCTCGGGGCAGCAGCTGGCTGATATTCTCGGCTGCGAGAGGGGGGGCCGTAACCATGGCCTTCCCCCTCTCCAGCCTGAGAATACTGGCCCGCTGCTGTGTGCTTACCTTGGCTGGGTATCATTTGGGGGGGACCGAACGTCGTTGTTTTAAATTATTTATTTATTTTTTTCTACTACACGATATAGACTCGCCCACCGGTGGTTGCAGTGAGACAGCTGTCACTCAGCGTGGGGGCGTGTCTGACTGCAACCAATCATAGATGCCGGTGGGCGAGGGAAGCAGGGAATACGAGATGGAATAATGAGCGGTAGTCATTTTCAAAAGCTGGAGAACCCGCCACTTGGTGACAGCCGTGCAGCTCCGAACTCTGGTGAGTAAGAGAGAGGGAAGGAGAGACCGTCTGACCAAAATGGCCGCTGGCTTATATAATGCCCCTATGACGCTGTGCGGCCAATACAATCACAGTAACGCCACAACAAAGATGGCTGTGGCGTTACTGTGAGGTCAAGCAACATCAGATGTGTTCATTGGCTGGAAAAAGGCGCCAGGAAGTCCAGAAATGAAAATGAAAATATCGGAGCGAATACTATATTAGCCATCGGATAGCGTATACCTCGAATACTCCACTTTCCATCGGATACCAAAGAGTGGCGAATACATTCGCTCATCCCTAAATATTATATAAACTGGCTAAAATATGTATGTACAGTATATGCAGATAAAAAAAAAACTGTAACAGTTTTCATTTAATCCTTTAGTTCAGCATACTAAATAAGTTATCATTTATTTAAAGGGAACCTGTCACCGGGTTTTTCCCATATATTGTATACTGCGGCCACCACCAGTAAGCTCCTATATAAGCATTCTAGAGTGCTGTATTAAAGTCCATAGGCTGATCTGTATAATATAAATAATACCTTTAATTATACTCACCTTTGTGGCAATCTGGTTCAAAGGGCATTGCTAATCTTGATCCAGCATCTACTCACTTCTTGCGATCGCTGTCCTCTTTCCCTGCTTCATGTGAATGACAAGCCCTATGTCATTAAAACAGGGTCCTCCATTGCACTCCTCAGCACGTGCAGTTCTCTCTGCTCTACTGATGGTAAAGCAAAGACCTGTAATGCACAAGTGTGGGTAAAGGTCATAGAATGTGCCACACTCCCCGGCTCCCGTGCCACGCTCCCCGGCTCCCGTGCCATGCTCCCCGGCTCCCGTTCCACGCTCCCCGGCTCCCGTGTCATGCTCCCCGGTTCCTGTGCCACGCTCTCCGGTCCTCCGCTCCACAGCCTCCTTGCTCCCCCACCTGCATCCTCCAGGTGTCCTGATCCCCGCACCCGGCACCCTTCCGCGACACGGATCCTTCTGCCGGGCACTCCTGCCTCCTGTGCACCGCTTCCTGCTCTGGCTTCTGGCACCCGGGCCTCGCGCATGCGCGTTAGGGCGCGCGCGCGGTCATTGACCCTTTCTTAAAGGGCCAGCGTCCACTGACAGGATATTGAACACACAGGTACAGGGTATAAAGGGGTTATTTTCCAAGTGGGCGGGGCCTGTTCTTTGTGTTTAGTAAGCTAGGAGTCAGGTCCCCCTGTGCCTTGTCCACTACTGACTTATCTGTCTCGTAGAGCCGCTCCTGCCTCGCCAACCGGT
Organism: Anomaloglossus baeobatrachus; assembly: GCF_048569485.1. Lineage (NCBI taxonomy): Eukaryota > Metazoa > Chordata > Amphibia > Anura > Aromobatidae > Anomaloglossus > Anomaloglossus baeobatrachus. Next base: position 385,411,221 of record NC_134356.1, on the reverse strand, counting down.
CCTGATGGTTCCAGAACTCCAGAGGGTGACTGTCCGCCATCTCTTCAGTCCCTCCCGTTTCCGATCCCTGGATCCGTGTGGTGACCGACCCCCTCGCTCAGCTGGTTCCGGATTCTGCCTGACATCATCCTGGCCTCCGAACCTGAGCCTCTCCACCCGGACTACCTTCAGAGACTCTGTGGTCACAGGGACTTCTTCACTCCGGTCCTCTGAACAGACTGTTCTGCTACCCGTAGTTCTCCAGCTACCGGGTACCCTGCCCTCGGTGGGGTGCTCAGTCCAGTGGATCCACCTCCTGGGCCTACCCGGACGACAACGCGAGATCCAATCCCGCATGCTAGCCTTCATGACCTCAGTGGACACCCGCCTGAATATGCTGCAAGCAACAGCTACGTCCCTGGCATCACAGTCCACGTCCACAGCTCCCGTGGGAGCTTCCTCGGAAGCCTCTAAACTCCGCTTGGCCTCTCCGCCCCGGTATGCCGGAGATCCTAAGACCTGCAGAGGATTCTTGAATCAGTGCGCTCTCCACTTTAAGATGCTTCCGCATCTTTTTGCCTCTGACCAAGCCAAGGTGGCGTTTGTGATGTCCCATCTAGAGGGTGAGGCACTAGCCTGGATGAATCCCTTGTGGGAGAAGGAGGACCCTGTGACTACTAACATCCAGGAATTCCTGCAGGTTTTTCGAACCACCTTTGATGAACCCGGACGTGCCGCCGCGTCCTCCTCATCACTCCTCAGCCTATGCCAGGGGACCTTGACGGTGGGTCAATATGCCATCCGCTTCTGCACTTTGGCCTCAGAATTAGGGTGGAACAATGAGGCCCTAACTGCCGCATTCTGGGAAGGACTCTCCGGTCGTATTAAGGATGAACTGGCCGGCCGCGATGTTCCTTCCACCCTGGATGCCCTGATCACTCTAGCCACCCGAGTGGACCTCCTCTTTCAGGAACGATCCAAAGAGGTGTCCCGCGAGAGACGTCCGATATGGCACTCCTCTCCTCCGCGGAAGTCCGCCGTTCCTCAGTCGGCGTCATCTGTCGTCTCTGTCCACGAGCCCATGCAGATTGACTATCTGAGGCATTAAGGAATAACGTTTGGAACTCCATTCTATGTCTGAACTGGGTGCAAAAAACCTAAAAAAACATCACTATGGGGAGATAAGGTATGCACACCAGTGACTATGGAAGGGGAATACATGGAATAGCAGAAACTGCTGTGTGAATACTGACATGAAAAATTCAATAGCTAGTTGTAAGAATGAAATGTGAAAAATGGAACCTGCATTACTGCCATGAATATATGAATAAAGAGAAATTTAGCTACTGAATTGATCAATGCAGAAGAGCCCCAACACTACGCCAAAGTATTTCTCTACGTTGGGGTCCCTAGCTTGTGTGTGTCCTCTCATGCAGTTAAAAAACTTACCGTGTATGGGACGCTGAGACCCAGGCTATATATACGATGTGGATTGGCAATAGGTGTGTATGGGGAGGGTTCACAAACGAAAAACTACTAACATTAAGGAATAACGTTTGGAACTCCATTCTATGTCTGAACTGGGTGCAAAAAACCTAAAAAAACATCACTATGGGGAGATAAGGTATGCACACCAGTGACTATGGAAGGGGAATACATGGAATAGCAGAAACTGCTGTGTGAATACTGACATGAAAAATTCAATAGCTAGTTGTAAGAATGAAATGTGAAAAATGGAACCTGCATTACTGCCATGAATATATGAATAAAGAGAAATTTAGCTACTGAATTGATCAATGCAGAAGAGCCCCAACACTACGCCAAAGTATTTCTCTACGTTGGGGTCCCTAGCTTGTGTGTGTCCTCTCATGCAGTTAAAAAACTTACCGTGTATGGGACGCTGAGACCCAGGCTATATATACGATGTGGATTGGCAATAGGTGTGTATGGGGAGGGTTCACAAACGAAAAACTACTAACATTAAGGAATAACGTTTGGAACTCCATTCTATGTCTGAACTGGGTGCAAAAAACCTAAAAAAACATCACTATGGGGAGATAAGGTATGCACACCAGTGACTATGGAAGGGGAATACATGGAATAGCAGAAACTGCTGTGTGAATACTGACATGAAAAATTCAATAGCTAGTTGTAAGAATGAAATGTGAAAAATGGAACCTGCATTACTGCCATGAATATATGAATAAAGAGAAATTTAGCTACTGAATTGATCAATGCAGAAGAGCCCCAACACTACGCCAAAGTATTTCTCTACGTTGGGGTCCCTAGCTTGTGTGTGTCCTCTCATGCAGTTAAAAAACTTACCGTGTATGGGACGCTGAGACCCAGGCTATATATACGATGTGGATTGGCAATAGGTGTGTATGGGGAGGGTTCACAAACGAAAAACTACTAACATTAAGGAATAACGTTTGGAACTCCATTCTATGTCTGAACTGGGTGCAAAAAACCTAAAAAAACATCACTATGGGGAGATAAGGTATGCACACCAGTGACTATGGAAGGGGAATACATGGAATAGCAGAAATAGCTATTGAATTTTTCATGTCAGTATTCACACAGCAGTTTCTGCTATTCCATGTATTCCCCTTCCATAGTCACTGGTGTGCATACCTTATCTCCCCATAGTGATGTTTTTTTAGGTTTTTTGCACCCAGTTCAGACATAGAATGGAGTTCCAAACGTTATTCCTTAATGTTAGTAGTTTTTCGTTTGTGAACCCTCCCCATACACACCTATTGCCAATCCACATCGTATATATAGCCTGGGTCTCAGCGTCCCATACACGGTAAGTTTTTTAACTGCATGAGAGGACACACACAAGCTAGGGACCCCAACGTAGAGAAATACTTTGGCGTAGTGTTGGGGCTCTTCTGCATTGATCAATTCAGTAGCTAAATTTCTCTTTATTCATATATTCATGGCAGTAATGCAGGTTCCATTTTTCACATTTCATTCTTACAACTAGCTATTGAATTTTTCATGTCAGTATTCACACAGCAGTTTCTGCTATTCCATGTATTCCCCTTCCATAGTCACTGGTGTGCATACCTTATCTCCCCATAGTGATGTTTTTTTAGGTTTTTTGCACCCAGTTCAGACATAGAATGGAGTTCCAAACGTTATTCCTTAATGTTAGTAGTTTTTCGTTTGTGAACCCTCCCCATACACACCTATTGCCAATCCACATCGTATATATAGCCTGGGTCTCAGCGTCCCATACACGGTAAGTTTTTTAACTGCATGAGAGGACACACACAAGCTAGGGACCCCAACGTAGAGAAATACTTTGGCGTAGTGTTGGGGCTCTTCTGCATTGATCAATTCAGTAGCTAAATTTCTCTTTATTCATATATTCATGGCAGTAATGCAGGTTCCATTTTTCACATTTCATTCTTACAACTAGCTATTGAATTTTTCATGTCAGTATTCACACAGCAGTTTCTGCTATTCCATGTATTCCCCTTCCATAGTCACTGGTGTGCATACCTTATCTCCCCATAGTGATGTTTTTTTAGGTTTTTTGCACCCAGTTCAGACATAGAATGGAGTTCCAAACGTTATTCCTTAATGTTAGTAGTTTTTCGTTTGTGAACCCTCCCCATACACACCTATTGCCAATCCACATCGTATATATAGCCTGGGTCTCAGCGTCCCATACACGGTAAGTTTTTTAACTGCATGAGAGGACACACACAAGCTAGGGACCCCAACGTAGAGAAATACTTTGGCGTAGTGTTGGGGCTCTTCTGCATTGATCAATTCAGTAGCTAAATTTCTCTTTATTCATATATTCATGGCAGTAATGCAGGTTCCATTTTTCACATTTCATTCTTACAACTAGCTATTGAATTTTTCATGTCAGTATTCACACAGCAGTTTCTGCTATTCCATGTATTCCCCTTCCATAGTCACTGGTGTGCATACCTTATCTCCCCATAGTGATGTTTTTTTAGGTTTTTTGCACCCAGTTCAGACATAGAATGGAGTTCCAAACGTTATTCCTTAATGTTAGTAGTTTTTCGTTTGTGAACCCTCCCCATACACACCTATTGCCAATCCACATCGTATATATAGCCTGGGTCTCAGCGTCCCATACACGGTAAGTTTTTTAACTGCATGAGAGGACACACACAAGCTAGGGACCCCAGCGTAGAGAAATACTTTGGCGTAGTGTTGGGGCTCTTCTGCATTGATCAATTCAGTAGCTAAATTTCTCTTTATTCATATATTCATGGCAGTAATGCAGGTTCCATTTTTCACATTTCATTCTTACAACTAGCTATTGAATTTTTCATGTCAGTATTCACACAGCAGTTTCTGCTATTCCATGTATTCCCCTTCCATAGTCACTGGTGTGCATACCTTATCTCCCCATAGTGATGTTTTTTTAGGTTTTTTGCACCCAGTTCAGACATAGAATGGAGTTCCAAACGTTATTCCTTAGGCCTCTGCCACACTCACGTGTAAAAAACGTACGTTTGCTGTAGTCCGTTTTTTGTATCCGTGTTCCGTATTTGCAGTCCGTTTTTCCCCTCCGTGTAGTGTCCGTATGCATATCGTGTGTCATACGTGTGTACGTGTGTGCGTTTTCCTGTGCGTCAAATACGTCAGTGTGTGTTCCGTGTGCAGTCCGTTTTTTGTGCGTGTTTAACATGTTTCACACATTGAGATAATGGTGATTACTTGGAAGTAAATGACACATAGGTGTATGTGATTAGGACATAAATATAAGTTAACTATAAACTGTTTCCTGCTTGTATTTTGCCTTGGAGCACCTATGTGTTGAGAAAAAAATTGTCGCAATGCCATTATCCACGGAGGCCTTAGTGTTTTTATGTTGGATTATATCTCGTCGTTTTGGCGTTAGACGGCACATGTTGCATTATGATAATGTAAGAAGAACCAGATTGTGGGTGCATCCACTAATGATGATGCGACCTATGCATGGTCATTTCCATACTTTATTTTTTGAGTTACGGAATTTCCCAGATAAGTTTTTTTCATACTGCCGTTTGTCAGTTGAGAGTTTTGATTACTTACTAAATATTTTACGACCTCATTTGCAACATCAGGACACTTGGATGCGGCTTTCCATTTCCCCAGAGGAGAGATTCATGGTGACTCTGAGGTATATATTTTTTTTTTTTAAATTGTTTTTAAATGTGTTATTTTTCACATTGAAATGTGTAATTGATCTTTATTGATCTAATATCTGTGTTGAATCAATGTTTGTGTTTTATTTTGATTGGTTTAATTTAAAATAACATATTGTTGTTAATTGTAAATCATTGTTTGTCTTGTTTTCATAGATTCTTGGCGACTGGTCAATCTTTTAGTGCTTTACATTTTGATTTTTTGTTGGGGAGATCAACCATTGCCGTTATAGTACGTCACACATGCGACATGATATGGCAACATTTAAAAGAACAAATGATGCCTCAGCCAAACAGAGAAGATTGGTTGAAAATCTCTAAGGGCTTCAAGGACTCTGTTGACTTTCCTAACTGCATAGGAGCTTTGGATGGCAAGCATTTCAGAGTTAAAAAGCCACCAAACTCTGGGTCACGTTATTTCAATTTTCATAGGTTTTTTTCCGTTGTTATTTTGGCATTGGTTGACACAGAATACCGTTTTATTTATGCAGACATTGGGGCCTATGGTAGTGCCTCAGATGCCCGTATTTTCCGTTCATCAAGATTAGCCCAACGCCTGCAAGAAAATGCATTATTGATCCCCCCACCAGTTGCCCTACCTGGTACATCTGGACCGTTGGCACCATATGTGATGGTAGCAGATGCAGGATTTGCATTATCCAAACATGTTATGCGACCATATCCAAGGAGATCCATTGATGACAGGAAACAGTACTTTAATAATCGGCTAACTAAAGCAAGACGTTATGTGGAGTGTGCATTTGGTATTTTAGCTAACAAATGGCGCATTTATCAGACAACTATTCAGTTGCAGCCAAACTTTGTCACATCTGTCCTCAAGGCTACCATAGTGCTTCACAATTTCTGTCGGATACATGAAGGAGGAAGTTATGTGGATGATGAATTGCAGATAAACCATGTTGTTAATCCAACAGGTGAACCTATGTCTCATAATTCCGTGACATCTGGTTTACAAATTAGAAATTTATTTACTGATTACTTTAATTGTTTTGATGATAATAATAATAGTGATGTATGTTAAGATTGTCTTGGATTTATTTAGATAACAATTTAATATTTTTTCTTATACGAAAATGTTTAATTATTTCTAAACATCTAAGAGCTTAAATCTTACTTGTATTAAAGTGAAAATGCGTTAATCATCAACTGACATTTATGTTAACAACATGGATTTCTGAATGTTGTATGTATGTTTTTGTAAATTTCTGTGTTACTATCATGTTTTTTTTGTTATTTGAAACTTACAACATTAATAATGTTAAACGTCTATAGAAAAAATGCAATATTATTTTTAAATTTAAATAATAAACATGATAGTTTTTTTCACAAACATATTTTTTTATTAATAATAAGCATATTAATCCATAAAGTAATGGTGTTCTTTTGTCACATAAAAATAATAAATGAACATATTGTTCATCTTCTGTTAAATTTTACAAAAAGTAAATTTTTATGGTATTCTTTCGAAAATTAAAAATATAATTTACTTACAAGAGTACATTTTCAAAATTGTGTCCATTGGTTTCAATGTTGTAAAATTGACGACCAATTAAGTTGCTCTCATGTTGGACATTGACATAGACATAATAAATGTAAACTGTGTTTTGAGAATATAAGAAGTAATCTAACCATCAAATTGGTTGGGTACAAATGTGTTCCTAACACTAAAAAAAAAACCATGCCATCAAACATATATGTGATCCGTCACTAAATATAATCACACATGTGTTTGTTTTTTTTTTAAACTCAGAGTTGACACATTTTTGGAAATCCCTCTTTTTAGAAATTTTGACTCATTCATCATATATTTTATTTGAATGTCAAGATTACCAAAAATGTGTATCATAAGTCAACAAGATCTTCTAGTGAAGTAACCTGAGTGTTGCTGAGTATGTTGTTTTGTGTGGCCTCAGAAATAGTATTTTCAGGAATGGAAGCAGTTGTTTGCTGAACAACATTCCTATTACTAACTACAGTATTGTGTGGAACAGTCTGTTGCATGCTTGTTTGTCCCAACACATTGCCTGATGTTGAGTACACCTGTGGATCTACATGGGTAATTGGGTATTGTGTGTGTGTATGTTGTTGACCTTGAGGATAGTTGACTGATGTTTGTAAGTGTGGTGTAGGTAACATAGTTGTGATTGGATAATGAGGCATCATGAATGATTGTGGGTATGTTGAACCAGGAAACAAGTTAGGTAAACCACCAATATTTGTGGGTTGAGTAAAGTAACTAGTACTTGGAGTGGGTTGTAAATTCATATAGTTGATGGGTTGCTGTGAGGTTGCACTTTGTACAGTGCTTAAGGCACCAGTATTGGTTGCAACATACCCTTGTCTAATTGGTGTTGGGAATAACGTACTTGAAGCAATTGAAGGTTGACCAGATTGTTGTAATACTGGATTATTGACTATTACAGTTGCCATTGTTGTTTGTGTTGAAATTGTATTTTGATTGTCTGTTGTGTTTGGGACTGTATGTTGTTGCATAATGGTACGCCAATTTTCTATGGCCTCATATACTCTCACTGGTTCCTGTTCTGCCTGACTAGCTGAAAGTAGGGTCAGCATAGCAGCACGTACACGTTCCTGCCTATCGGATGGAATTTTGGTTAGGCTAGAAGATAAAGACCGACAAAAGCGCTCGGCATCTGTTTCAGGAATTAGAGTGTTCATTATGTGAATAATGCGTGTGTCAATTATTTCCGGTAAGGATCTCATTTCCTCAGGTCTGCGGATTCTTCTTGCACGTAGAGGTTGTGGTGCAAAACGTGGAAGTACATTTGTTTGTGTTGCTTGTGTAGCTGGTGTGGTTGTTTGTTGTGTTGATGAGGCTTGGGTGTTGGTTTGTGCACTCTCTGTCCCACCCTCATGTGATTCAGTTGCTGCATCTTGTTGAATCTCTGGATTTTCACTGTCTTCTCTGCCAGGTTCTTGTTCTGATGCTGAGGTGGCTGTAGCAGAGGGACCAGCTGTTGGTTGATCATCTGAATCGTCTAGATTATCCTCCGTTCTATAAGAAAAGAGACAACATATTACAATCTTAACATTTATATTTGTACAATTATCTTCATGAAGTAAATTTTTTTTTTTTTTTTTTTTTTAAAAAAAAAAAAAACTTACTGTGTTACTTCTAAGATGGGTGCTAGGAAGCTTATTTGTTGATAATAAACATATCTGCGTTTGCGGCCTTGGCTGGATGAGGATGGTATAGGGTTGTACTCCCTTCGGTACTGATCACGTGCAGAACGCCAACGCCTTTTCACCAAGTCAACTGTGTAATTTTTAAAAATATGTCACTTGCAACATTCACCATAAATCTGCACACATTAATTAAAATAATGTTTGCTAAATGTAATATACTATTTAACCAAATCATGTTGGCCAAATACTTTTGAGGACAAAAATGTTTGTAATATATTCTTCATTCAAAACCATTTTTAGACATTCACACATAACAAAATAATATTTCTGTTAAATTATCTTTGAAGTAATTGTCATATATATTAAAATTTTCCTTTTTTTTTTTTCCAATAAAATTTGGCAAAAAAGTCCTAGAAATATTATTTTATTCATGTAGGTCATGATATTGAAATGTCATTTAACTAAATAAAATAAAAATATTAAAAATAAAAAAACATGATTTGAAATTGTGATACGAAACTTAGACTCATAAAACAGGGAAATTAAAAACACATGACAGTTTAATCAGTTAGTTAATTAACTTCATGAAGAATTCAAAGGCAGATTACAAAAATAAGTATACTTTGATTTTTGTAAGTTATGAAATGTTTGGTTACCTTTTTAAAAATTTAACATGAACTCAATATATAGAGTAGGACATATACCAATTCTTCACAAATATTTTTTAACTAAAAGACAACATAACTATAACAACACATTCACAGTTTGTAATTATTTTAAAAATCCTAATATATATATTAAATAAAAAAATATAAAAACATACAACAACTTACCATATTTAGCACGCTTTGCAGGCGAACATCTAGCCCATGCATTATTGGGGTACACTTCCTCAGCTACTTGATTCCAATGGCGGTCAACTGTCAGTCGGTCATGGTAACCATCAACACGTGTATCCCATAATGGTGGGTGAGTCTCGACAGCTGTTATCAGTTTCTCCGTGTCCACCCGTGGTGCCATTATTATATTTCGTAGGCGAAATTTTGCTCAAAATATATCTTTCAATACACAGAACTACAACTGCTTGCTTGCTCACTCCTTCTGCAAATGCATAGTTAGTTTTGTGCAAAAAAAATGTTAGCTACGCCACCTGAAAGTATTTGAGATTGTAACAACCTTTCTAATGAAAACACGGACACGGACCACACGGATAGCATACGGAGGCCATCCGTATCACGTACGTGTAAACACGGACCCATAGGATTTAATGGATCCGTGAGGACGTTATGCCGGTGGAAAACGGACATGTCAGCGCTTTTTCGGCACGCTCATACGTACGCACGGAACGGACACACGCTCCGTGCGCAAACACTGACGTGAGGCTTTTTATATTACAAATAATGTGTCAACATCAGCACGTGTCTCCGGTACGTGTAAAAAATGCCAAAAACGTACCGGAGACACGGATGTGTGGCGCAGGCCTTAATGTTAGTAGTTTTTCGTTTGTGAACCCTCCCCATACACACCTATTGCCAATCCACATCGTATATATAGCCTGGGTCTCAGCGTCCCATACACGGTAAGTTTTTTAACTGCATGAGAGGACACACACAAGCTAGGGACCCCAACGTAGAGAAATACTTTGGCGTAGTGTTGGGGCTCTTCTGCATTGATCAATTCAGTAGCTAAATTTCTCTTTATTCATATATTCATGGCAGTAATGCAGGTTCCATTTTTCACATTTCATTCTTACAACTAGCTATTGAATTTTTCATGTCAGTATTCACACAGCAGTTTCTGCTATTCCATGTATTCCCCTTCCATAGTCACTGGTGTGCATACCTTATCTCCCCATAGTGATGTTTTTTTAGGTTTTTTGCACCCAGTTCAGACATAGAATGGAGTTCCAAACGTTATTCCTTAATGTTAGTAGTTTTTCGTTTGTGAACCCTCCCCATACACACCTATTGCCAATCCACATCGTATATATAGCCTGGGTCTCAGCGTCCCATACACGGTAAGTTTTTTAACTGCATGAGAGGACACACACAAGCTAGGGACCCCAACGTAGAGAAATACTTTGGCGTAGTGTTGGGGCTCTTCTGCATTGATCAATTCAGTAGCTAAATTTCTCTTTATTCATATATTCATGGCAGTAATGCAGGTTCCATTTTTCACATTTCATTCTTACAACTAGCTATTGAATTTTTCATGTCAGTATTCACACAGCAGTTTCTGCTATTCCATGTATTCCCCTTCCATAGTCACTGGTGTGCATACCTTATCTCCCCATAGTGATGTTTTTTTAGGTTTTTTGCACCCAGTTCAGACATAGAATGGAGTTCCAAACGTTATTCCTTAATGTTAGTAGTTTTTCGTTTGTGAACCCTCCCCATACACACCTATTGCCAATCCACATCGTATATATAGCCTGGGTCTCAGCGTCCCATACACGGTAAGTTTTTTAACTGCATGAGAGGACACACACAAGCTAGGGACCCCAACGTAGAGAAATACTTTGGCGTAGTGTTGGGGCTCTTCTGCATTGATCAATTCAGTAGCTAAATTTCTCTTTATTCATATATTCATGGCAGTAATGCAGGTTCCATTTTTCACATTTCATTCTTACAACTAGCTATTGAATTTTTCATGTCAGTATTCACACAGCAGTTTCTGCTATTCCATGTATTCCCCTTCCATAGTCACTGGTGTGCATACCTTATCTCCCCATAGTGATGTTTTTTTAGGTTTTTTGCACCCAGTTCAGACATAGAATGGAGTTCCAAACGTTATTCCTTAGGCCTCTGCCACACTCACGTGTAAAAAACGTACGTTTGCTGTAGTCCGTTTTTTGTATCCGTGTTCCGTATTTGCAGTCCGTTTTTCCCCTCCGTGTAGTGTCCGTATGCATATCGTGTGTCATACGTGTGTACGTGTGTGCGTTTTCCTGTGCGTGAAATACGTCAGTGTGTGTTCCGTGTGCAGTCCGTTTTTTGTGCGTGTTTAACATGTTTCACACATTGAGATAATGGTGATTACTTGGAAGTAAATGACACATAGGTGTATGTGATTAGGACATAAATATAAGTTAACTATAAACTGTTTCCTGCTTGTATTTTGCCTTGGAGCACCTATGTGTTGAGAAAAAAATTGTCGCAATGCCATTATCCACGGAGGCCTTAGTGTTTTTATGTTGGATTATATCTCGTCGTTTTGGCGTTAGACGGCACATGTTGCATTATGATAATGTAAGAAGAACCAGATTGTGGGTGCATCCACTAATGATGATGCGACCTATGCATGGTCATTTCCATACTTTATTTTTTGAGTTACGGAATTTCCCAGATAAGTTTTTTTCATACTGCCGTTTGTCAGTTGAGAGTTTTGATTACTTACTAAATATTTTACGACCTCATTTGCAACATCAGGACACTTGGATGCGGCTTTCCATTTCCCCAGAGGAGAGATTCATGGTGACTCTGAGGTATATATTTTTTTTTTTTAAATTGTTTTTAAATGTGTTATTTTTCACATTGAAATGTGTAATTGATCTTTATTGATCTAATATCTGTGTTGAATCAATGTTTGTGTTTTATTTTGATTGGTTTAATTTAAAATAACATATTGTTGTTAATTGTAAATCATTGTTTGTCTTGTTTTCATAGATTCTTGGCGACTGGTCAATCTTTTAGTGCTTTACATTTTGATTTTTTGTTGGGGAGATCAACCATTGCCGTTATAGTACGTCACACATGCGACATGATATGGCAACATTTAAAAGAACAAATGATGCCTCAGCCAAACAGAGAAGATTGGTTGAAAATCTCTAAGGGCTTCAAGGACTCTGTTGACTTTCCTAACTGCATAGGAGCTTTGGATGGCAAGCATTTCAGAGTTAAAAAGCCACCAAACTCTGGGTCACGTTATTTCAATTTTCATAGGTTTTTTTCCGTTGTTATTTTGGCATTGGTTGACACAGAATACCGTTTTATTTATGCAGACATTGGGGCCTATGGTAGTGCCTCAGATGCCCGTATTTTCCGTTCATCAAGATTAGCCCAACGCCTGCAAGAAAATGCATTATTGATCCCCCCACCAGTTGCCCTACCTGGTACATCTGGACCGTTGGCACCATATGTGATGGTAGCAGATGCAGGATTTGCATTATCCAAACATGTTATGCGACCATATCCAAGGAGATCCATTGATGACAGGAAACAGTACTTTAATAATCGGCTAACTAAAGCAAGACGTTATGTGGAGTGTGCATTTGGTATTTTAGCTAACAAATGGCGCATTTATCAGACAACTATTCAGTTGCAGCCAAACTTTGTCACATCTGTCCTCAAGGCTACCATAGTGCTTCACAATTTCTGTCGGATACATGAAGGAGGAAGTTATGTGGATGATGAATTGCAGATAAACCATGTTGTTAATCCAACAGGTGAACCTATGTCTCATAATTCCGTGACATCTGGTTTACAAATTAGAAATTTATTTACTGATTACTTTAATTGTTTTGATGATAATAATAATAGTGATGTATGTTAAGATTGTCTTGGATTTATTTAGATAACAATTTAATATTTTTTCTTATACGAAAATGTTTAATTATTTCTAAACATCTAAGAGCTTAAATCTTACTTGTATTAAAGTGAAAATGCGTTAATCATCAACTGACATTTATGTTAACAACATGGATTTCTGAATGTTGTATGTATGTTTTTGTAAATTTCTGTGTTACTATCATGTTTTTTTTGTTATTTGAAACTTACAACATTAATAATGTTAAACGTCTATAGAAAAAATGCAATATTATTTTTAAATTTAAATAATAAACATGATAGTTTTTTTCACAAACATATTTTTTTATTAATAATAAGCATATTAATCCATAAAGTAATGGTGTTCTTTTGTCACATAAAAATAATAAATGAACATATTGTTCATCTTCTGTTAAATTTTACAAAAAGTAAATTTTTATGGTATTCTTTCGAAAATTAAAAATATAATTTACTTACAAGAGTACATTTTCAAAATTGTGTCCATTGGTTTCAATGTTGTAAAATTGACGACCAATTAAGTTGCTCTCATGTTGGACATTGACATAGACATAATAAATGTAAACTGTGTTTTGAGAATATAAGAAGTAATCTAACCATCAAATTGGTTGGGTACAAATGTGTTCCTAACACTAAAAAAAAAACCATGCCATCAAACATATATGTGATCCGTCACTAAATATAATCACACATGTGTTTGTTTTTTTTTTAAACTCAGAGTTGACACATTTTTGGAAATCCCTCTTTTTAGAAATTTTGACTCATTCATCATATATTTTATTTGAATGTCAAGATTACCAAAAATGTGTATCATAAGTCAACAAGATCTTCTAGTGAAGTAACCTGAGTGTTGCTGAGTATGTTGTTTTGTGTGGCCTCAGAAATAGTATTTTCAGGAATGGAAGCAGTTGTTTGCTGAACAACATTCCTATTACTAACTACAGTATTGTGTGGAACAGTCTGTTGCATGCTTGTTTGTCCCAACACATTGCCTGATGTTGAGTACACCTGTGGATCTACATGGGTAATTGGGTATTGTGTGTGTGTATGTTGTTGACCTTGAGGATAGTTGACTGATGTTTGTAAGTGTGGTGTAGGTAACATAGTTGTGATTGGATAATGAGGCATCATGAATGATTGTGGGTATGTTGAACCAGGAAACAAGTTAGGTAAACCACCAATATTTGTGGGTTGAGTAAAGTAACTAGTACTTGGAGTGGGTTGTAAATTCATATAGTTGATGGGTTGCTGTGAGGTTGCACTTTGTACAGTGCTTAAGGCACCAGTATTGGTTGCAACATACCCTTGTCTAATTGGTGTTGGGAATAACGTACTTGAAGCAATTGAAGGTTGACCAGATTGTTGTAATACTGGATTATTGACTATTACAGTTGCCATTGTTGTTTGTGTTGAAATTGTATTTTGATTGTCTGTTGTGTTTGGGACTGTATGTTGTTGCATAATGGTACGCCAATTTTCTATGGCCTCATATACTCTCACTGGTTCCTGTTCTGCCTGACTAGCTGAAAGTAGGGTCAGCATAGCAGCACGTACACGTTCCTGCCTATCGGATGGAATTTTGGTTAGGCTAGAAGATAAAGACCGACAAAAGCGCTCGGCATCTGTTTCAGGAATTAGAGTGTTCATTATGTGAATAATGCGTGTGTCAATTATTTCCGGTAAGGATCTCATTTCCTCAGGTCTGCGGATTCTTCTTGCACGTAGAGGTTGTGGTGCAAAACGTGGAAGTACATTTGTTTGTGTTGATTGTGTAGCTGGTGTGGTTGTTTGTTGTGTTGATGAGGCTTGGGTGTTGGTTTGTGCACTCTCTGTCCCACCCTCATGTGATTCAGTTGCTGCATCTTGTTGAATCTCTGGATTTTCACTGTCTTCTCTGCCAGGTTCTTGTTCTGATGCTGAGGTGGCTGTAGCAGAGGGACCAGCTGTTGGTTGATCATCTGAATCGTCTAGATTATCCTCCGTTCTATAAGAAAAGAGACAACATATTACAATCTTAACATTTATATTTGTACAATTATCTTCATGAAGTAAATTTTTTTTTTTTTTTTTTTTTTTTTTTTTTAAAAAAAAAAAAAACTTACTGTGTTACTTCTAAGATGGGTGCTAGGAAGCTTATTTGTTGATAATAAACATATCTGCGTTTGCGGCCTTGGCTGGATGAGGATGGTATAGGGTTGTACTCCCTTCGGTACTGATCACGTGCAGAACGCCAACGCCTTTTCACCAAGTCAACTGTGTAATTTTTAAAAATATGTCACTTGCAACATTCACCATAAATCTGCACACATTAATTAAAATAATGTTTGCTAAATGTAATATACTATTTAACCAAATCATGTTGGCCAAATACTTTTGAGGACAAAAATGTTTGTAATATATTCTTCATTCAAAACCATTTTTAGACATTCACACATAACAAAATAATATTTCTGTTAAATTATCTTTGAAGTAATTGTCATATATATTAAAATTTTCCTTTTTTTTTTTTCCAATAAAATTTGGCAAAAAAGTCCTAGAAATATTATTTTATTCATGTAGGTCATGATATTGAAATGTCATTTAACTAAATAAAATAAAAATATTAAAAATAAAAAAACATGATTTGAAATTGTGATACGAAACTTAGACTCATAAAACAGGGAAATTAAAAACACATGACAGTTTAATCAGTTAGTTAATTAACTTCATGAAGAATTCAAAGGCAGATTACAAAAATAAGTATACTTTGATTTTTGTAAGTTATGAAATGTTTGGTTACCTTTTTAAAAATTTAACATGAACTCAATATATAGAGTAGGACATATACCAATTCTTCACAAATATTTTTTAACTAAAAGACAACATAACTATAACAACACATTCACAGTTTGTAATTATTTTAAAAATCCTAATATATATATTAAATAAAAAAATATAAAAACATACAACAACTTACCATATTTAGCACGCTTTGCAGGCGAACATCTAGCCCATGCATTATTGGGGTACACTTCCTCAGCTACTTGATTCCAATGGCGGTCAACTGTCAGTCGGTCATGGTAACCATCAACACGTGTATCCCATAATGGTGGGTGAGTCTCGACAGCTGTTATCAGTTTCTCCGTGTCCACCCGTGGTGCCATTATTATATTTCGTAGGCGAAATTTTGCTCAAAATATATCTTTCAATACACAGAACTACAACTGCTTGCTTGCTCACTCCTTCTGCAAATGCATAGTTAGTTTTGTGCAAAAAAAATGTTAGCTACGCCACCTGAAAGTATTTGAGATTGTAACAACCTTTCTAATGAAAACACGGACACGGACCACACGGATAGCATACGGAGGCCATCCGTATCACGTACGTGTAAACACGGACCCATAGGATTTAATGGATCCGTGAGGACGTTATGCCGGTGGAAAACGGACATGTCAGCGCTTTTTCGGCACGCTCATACGTACGCACGGAACGGACACACGCTCCGTGCGCAAACACTGACGTGAGGCTTTTTATATTACAAATAATGTGTCAACATCAGCACGTGTCTCCGGTACGTGTAAAAAATGCCAAAAACGTACCGGAGACACGGATGTGTGGCGCAGGCCTTAATGTTAGTAGTTTTTCGTTTGTGAACCCTCCCCATACACACCTATTGCCAATCCACATCGTATATATAGCCTGGGTCTCAGCGTCCCATACACGGTAAGTTTTTTAACTGCATGAGAGGACACACACAAGCTAGGGACCCCAACGTAGAGAAATACTTTGGCGTAGTGTTGGGGCTCTTCTGCATTGATCAATTCAGTAGCTAAATTTCTCTTTATTCATATATTCATGGCAGTAATGCAGGTTCCATTTTTCACATTTCATTCTTACAACTAGCTATTGAATTTTTCATGTCAGTATTCACACAGCAGTTTCTGCTATTCCATGTATTCCCCTTCCATAGTCACTGGTGTGCATACCTTATCTCCCCATAGTGATGTTTTTTTAGGTTTTTTGCACCCAGTTCAGACATAGAATGGAGTTCCAAACGTTATTCCTTAATGTTAGTAGTTTTTCGTTTGTGAACCCTCCCCATACACACCTATTGCCAATCCACATCGTATATATAGCCTGGGTCTCAGCGTCCCATACACGGTAAGTTTTTTAACTGCATGAGAGGACACACACAAGCTAGGGACCCCAACGTAGAGAAATACTTTGGCGTAGTGTTGGGGCTCTTCTGCATTGATCAATTCAGTAGCTAAATTTCTCTTTATTCATATATTCATGGCAGTAATGCAGGTTCCATTTTTCACATTTCATTCTTACAACTAGCTATTGAATTTTTCATGTCAGTATTCACACAGCAGTTTCTGCTATTCCATGTATTCCCCTTCCATAGTCACTGGTGTGCATACCTTATCTCCCCATAGTGATGTTTTTTTAGGTTTTTTGCACCCAGTTCAGACATAGAATGGAGTTCCAAACGTTATTCCTTAATGTTAGTAGTTTTTCGTTTGTGAACCCTCCCCATACACACCTATTGCCAATCCACATCGTATATATAGCCTGGGTCTCAGCGTCCCATACACGGTAAGTTTTTTAACTGCATGAGAGGACACACACAAGCTAGGGACCCCAACGTAGAGAAATACTTTGGCGTAGTGTTGGGGCTCTTCTGCATTGATCAATTCAGTAGCTAAATTTCTCTTTATTCATATATTCATGGCAGTAATGCAGGTTCCATTTTTCACATTTCATTCTTACAACTAGCTATTGAATTTTTCATGTCAGTATTCACACAGCAGTTTCTGCTATTCCATGTATTCCCCTTCCATAGTCACTGGTGTGCATACCTTATCTCCCCATAGTGACTATCTGAGGCAGTCTGAGCAACGCCGAGCAGAACGGCTCACCAAGGGCCTCTGCTTCTACTGCGGAGAGGGCACACACCTGCTACATTCCTGTCCAGTGAGGCCGGGAAACTCCAAAGCCTAGGGTTGGTAGGAGAGGCCACCCTAGGTACTGGGACTCTCTCAGCCCGGTTACATGGACTGTTCACGTGACAACGGGAGAGATGCGGTTCACGGCAGAAGCATACCTCAATTCTGGGGTAGCAGGCAATTTCATCCAGCAGGCTACGGTGGACAAGTACCAGGTGCCTGTTATTCCACTAGACAAACCCCTCGTGATTGCCTCTGTAGATGGGAAACCTCTCTCTGACACCATCTCGTGGATCACCAAGCCTATAGAACTACGTATCGGTGCCCTGCACATCGAGAAAATCACTCTCTACGTCCTCCCGCGCATGTCTCATCAGATCCTGCTGGGACTCCCCTGGTTACGGACACACGAACCGTCGGTCAGCTGGCGTGCTGGCAAAATTACCTGATGGGGCCTCTCTTGCCACGACAACTGCATGAAGTCCATACAGCCCATCCAACGACCTCCGGTCCCGGAGTCCCTACCAGGACTGCCTTTTGCCTATTGGTCCTTCACGGACGTTTTTGATAAAAAAGAGTCTGAGGTACTGCTGCCACATTGTCCCTATGACTGTGCCATGGACCTACTGCCGG
This sequence comes from Anomaloglossus baeobatrachus, assembly GCF_048569485.1. NCBI lineage: Eukaryota > Metazoa > Chordata > Amphibia > Anura > Aromobatidae > Anomaloglossus > Anomaloglossus baeobatrachus. The sequence continues at coordinate 385,392,774 of NC_134356.1, read as the reverse complement.
GAACCACACCTCCTCGAGGACGGATATATCCTTTGTCCCCTGCTGAAACAAGGGCCATGTCTGCCTACATCACTGAGAACCTGGCAAGGTGATTCATTCGGAGATCCTCCTCTCCGGCTGGAGCAGGCTTCTTCTTCGTTAAGAAGAAAGTGGGCGACCTGCGCCCCTGCATTGACTACCGGGGATTGAACCAAATCACCGTAAAGAATAAATACCCCCTGCCGCTCATCCCCGAATTGTTTGATCGGCTCAGAGGAGCCCGTGTGTTCACCAAGTTGGATCTTCGTGGTGCCTACAACCTGGTCCGCATCCGCTCTGGGGACGAATGGAAGACCGCATTCAACACTCGTGATGGGCACTACGAGTATTGTGTGATGCCCTTCGGCCTGTGTAATGCACCGGCAGTCTTCCAAGAACTAGTGAACGACGTGTTCCGGGACCTTCTCTACGTCTGTGTGGTGGTATATCTGGATGACATCCTGGTCTTCTCCCCGGACCTACAGACCCACAGAGAGAACGTGCAGCTGGTACTACAAAGGCTTAGAGAGAATCGCCTGTACGCCAAGTATGAGAAGTGTGTCTTCGAACAATCATCTCTTCCCTTCCTGGGTTACGTAATCTCCGACACCGGCCTGCAGATGGACCCAGAGAAGGTCTCTTCCATCCTCAACTGGCCCCCTCCTTCTGGACTGAAGGCGATTCAATGTTTCCTTGGCTTTGTGAACTATTACCGTCAGTTCATTCCTCACTTCTTTTCTCTGACTGCGCCTCTCTCTGCCTTGACCAAGAAGGGGACTAACCCGAAGGAGTGGTCACCTGCGGGCGACGCCGCGTTCGGCTCACTGAAGCGGGCGTTTGCTTCCTCTCCTGTGCTCCATCGTTCAGAGTTAAACTGACAGTTCACCTTGGAGGTCGATGCCTCCTCCTCAGGGGCCGGGGCAGTGTTCATGCAGAAGTCCTCCACCGGGAAGATGGTCACTTGTGGATTCTTCTCCAAGAGCTTCTCGGCGCCTGAACGCAACTACACCATCGGTGATCGAGAGCGATTAGCAGTCAAGCTGGCTCTGGAAGAATGGCGCTACCTCCTGGAGGGAGCAGTGTACCCCGTGATAATTTACACTGACCACAAGAACCTGGAATACCTGTGGTCTGCTCAATGACTGAACCCATGACAAGCCAGGTGGTCCTTGTTCTTTGCCAGGATCGATTTTCAACTCCATTTTCGGCCCGCGGATAAGAACGTGCTGGCAGATGCCTTGTCCAGGTCTTTCGTGCCCATGGAGCAGGAGGAGGAGACATCCCAGCTCATCATCTACCCCAGTAAAGTCATTCCGGTGGCTCCTGTCACACTGGCTCAGATACCCCCTGGGAAGACCTATGTCTCTGAAACCGACAGACAGAAAGTCTTGCACTGGGGCCATGCCTCGAAAATAGCCGGCCATGCTGGTCAGAAGGGAACATGGAGTACGATTGTCCGGTACTATTGGTGGCCATCCCTTCGCACAGACGTCGCGTCTTTTGTCTCAGCCTGCTCATCCTGTGTCCAGAACAAGATGCCCAAACACCTGCCATATGGTCCTCTTCTGCCGCTGCCAATTCCCTCCGTTCCGTGGCAACACATTGCAATGGACTTTGTTACAAACTTGCCCTCGTCCTCCGGACACACAGTCATATGGGTCGTGGTGGATCATTTCTCCAAGATGGCTCATTTCATCCCCTTGGTCGGACTGCCCTCTGCCCAGGAGCTCGCTGACGCCTACATACAGCACATCTTCCAGTTGCATGGCATTCCCGCACACATTGTGTCCAACAGAGGAACTCAGTTTACCTCGCGCTTCTGGAGGGCTCTCTGCAAACATCTGGGAGTGGCTCTGGACTTTTCTTCGGCCTACCATCCTCAGTCGAATGGCCAAGTGTAACGAGTCAATCAGATCTTGACCTTCTTCCTGCGCCACTACGTCAACATCCATCACGACCATTGGTCCACGCTCCTTCCTTGGGCTGAATTCTCCCATAACCATCACGTCAGTGAGTCCACCTCCAGCTCTCTCTTCCATGTCGTTTACGGACTTCAGCCTTCCGTCCTATTACCTGTATCCTCTACCTCGGATGTTCCTGCTGCTGATACCTTAGTCCGTGATTTCTCAACTATTTGGAACTCTGTCAAGACGTCCCTTGGACGCGCTTCCCTGCGGATGAAGAGACACGCGGACAAGAGGCGTCTGGATCCTCCGTGTTTCTCTTCAGGTGATCTGGTCTGCCTTGCTTCCAAATATGTCTGATTGAAGCTACCGTCGTACAAGTTGAGTCCTCGATACATCGGGCCGTTTAAAGTCATCGGCAAGATCAATGAGGTCTCCTACAAGCTGCAGCTCCCGGTCACGATGAGGATACCCAACTCCTTCCACATCTCCCTGCTCAAGCGGGTTGTCCTTGGTCCCTTCTCCACTGATGCCAGTTCTGCTCCTCCTATTGCTGACGATGACATCTATGTGGTAAGGGATATCGTGGCCATGAAGACCGTGCGGGGCCGGCAGTTCTTCCTGATGGACTGGGCTGGGTATGGTCCCGAGGATTGGTCCTGGGAACCCCGGGAGAATGTGGGTACCCCCTTGATATGTGCCTTCCTGTCCCGGTTGCAGGGAGGGGGGCGTGGGGGAGGGGGTACTGTCACGCTCCCCGGCTCCCCGGCTCCCGTGCCACGCTCCCCGGCTCCGTTGCCACGCTCCCCGGCTCCTGTTCCACGCTCCCCGGATCCCGTGCCACGCTCCCCGGTTCCCGTGCCACACTCCCCGGTCCTCCGCTCCACAGCCTCCTTGCTCCCTCACCTGCGTCGTCCAGGTGTCCTGATCCCCGCTCCCGGCACCCTTCTGCGACACGGAGCCTTCTGGCGGGAACTCCTGCCTCCTATGCACCGCTTCCTGCTCTGGCTTCTGGCACCCGGGCCTCGCGCATGCGCGTTAGGGCGCGCGCGGTCATTGACCCTTTCTTAAAGGGCCAGCGTCCACTGACAGGATATTGAACACACAGGTACAGGGTATAAAGGGGTTATTTTCCAAGTGGGCGGGGCCTGTTCTTCGTATTTAGTAAGCTAGGAGTCAGGTCCCCCTGTGCCTTGTCCACTACTGACTTATCTGTCTCGTAGAGCCGCTCCTGCCTTGCCAACCGGTCCTGATGGTTCCAGAACTCCAGAGGGTGACTGTCCACCATCTCTTCAGTCCCTCCTGTCTCCGATCCCTGGATCCGTGTGGTGACCGACCCCCTCGCTCAGCTGGTTCCGGATTCTGCCTGACATCATCCCGGCCTCCGAACCTGAGCCACTCCACCAGGACTACCTTCAGAGACTCTGTGGTCCCAGGGACTTCTTCACTCCGGTCCGCTGAACGGACTGTCCTGCTACCCGTAGTGCTCCAGCTACCGGGTACCCTGCCCTCGGTGGGGTGCTCAGTCCAGTGGATCCACCTCCTGGGCCTACCCATCCTCTTGGCCCTTACAGTATGCCCGCACAAGCGCATACAATACTTTGCTCTGCCTTCAGCAGGGCAAAGAGTCATTCACAGGAGTGCAATGGAGGACACTATGTGAATAACATAGGGCACATCGTGCTCCTGAAGCAGGGCAGGAGGACAGCGATTGCAAGCAGAGAGGATGTGCCGTATTAAGATCAGCAACGCCCATCGAACCAGACCATTCTACAGGTGAGTATAATAAAAGTTATTTTTTATGTTATACAGACTTGATGACTTATGTACATTATTCTATAATGTTGTATATAAGGGCTTACTGTTAGTGGTCGCTGTTTATATGGGAATAATCGGGTGTCAGGTTCCCTTTAGCTATCATTACTGCAATTGAGATGAAAAAAACCTGTCCTATAAAGTAAAGATGAGCGATGTTTGAGTCGAACGGTTCGCAAATTTGATTTTCAAGTGATTTTGGGGGGTGTTCTAGTCGTTCGACGAACTCGAACGATTTGCTAAAAGTTCGGTAGTTCGAGTTTGATCACCAAAAAGCGTAGTTAGTTACTAGCTGGCTTTTCACTGTAATAGTGGGAGTCACTGTGAATCATGATATTATCAAAATTCAGCGTATAGTGTAAGGGGGGACGTGGTTTAGATTAGTGCTGCTGCTGAGTGCTGAAAGAATGGCGATCGCCATTTTTTTTTTCCTTACCGCGTGTACAGTGGGGCGGGCCCAGCTGTCAGCAAATCACAGACACACACACAGCAAAGTGGATTTTTGCCAGTCAAGCAAGGGCATGTGTCATAGGCTGTGCATGTCACATGTCCTTGCCTTATAAGACACGGCCATTTTCCCCATTGCCGCCATTATCTCTCTGCTGCGGGTGGGTGACAGTCACCGCTCCCGCTACTGCTGCTGTGTGCACTATAGACATACAGTGCAATCTACACAGTGCTTTAGGGATTAGGGACTACTTGTAATTTCAGCCCTTTTCAGGGTTGCATTACAGCCGTTCATAGCCACTGTTGCTAGGCAGGGCCGTGCCAACGATGTGCAAGGGTTAACAGCATCTGGCTACATCAACTCAGACAATTCCTTGGTGCATTTTTTCATTGGCAGTGATAGAAAGTGAGGCTTCCTTTGCTGTCCAGCTACCTACAGCACCTCTGCATTGTACACACCTGCCCATTTTTGCTACGCAATTTTAATTGCAAAAAGTGCTGACACTTTTAGTGGCATACTAAAATTGTCTGGGATACAAACTTAGTATTCCTTTGCTGTCTATTTACCTAAAGCACCTGTGCATTCTACACATTTGTCCATTTTTGCTATGCAATTTTAATTGCAAACAGTGCTGATACTTTTAGTGGCATACTAAAATTGTCTAGGATACTAACTTAAAACTGCAATTTCACAATCGATCGTACCCGCCCCCGTCCTTTTTGCATCACGGGCAAATCGCTGCCCGTGTCGCACAAAGTCGGTAACCCCCCCGTCACACGTACTTACCTCTCGTGCGACCACGCTATGGGCGGCGATCGTCCACTTCCTGGAGTGGGAGGGACGTTTGGCATCACAGCGACGTCACACGGCCGCCGGCCAATGGAAGCGGAGGGGCGGAGATGAGCGGGACATAAACATCCCGCCCACCTCCTTCCTTCACATAGCCGGCGGCGGCCGCGTGACACAGGTGAGCTGCTGTTCATCGTTCCCGGGGTGTCACACGGAGCGGCGGGTGCTACCACGGAAACGATGAACAACTAAATTAAACGATATTATGGAACCTAGCGACCAGTACACGACTCACGATTTGTGAGCGATACTGCGTTGCTAGGAGGTGTCACACAGGCCGGCATCGCCAGCGATGTCGGATGTGCGTCACAAAAACCGTGACCCCGACGATCTATCGCACGATAGATTGTCTGGTGTAAAGCAGCCTTTAGTGTTCCTTTGCTGTCCAGCTACCCAAAGCACCTGTGCATTCTACACACCTGCCCATTTTTGCTACGCAATTTTAATTGCAAACAGTGCTGACACTTTTAGTGGCATACTAAAATTGTCTGGGATGTTAACTTAGTGTTCCTTTGATGTCCAGTTACCAAAAGAACCTGTGCATTCTACACACCTGCCCATTTTTGCTATGCAATTTTAATTGCAAACAGTGCTGAGACTTTTAGTAGCATACTAAAATTGCCTGGGATACTAACTAAAGCGGGCTTTACACGCTACGATATCGTTAATGAATTATCGTCGGGGTCATGGTGTTTGTGACGCACATCCGGCGTCATTAACGATATCGCAGTGTGTAGAATTTAAGAGCGATCTGAAGCGATCGCAAAACAGGGCAAAATCGTTTGCTGCAGAGAGGTCGTCCTGAAATAAAAAATCATTTTCTGCTTTTTAGCGATGTTGTTTGTTGTTCCTGAGGCAGCACACATAGCTATGTGTGACACCGCAGGAGCGACATACATCTCCTTACCTGCCTCCACCGGCAATGCGGAAGGAAGGAGGTGGGCGGGATGTTTACGTCCCACTCATCTCCGCCCCTCTGCTTCTATTGGATGGCTGCCATGTGACGTCGCTGTGACGTCGCGTTACCCGCCCAGAGCAACGTCGCAGAGCAGGTATGTGCGTGTGACGCTGCCGTAGCGATAATGTTTGCAACGGCAGCGAACACCACATATCGGCCGTACGTCGGGGGAGGGTGTTATCACGCTCGACATCGCTAGCAATTGCTAGCGATGTCGCAGCGTGTAAAGCCCGCTTTAGTGTTCCTTTGCTGTCCAGATACCTACAGCACCTGTGCATTCTACACACCTGCCCATTTTTGCTACGCAATTTTAATTGCAAACAGTGCTGACACTTTTAGTGGCATACTAAAATTGTCTGGGATACTAATTTAGTGTTCCTTTGCTGCCCAGCTACCTAAAGCACCTGTGCATTCTACACACCTGCCCATTTTTGTTACGCAATTTTAATTGCAAACAGTGCTGACACTTTTAGTGGCATACTAAAATTGTCTGGGATACTAACTTAGTGTTCCTTTGCTGTCCAGCTACCTACAGCACCTGTGCATTCTACACACCTGCCCATTTTTGCTACGCAATTTTAATTGCAAACAGTGCTGATACTTTTAGTGGCATACTAAAATAGTCTGGGATACTACGTTAGGGTTCCTCTGCTGACAATTTAGCAATACAACCTCTGCATTGTACAGCCCCTGTCCATTTGTGCTACGCAATGTTAATTGCCAAGAGTACTGCCATTTTTAGGGATTTAAGGGAAAATAGGAAAATTCATGGTATCGCCGCGCTGCACAGAGGTAGCCATTTTTAGGGAGATAGTTTAATTGTCAGGGATAGTCTGTGTTGGTTCTTCAGCTGTCAATAAAACTAGACCACTTCTGCATTGTAAACCACCTCTCTATTTTTGCTACGACATTTTAAGGGTCCAATCTTGTCCCAAACAAAATGAGTGGCAAAAGGACAGATGCTGGTGCAAAGGGGAACAGGCGTGTTGGAAAGGGAAAAAAAGTTTGTGTCCGTGGGTTAGGTGGCAAAGCTACAGTAACATCTGCTGAAGAAAGGCCATCTTCCAGCAAAATTAAGATGTGTCTACTACTTTCTGTGGACAACCTGATATCCCTTTTTTACGGAGCCGAATAACTCTACCAAAGGTAGATGATGCACAAAAAAAGAACATGCTTGAATGATCTCAAGTGCTCCAACAAGTGGCCTCTCCTCCACCTCAACTTCAACATGCAAAAAACAACAGTCCTCTGAGTTGTCACCCCAATCGCACTTGCTTTCTACCAGCTCTCAAGCCTCCACCCGCCCTGCAGAGTATGTTGTAACAGAGATGGGTGAGTCTGCAGAGCTGTTCAGTCCCACTATAGCCTAGGAATCAGATGTCTGCTCCCAAGCTACAGTGAGCACAGACCAGGAAATGATCTGCAGTGATGCCCAGAAGCTTTGTGAGTCAGATTCAGGCCCTGATGACCATGTTTCTGAGCATAATGTAGACCCTCATTCCCAAACTGTAACACCTCTTGGTGGAGACAATGAGGAACATACTGATGACGATGAGACTCAGATACCTGATTGGAATGACAACTTAACTATTCAGTCAGGGCAGGAAGAGGTTAGGTCTAAGGGCGAGGGGAGTGCAAACACACAGGTTGATGCTGAGGTTGTAGATCCCACTTACTGTCAACCCACAGTCAGCCACTCGAGGAGGTCAGCAGGGGCAGTGGAATTGGATGTGACTGACGACGAGGTTAGGTTGCGCCTTCCTGGACAAAGACGGAGTACTGGAAGCACATCAACAACTGCATCATCAGCCACAACTCTGCCTCTGAGAACAAGTCGGCGTGGCTCTGCAGGTCGCATGGGCTCTAATAGTTGCCTAGCCTGGTCCTTTTTTGACATCGCAAAGGATCACCCAACTCATGTAATCTGTAAGATTTGTCGCCAATCTGTAAGTAGAGGCCAAAAACTCACTAGTTTGACTACTTCGTCACATGAACCGTCACATGAATAACAAGCTCACTGTGGCACAATGCAGCCTAGCGGAGCGGGCCAACCACCGTCTGCCCCTTCAAGTGCATCCGCGTGCTCTTCATCCTCTATGACTGTGGGGACAGCTGTCACACATGCTTTTGGACGCAGACCTTCCACCTCTTTAACCGCAACAGGCAGTGTGATTGGCAGGTTGTCAGTTGTTTTGGAAGGGGAAACAGGTGCTAGTGTAGAGCTCTCTCAGACATCGAGAGCAACAACTTTGGATGAAGGCAACATAATGTCTCCGTCTGCACTTTCCTCACAGACCAGCAGTTTTCCAGGGATACCCAACTCAACGCCATCTCTGCACAGCAGCCAGATCTCGGTTCCTCAGATGTGGACAATTAAAAGACCATTTACTCCTAGCCATGACAAAGCTAAGAGGTTGACTTTCACCCTCTGCAAGCTGTTGGCTACAGAAATACTGCCTTTCCGCCTGGTGGACACAGAAGATTTTCGAGACCTTATGTCCATCGCTGTGCCCCAGTACTAGATGCCCAGTCGCCACTACTTCTCCAAGAAAGGCGTGCATGTGCTACACCAGCATGTCGCACACAACATGACCGCTTCCTTGAGAAACTCTGTGTGTGACAGGGTGCATTTCACCACCGATACTTGGACCAGTAAGAATGGACAGTGGCGTTACATGTCGCCGACTGGGCACTAGGTAACTATGGTGAGAGATGGAGAAGGGTCTGCTGTACAAGTCTTGCCGTCCCCACGAGTTGTGCGTCAATCCTCTATATGTCGAAGTTCCTCCACATGCTTCTGCATCCTCAACCTCGTCTGGGTCCTCAACCTCCGCCCAAAGCCTGTCTGGACAGGCCACCCGCATTGTAACTGCACACAAGGAATCCCGCACACTTCCTTATTATGCTGGCAGCAGAGCTCAACGGCATCAGGTGGTATTTACCTTGAAATGTCTGGGAAATGTGAGTCACACAGCTGAGGAGTTGTGGTCAGCTCTCAAGAGCGAGTTTCGTAAATGGTTGTCTCCACTCAACCTGCAGCCAGGGAAAGCCATGTGCGACAATGCTGCAAACCTGGGTGCGGCCCTTCGCATGGGCAAGGTGACATTCGTGCCTTGTATGGCTCAAGTGTTGAACCTTGTTGTCCAGCAATTTTTAACCCACTATCCCGGCCTATTGCCTCGCCTGAAATGCAATGTGGCGACACGCTGGAATTCGACTCTCCACATGTTGCAGCGACTGTGGCAGCACCGCTGAGCCCTGGTGCAATACGTTATGACGTATAGCCTGGGCTAACGAGATGCAGAGGTGGGGAAGGTCACGCTGATGGAGTGGCCTCAGATCAAGGACCTATGCACCCTTCTGCACAGTTTCGACATGGCAACGAATATGTTTAGCGCTGACAATGCCATTATGAGCATGACAATTCCAGTCATTTACATGCTGGAGCACACTCTAAACACTATTCAGAGTCAGGGGGTGAGACAAGAGGAAGGGGGGAAGTACAGGAGGATTCATATGCGGAAGGGATACCAGGATCTACAAGGTCCAGACGTTCAGCATCACGAAGGCGGCAGGCATGGGATGGTGGGGGAGAGGGATTAATAAGGGCGCATGGTAGCAGCCAAACTGTTGAGGAAGGTGCAGGAGCCAAGGAAGAAATGGAGGACAAACTGTCGATGGGCATGGAAGACTCAGCAGATGAGGGAGGTCAAATTTCAGTTGATCGAGGTTGGGGGGAGATGTCAGAGGAAGGAAGTACGGTTATCACCTCGCCGCAACAAACACAGCAAGGACTTGATCCGCATGGATGTGCAAGACACATGAGCGCCTTCTTGCTGCACTACCTATAACATGACTCTCGGATTGTCCGAATTAAAAGTAGTGATAACTACTGGGTTGTCACACTCTTAGGTTCCCGGTACAAGTCCAAATTTGGCGAAATAAATCCAGCCATAAAAAGGGACGCACGTATGCAGGAGTATCAGGAGAAGCTGTTATGCAATCTTAGCTTGGCTTTTCCCCCAAACACCAGTGGTGTATAGAGTGAATCTCCCTGTTGTAACTTGCCAAGCATGGGACTGTCTCGTCATCATCAGTCAACCCGTACCAGCAACACCACATCTGGTGGTAACAGCAATTTTAGGGAATCGTTTCATAATTTTTTTAGACCATCCTTTGCAAAGCCACAAGAGACAAGAAGTCTGATACATAGTCAATGGCTAGAGAGTATGATACAGGAGTATCTCCAAATGAACATCGATGCCATGACTGTGCAACTGGAGCCTTGATCATTTTGGGCTTTCAATCTTGAAAAATGGCCTGAGCTTGCTACTTACGCCTTGGAAATCTTGTTGTGTCCCGCAGCCAGCGTTGTCTCTGACCGTGTCTTCAGTGCTGCTGGGTGTGTGCTGACAGATAAGGGCACGCGTCTGTCCAGTGACAATGTGGACAGACTAACGTTCATCAAGATGAACAAGTCATGGATCAGCAAGGACTTTGCTACCCCGGTGTCATCCTGGGGACAGTTAAGACTGGCGTATTTTTGAATGTGCTTGATGCAAATCAACATGTCAAGTGTGCAACTGGGGCACAAGTGATGCCACTGAAGTGGTGTGTGTGGCCCAATTTTTGGAAAAAAGGGACTCTGGTTGGAGTCCCCTTGCTGTGTTTCTAAAAATGATGTAAGATGAACAAGTCATAGATCAGCAAGGACTTTGCTACCCCGGTGTCATCCTGGGGACAGTTAAGGCTGGCGTATTTTTGAATGTGCTTGATGCAAATCAACATGTCAAGTTTGCAACTGGGGCACAAGTGATGCCACTGAAGTGGTGTGTGTGGCCCAATTTTTGGAAAAAAGGGAGTCTCTGCTTGGAGTCTACTTGCTGTGTTTTTAAAAATGATCCAAGATGAACAAGTCATGGATCAGCTAGGACTTTGCTACCCCGGTGTCATCCTGAGGACAGTTAAAGCTGGCATGTTTTTGAATGTGCTTGATGCAAATCAACATGCCCAGTTTGCAACTGGAGCACAAGTGATGCCACTGAAGTGATGTGTGTGGCCCAATTTTTGGAAAAAGGGAGTCTCTGCTTGGAGTCCCCTTGCTGTGTTTTTAAAAATGATCCAAGATGAACAAGTCATGGATCATCAAGGACTTTGCTACCCCGGTGTCATCGTGGGGACAGTTAATGCTGGCTTATTTTTGAATGTGCTTGATGCAAATCAACATGTCTAGTTTACAACTGGGGCACAAGTGATGCCACTGAAGTGGTGTGTGTGGCCTAATTTTTGGAAAAAAGGGAGACTCTGGTTGGAGTCCCCTTGCTGTGTTTTACATGATTTTAGAAGGGCATGACATGCCTATATCTGTGTCTCCTCCTCTTTTTACTCGTCCAATTCTTTTGTTGTCTTGGGTGTTGTTTGTCACCTTTTAGACACCTTTGAAGGTTTTTTCTATATGTTTGTATGTGTTTGTGTTTGCCTGCCATTGTTTTCAATGGGGTTCGAGTTGGTTCGTCGAACGTTCGATGAACTTGTCCTCCGTTCGACGAACCAAACCGAACTCGAACTCTAGGGGGGTGGCTCATCTCTACTATAAAGTTTTATTTGTACTAAATTGGTATAAATTTGTATGTAGTGCTTTTTCCAATATCCATCACCATTTCACTCTTCTGAGTGACGTCAAAGCTCTTCAGACTCTCATGGGCACTCTATGCTCTATTCATGAGCCGGCAAAAGAGGCGGACACTGAGAGCAAAGGGTCCCTGTAGAAGAATTGTGTGTGGGCTCCCCCATAGTGTGTGGGCTACCCCCCATTGTGCATGAGCAACACCCCCTCCACGAGGCTAAACGTCACCTCTGGGACATGCAGAGCAGTGTGTCCTGGAGTGTCTGGGGAGCAGTGACGTCATTGAGAAGAGTAAAAGAGCACTAGACACAGGAGAAAGTAGTGGTAGGTGAGTATACTCTATTATCACACTCACACTACATCACATGCACATACATAATGAAATAAAGCCAAGGTAAACATATCGGCATGTACAACAAAACACAGGTTACTACACAAACTGCCCTTCCAAGCAGTATTTCACCTGCTTCTTGATTTTGCGTCCCTAACTGACAATGTTGCCTTCAACAGAAAATGAAATCCTAGATACACCCTGCACCACACCCACCAGGCACACCAGTGGACGGCTTGCGTGGAATAGAGTTTCCCACCTTGGGGGGTCAGAGAGGGGAGGTGAAGAGTGTAGTCAGTGAGTAGTTAGAGAGTGTGGAGTGTGTAGAGAGAGTGAGAGGAGGTGGGGATTGGTGGCTCCTAAGAGAAGCTGTCTAGGTTGCAGACGGTGGACTGGACCTAGAGGAGTTGGATCCCCCTAATGCTGGAGATTGTGGCAAGGTGCCTGGACCTGTCGAGGAGGACAGCTGGCAGTCTAGCACTGTCCGGGACCGAAAGCACGACGCGGTACACGATCCCTAGGACGGAGAGTAGCTTCAGGCAATCCAACAATTCCCCTGAGGAGAACGGAGCCTTTATGATCTGTTACCACCCGCTCCAGAATTGTGGCATTAGCGCAACAAGGGGGATAGGACTTTCCAATCCAAAACGGTCCAGAAAATCCCAAGCATGAGCCCTGAGAGCAAGCTCCCACACTTAGCCACAGTGGGGAGTGGGGCCCTGCAAGTTCTATACTACTGGGCTACCAAGTTGAAGTCAAACTTAGTGCCAGGAGGCAGGTCACAGATCACCCAGCAACACTATATGGTACAGGACCCGGCCACCCCCCCTCAGCGGCAGCGGCACTCAGAGAGTTGGTTTACCCATTTTTCAGCGTCTGCTTATTGACTGAGTGAGTACGAGAGTGACCCTTGCGTCCCACGGCATCCCCCACCGAGTCCCGGGGCATCCACCCCACCCGTGGAGGGCTACGACACCTGGCTGCCCCACTTAATCACCCCGGGTACTCCCAACGGCAGCGGCAGTACACCCAAATTAACATACACCACGGGTGGCATCACGTACACTATCTACATTCCCCTATATATACTCCTCCTTCCTTTGAGTTGCCGCACAACCCCCGGGTCCGGAGACCTTCCAGCCACAGTGAACCTTGGATCCGAGTATCTCGGCTGCTTCCACGGGGGCGGCACACCTCAATCAGGGAATTGGAAACAGTCATTCACCGCTTGGCGAGTGGACAGCGGTTGGACATTAATAAAAGAAGACCATGTAAGAAAAAAAGTTTGCTGAGTTTTTCTTTGTTAAGTAAGGACTCTATTGAGTCCATTTTAAAGAGGTAGGCCACCTTCATACTAATCAAACTAAGAGATGGAATTGCGTTCTGCGCCCAGAGGTGTAAGATACTTTTAAAGGTGGCTTCCACCCAGATGAATAATGTGCGGTGCTGATGGGCAGGAAGCCTATCCAGCCAGTCTCGTGGAAGATTATTGAAGATGGCCCACTCAGGGGAGAGGGAAATAGAAAGATCAAAGGTATTAGTAGGGTATTGTGAGAGTGCATGCCAGACCTCCTGTATTCTTGGGCAACGCCAGATACAGTGGAAAATGTCATCTGGGGAATGCATACATTTAGGGCAAGGGTAGTTACCAGAGGAGGACATCCTAGATTTAACTGCCTGGCAAATATATGCTCACTCCTATGCATATTTAATGAATACAAAATTCAATGGGAGGCTTCTTTAACAATGGTCAGCTTGTTACCAGAAAACAAGATTTACCTCTCCTTACTGTCTCCCCTATACTGTACTTCCACTTGTCCATGCTATTTCCCCTATTCTCCCATTTATCCATACTGTCCATGTGTTGCCACTTATCCATACTGTCCCCCTATGCTCCCACTTATCCATACTGTCCCCCCTATGCTCCCACTTTTCCATACTGTCCACCATGGTCCCACTTATCCATACTATGTCCCCAAGTTCTTACCTTTCCATACTGTTCCATCCTTCTTCATACTATTCCATCAGTTTTAAATAGTGTGCTCCACATTTTTTATGTGGTCCACCCACTCCACGCTGTTATGTCTCACATTGTCCCATAATGTGCCCTCACAGAGACTCTAGCTTCAGTCTGATGCCATGTAATTGCCACCTCTGTAGCATGGCGTGATGCGGTAAGCTGTGACAGCCATTAAGCATCTGTCGCGGGCGGGGAGGACGCCGTCGCTGCTGTGCTCTCACTAACGCTCGGGTCCGGCGCTGCTGTGGCTGCTGATGCTCGGTGGCTCGAGCGGTGGGCCAGATCCGGGGACTCGAGCGGCGCTTCTCGCCTGTGAGTGAAAGGGGTGGTTGGTTTGGGGGATTTAGTCCGTGACGCCACCCACGGGTCGTGGTGAAGATAGGCACCACCGCTACTGATGACGGTGATCCCGGGAGCGATGGTAAGGAGCAGCTGGGATGTTGTTTTCCCCCTCCATGGGTAGGAGTCGGTGGTCCCGGGGCCCGGTAATGTTGTGATGGGGAGGCAGGGTCGGTGAGGTGCAGGGTTGCAGGGACAGTGTGGCACGGTGTACTTACTCAGCAAGAAAGTTACAAAGTGCTCGGTAAACCAAACGGCTGGATGGACGGGTCCCGCAGCCAGCTACAGTGCTTCTCCTCGGACAGGTGATGGCGGCTATCTTTCCCTGCACCTTGATGTTCTCTTTCTGACTACTATGGATTCCCAACGGTAGTCCGCTCCCCAGTGTATGGGTACCGGAGGAGCCCGTTTGCCCACAGATGCTGGCCCTTGGGTCTCTAGCCTTAGGCGGTAGCTGTATACCCTCACGGTGTGGGCGGTTGCCTTCAATTGGGACTTTTGCTGTTGTGAACCCCCTGGGGTTCCAATCACATTCGGATCTGACTATTGTCGGCGGCTCCAAGCCTGGTCGGGGTCCGATGGCCCTGCCTGTGTGTGCTGGCTTCACTTCGCTCCCCGGTCGGTACCGGCGGGCCGTCGCCCGTCCCCGGGCCTATGGTTCCGCGTTGCTCCACCACTCCTGCAGACGGCCACCACTGTCTGCCAACCTTGCTGTCAGTGCCTGGGCCACAAACCCAGACACCCAAGTGCTTGTTCCTCTCACTTCAAACTCCTAAGCTGTTCTGGCACTTTTCCCGCCTCCAGGCCTGTGAACTCCTTGGTGGGTGGGGCCAACCGCTTAGCTCTGCCCCACCTGGTGTGGACATCAGACACTGGAGGGAGGCAACAAGGATTTTGTGTTTGGCTGGTGTCCCTGTTTAATGGGGGTGGGGGGTGTTTGTGTGTTATCTGTGACGACCTGGCTGGGCCAGGGCGCCACACATCCCTGCTATGCAACGTGCATTGACGGATGCTTCAGGCACATAGCAGTGACGTTCAATTGCCGCCAGCCTATCAGAGACCGCTCGCTGATGCACATGATCTTTGATAGGCAAGAGGCCATAAAACGTCATTGCCATGTGCTGCCCACTGATGTCATTGTTCAACATACAGCAGTGACGTTTGATGGCCCAAAGGCCAGTGGCCATTTTAATGAAAGTAATATATGTGTGTCTTCTGATAGGCCCATTCTAATGACCCGTGTTATTGGTGGCAGGCCCTCTCTATGTCCAGCATAGAAGCCAACTGAGGACCCAGGGCCCACTGTGGGATCCCCACGCTGTCCTGCCGGGCCCGTCAGACAATGGTTGTGAGGGGCATAAGTTATATGTTACCACTGGCCAAAAGTATCTTTTATATTTACATTGTAAAAACCACTTTTGGGTCACACAGACTGCAGTGTGATCCAGAGAGTCTAAAGAGTGGTATAATGGACACATGCTGTAGTTTTTAGTTTTCTACGGGCAGGACTAGTAACAGCGATGTGGATTAACAGTGACATTCCTATTGTATTTATTTACTTATTTTTTCAAATGTATTTATTAATTTTATTCTTCATTTATTCTGCATATTGTGCACCCAATAGGATCATAAAAGACTTTATGGGGCACAAATTTCATCTTATCTATATTATAACTGGGGATGGCATATTAGTCCCTGTTACAAGGAAACGCAGTCTATTGGCTACATAGACGATCTTCTGGGTCTCCTACCATGCAGCAGCTCTTACTCCTTCCCTATACTGTACATAGAGATCAAATGACCACTGTGTATGGAAGAGGAAGCGCCATCTACATTTCCTATTACTGTGTATGCAGTGACTTTTTAGCTTCTTTATGTATTCAACAATAGAAAAACAAAGACGTAATAAACAATCTTTCAATTTTCTATGGTGGCTTTGACTATGTCTGACAGCTTGATCTTTGCTGCCACAGCAACATAATCGGAAATAGCCATGGTACTTACTATGAAATGATGTTTTAAGATGTCCCTGCAGAGAAGGAACCAGACCACATTGACTTTTAAAGGCATTGGATGGTCCAGAAGCATTTAACAATCTCAGTCTCCTACACCAAATGCTGCCTCTCATTTATTTTTGGGTGGTGCTGAAGGAGGAGGTGGCATCAAAAATATCAATGGGCAGCACAGATGCTGTTCAGCTAGGAATAAAGAGTGGATGTGACCTGTGGTGCTAGGGAATGTGTTTATTGGATGTCAGGCTGCTCTGCATGTGTAATCAGCTCCCTAAAGTGACCTATGTGTAAAAGTAGCGTCACACTAAGCGACGCTCCAGCGATCCCACCAGCAACCTGACCTGGCAGGGATTACTGGAGCATCGCTACATGGGTTGCTGGTGAGCTGTCAAACAGGCAGATCTCACCAGCAACCAGTGACCAGCTCCCAGCCAGCAGCGACTCGTGGAAGCGATGCTGCGATTGGTACCTAAGGTAAATATCGGGTAACCAACCCGATACTTACCTTGGTTACCAGCGCACACCGCTTGGCGCTGGCTCCCTGCACTCCTAGTCAGAGTACACATCAGGTTAATTACCTGATGTGTAGTCTGGCTATGTGTGCAGGGAGCAGGGAGCCGGCACTGACAGCATGAGAGCGGCGGACGCTGGTAACGAAGGTAAATATCGGGTAACCAAGGAAAGGGCTTCTTGGTTACCCGATATTTACATTGGTTACCAGCGTCCGCAGAAGCCAGCTCCTACTCACTGCACATTTAGTTGTTGCTCTGTCGCTGTCACACACAGCGATGTGTGCTTCACAGCCGGAGAGCAACAACTAAAAAATGGTCCAGGACATTCAGCAACAACCAGCGACCTCAAAGCAGGGGCCAGGTTGTTGCTGGATGTCACACACAGCAACATTGCTAGCAACATCGCTGTTGCGTCACAAAAGTTGTGCCTCAGCAGCGATGTTTCTAGCGATGTTGCTTAGTGAGACGTGACCTTTAGTGCCATACCCTAGTTAAGCTCCCAGCAGTCTGGATATTGCCAGTTGAAGTATTGTTTTTTTCTCTATACTGCTGCTGCTTTTTGTGATACTTTGTTCCTGATTACATTCCACATAGTGACCTCAACTGTGTATTTCTCTGCTTTGGCTAGTACCAAATTTACCTGAGGATTCCTTCTTGAGTCAAAGACCTCAGAAAGACTTTAAAACCAATTTTTAAGGCCATGTGCACAATAAAAATTGACTTTTTCTTAAGGAAAAACTGGACCATCTGAAAGAATCCCGCACCTGCTGTAAAAAAAACACACCAAAACTGCAACGAAATCTGCATGCAGTTTTGCTGCGGTTTGGTGCGGTTTTGGTGCGGATTTGCGCAGTTTTTCCGCAGGTTGGTCCCTGCGGGTTTTTACTATTATCTATGGCGAAAACCGCAGGTACCTGCAGAAAAGAATTGACATACACATTAATTCCGCAGCGGAAAATCTGCGGGTAAATCCACAGGTATAAAAAAACGCAGTGTGCGCACAGCATTTTTTTATACCCGAAGGTTTTGCTGGGGAATGACTGCAGCAATGTTAGAAACATTTTCTGCAGCAAATCTGCGGCAAATCCGTGGTAAAATCTGCGGTAAATCCACAGCATGCGCATATAGCCTAATTCTTCAATGAGGAATATGGGGTTACACATGACATAAATGTTAGCCTACAATACAAGTATGTATTTTAGTGTAAGAAAGATTAAAGGAAAGTTTCTTTATCTAGCCACAGTAAACCACATTACATTTATATATAACAGCACATTTCTCTGTCGTCTTCTTTAGATGATTTTGGGCAGTAACGTAGAGACGCTACACTGTCCTGTTTATGGTAAAGCTCTTTAATGTGGTTTCTTTGTTTTCAGGAAGACAACTTGCACATGGGAGCCAACATATAAATGTAAGCAAAGAAAATGACTTGGTGGTCTTAAAATAATTGAGTTAAGAAATGAAGCCAGATGATTTGTGAACACTTTTATGGGCATTTATCATGTCAATTGAATTGTTAAATATTAATTTTGATAATCTCCTTCATGCAATTATGCTATAAAGGCTGACGTGTCAAGAAACTTTGATGGTTTCTTCATTGTAAAACAAGTTGTGGTTTTCATTAGGACTATTTTGGAGTGCATATAATTTAATGAAGTTTTAATTACTAATATTTTTTAATGGAAACAGAAAAAAAATCTACCGTTTTTTCTTTTCTTTCAATTTTATTATTTTTTTTTGAGCAATGCATCATGGGGTATGAAAATTATTTTTAGAATTGTATGTTTTCTATGAATTTTTATACTTTTCTATTTTAAAAATATTAAATATTTTATTTAAAGTGGCTTCTGATTGCTATCTAGTCATCAGCACCCAAAAATTGCAACGGTACCACAGAGTTACTATTGAATGGGGCATTTAAGGGGGTTATGCAACTGTATTAAAAATGTTCTATTAACTCACTGTCAAACAAATTCAGCTCTTGATGTTGGTCGCATGAGCACAGATCTTGTATATTTGCAATTTTGCTGGCTTAATAGTATGTAAGGCTAGGGCCCCACTTTGCGTTTCCACCTGCGTTTCAGGTGCTTTTTTGGTCCGTTTTGAGAAGCACCTTTTTCATGCCACTTCCACTTTCATGGACTTCAAAAACGCATGCTTTTTGGACATCAAAATAATGATTTCATATGTCCCTTTACACACACAAATAGTCCGACAATTAAAAATAAGAATTTTAATAAATTATTGCTATTTTTCTATTTAATATCATATTACCGCTATAATTTCATTAAATTAATCTATTTTCATTATTTTTCACAAAAATATAGATTTGTTCCTTTTTTTCCAATTTTTTCATTGTTTGACTATTTAAACTTTATTTACCAGTGTCTAGATGTTCAAAACGCATCTATCATAACGCAGGTGGAAAAGCAGGTAAAAAGTGCTGAAATTACATCTAAAACGTGGTAGATACGCATGCGTTTTCAGCGCTAAATTTCTGAAAAAGGCAACTTTGGTCAAATCAATTAAGCCCAAAACGTGTGTTTAGAACTGCAAATAGGTGAACGCAAAGTAAGGTCTTAGCCTAATACCCTGAGGACCGTCTCTGATGAATGTTTGAGCCTTCAGATAACTTTTTCTACAGTTAGAGCGTTAAAATGGACAAGACTAAGAGAGACAAGTCCCTGGCCTCTTCCTGCTTCTTATCGTCTAGTTAAACCCAAATTAATCTTCAGAAATACCTAAAATAAAGATATTATTCTCACCTGAAATTGAAATTGTTCCCTCCTATGTCTTTAACCCCTTCAGCACCCGGTGATTTTTTGCTTCATTTTTTTCTCCCCTTCTTCCAAGATCCATAACTCTTTTATTTCTCCATCAAGATAGCTGTATGAGGCCTTATTCTTTGCTGGCGGGATGCTCTTTTGAGGCAGTCACCTCATACAATTGTTTATAGGATGACTTTCTGCCACGTTTTCCCTGCTAGAAAACTCATCAAAGCACTTCTAGGTAGTGCTTCCAAATGGGGACCTCATATAGACCACAAGTCCTTATTGTATTTGTATAGCATGCTTATTATTGATCTATATATGTCATATTTTAATAAAAAAACTTAAATGTGTGTAATGCTTTGCAAAGTAGAAGGAAAAAAAGAGTCCAGCACTACAATTTAATATTCAGCAACATGGTCTGCTATGCAAATTTGATTCAGGCACCTGTGGCCAAAATCAGTCCTGATGTCCCCTGACCCTCCTCCCTGCCTTACCTGTATGCTATGATGCATTAAAGAATAAACTTGTGAATGTTACCAATGGTGAGTACCACACTTTTCTTTTCCTTTTCTTGAGTTTTAAGGCTATCACTGTACTTTGCGTCGTCCTACTTGCAGTTCAGAACGCACGTTTTTGCCTTAATTGATTTGGCCAAAGTTGCCTTTTCCAGAAATTTAGCGCTAAAAACACATGCGTATTTACGGCATTTTAAATGTGTTTTTAGCGCTTTTTACATGCTTTTTCACCTGCGTTTTGACAGATGCGTTTTGAACATCAAGACACTGCTAAATAAAGTTTACAGTCAGACAGAATGAAAAAAGAGAAAAAAAACCAATACATTTATAATTTGTGAATTCATAAAGAAAAAAGTTATATTTCATGAAATTATAGCGGTTTTATAATATTTAATGCTAAAATAGCAATAAAATCATAATTTTCTTTAATTTAATTGTCGGACTATGTGTGTGTTCAAAGGGACATATTATTCCATTATTTTAATGTCAGAAAAGCATGCGTTTTTGAAATCCAAAACGCATGTTTTCTGCACTGGAAAAGCATGTAAAACGCAGGAAATTTGAAGTTTCTTGGTTTTTGACATTTCTCATTTACTTCAATGTTAGCAAAACGCACCCAAAATGGCAAAAACAATTGACATGCTGCTTCTTTGAACGCATGGTTTTTGCCACAAAATATGCAAATTAAACGCAGCGTTTTAAAACGCAAAGTGCGGTCTAGAAATCAACCTTTTCCATAGACTATCATGGAAAAGCAAAACGCATGCCTTTTGGCATGAAAACGCTGCAGCTCAAAACGCTGCAGAAATGCAGGAAAAACGCAAAGTGCGGTCATAGTTTAAATGTGTGTAAGTACCTCCTTCTTTTGCTTGTAACATTTTGACAACTATCTTGTTTGTACAAGAAACCCATTTCAAAATCGACAAAATACTAAAATTGCTCCAAACAAACAATATGCTTTATAATTGCCATTTTAAATTTGCCTCAAAAGGCATGTCATACTTTTGGATTCATTTTCCCAGAAGTCATTCGGCCTGCCTGTTCATCGCCTGAAATGCGATGTGGCGACAAGCTGGAATGTGACTCTCCACATGTTACAGCGACTGTGGCAAAACCGCCGAGCCCTGGTGCAATACGTTATGACGTATAGCCCGGGCCAACGAGATGCAGAGGTGGGGAAGATCACGCTGATGGAGTGGTCTCAAATCAAGGACCTATGCACCCTTCTGCACAGTTTTGACATGGCGACGGATATGTTTAGCGCTGACGATGCCATTATCAGCATGACAATTCCAGTCATTTACATGCTGGAGCACACGCTAAACACTATTCGGAGTCGTGGGTGGGACAACAGGAAGGGGAGGAAGTACAGGGAGGATTCATATGCGCAAGGGATACCAAGATCTACAAGGTCCAGACGTTCATCATCACCAAGGCGGCAGGCACGGGACAGTGGGGGAGAGGGATAAACAAGGGCATATTGTAGCAGACAAAATGTTGAGGAAGGTGCAGGAGACCAGGAAGAAATGGAGAACAAACTCTTGATGGACATAGAAGACTCAGCAGATGAGGGAGACCTTAGTCAAATTTCGGTTCAACGAGGTTGGGGGGAGATGTCAGAGGAAGAAAGCACGGTTAGCATCTCTATGCCACAAACACAGTGAGAACTTGGTCTGCATGGATGCGCAAGACACATGAGCGCCTTCTTGCTGCACTACCTACCTAATCTCCCAGTTGTAACTTGACAAACATGGGACTCTCTCGTCATCAACAGTCTAACAGTACCAGCAGCACCATATCTGGTGCTGGTAACAACAATTTTATTGAATCGTTTCATAATTTTTTTAGACCATCCTTTGCAAGGCCACCAGAGACAACAAGTCTGACACATAGTCAACGGCTGGAGAGGATGATACAGGAGTATCTTCAAATGAACATCGATGCCATGACTTTGCAACTGGAGCCTTGCTCATTTTGGGCTTTAAATCTTGAAAAATGGCCTGAGCTCGCCACTTACGCCTTGGAGATCTTGTCGTGTCCCGCAACCAGCGTTGTCTCTGAACGTGTGTTCAGTGCTGCTGGGTGTGTGCTGACAGATAAGTGCACGCGTCTGTCCAGTGACAATGTGGACAGACTAACGTTCATCAAGTAGAACAAGTCATGGATCCGCAAGGACTTTGCTAACCTTGTGTCATCCTGGGGAGAGTAAAGGCTTGTGGATTTGGAATGTGCTTGATGCTATTGTACCTGTCAAGTTTGCAACTGCGACACAAGTGATGCCACTTAAGTGGTGTCTGTGTGGCCCTATTTTTAGAAAAAAGGGAGATGCCGCTTGCTGTTTTTTTAAAAATGAGCCAAGATGACCAAGTATTGGTTCAGCAAGGACTTTGCTACCTACCCCTGTGTCATCCTGGGGACAGTTAAGGCTGGCGTATTTAGAAATTGCTTTATACAAATAAAAACATCCTGTTTGCAGGATGCCACTGAAGGGGTGTCTGTGTGGCCCAATTTTTGGAAAAAAGGGTGACTCTGCTTGGAGTCCGCTTGCTGTGTTTTTAAAAATGAGCCAAGATGAACAAGTCTTGGTTAAGGAAAGACTTTGCTACCTACCCCGGTGTCATCCTGGGGACAGTTAAGGCTGGCGTATTTATGAATGTGCTTGATGCAAATCTACCTGTCAAGGATGCAACTGGGACACAAGTGATTCCACTGAAGTGGTGTCTGTGTGGCCCAATTTTTGGAAAAAAGGGAGAGTCTGCTTACAGTCCCCTTGCTGTGTTTTACATGATTTTAGAAGGGCATGACATGTCTATATCTGTGTCTCCTCCCCTTTTTTTTCATCTAGCTGTTTAGTTTTTGCATGAGTATTTGTCCTTGTCACTTTCACATGTTTGTTTTGTCTTGGGAGTTGTTTGTCACCTTTTGGACACCTTTGAGGGTGTTTTCTAGGTGTTTTTATGTGTTTGTGATTGCCTCCCATTGTTTTCAATGGGGTTGAAGAGGTTCGTCGAACGACTCGCCGAACTGAACTCGAACGCGGTCTCCGTTCGACGAACCGAGTTGAACTCGAGCCTCTAGAGGTTCGCTCATCTCTACTCTTTACCCGCAACAGGTAGTGTGATTGGAAGGTCGTCAGATGTTTTGGAAGTGGAAACAGCTGCTGGTGTTGAGATCTCTAAGACATCGAGAACACCACCTTTGGATGAAGGCAACATTCTATCTCCGCCTGCACCTTCCTCACTGACCAGCAGTTTGCCAGGGACACCCTACTCAATGCCGTCTCAGCACAGCAGCCAGTCCTCGGTCCCTTAGATGTGGACAAGTAAAAGACCATTTCCTCCCAGCCATGACAAAGCTAAGAGGTTGACTTTCAGCATCTGCAAGCTGTTGGCTACAGAAATGCTGCATTTCCGCCTGGTGGACACACAGGATTTTCGAGACCTTATGTCAGTCGCTGTGCTTCAGTACCAGATGCCCAGTTGCCACTACTTCTCCAAGAAAGGTGTGCCTGCGCTACACCAGCATGTCGCACACAACATTACCGCTTCCTTGAGAAACTCTGTCTCTGACAGGGTACATTTCACCTCAGATACTTGGACCACTAAGCATGGACAGGGGCATTACATGTTGCCGACTGGGCACTGGGTAACTATGGTGAGAGATGGAGAAGGGTCTGCTGTACAAGTCTTGCCATCCCCACGAGTTTTGCATCAATCCTCTGTATGTAGAAGTTCCTCAACTGCTTCTGCCTCCTCAACCTCGTCTGGGTCCTCCACCTCCACCCCAAGCCTGCCTGGTCAGGCCACCCGCGTTGTAACTGCACACAAGGAATCCCGCACACCTCCTTACTATGCTAGCAGCAAAGCTCAACGGCATCAGCGGTCTTTACGTTGAAATGTCTGGGAAATGTGAGTCACACAGCTGAGGAGTTGAGGTCAGCTCTGGAGACCGAGTTTCATCAATGGTAGTCTCCACTAAACCTGCAGCCAGGGAAGGTCGTGTGCGACAATACTGGAAACCTGGGTGCGGCCCTTCGCCGGGGCATGTGACACACGTGCCTTGTATGGCTCATGTGTTGAACTTTGTTGTACAGCAATTTTTAACCCACTATCCCGGCCTAGATGGGCTTCTGCAGAGGGCACGGTCACTATGTGCTCACTTCACACCCTGCAGCTAAACGACTGGCATTGCTACAGAAGTCTTTTGGTCTGCCGGTTCACCGGCTGAAATGCGATGTGCCGACATGCTGGAATTCAACTCTCCAGATGTTGCAGAGACTGTGGCAGCACCGCCGAGCCCTGGTGCAATACGTTATGACGTATAGCCTGAACCAACGAGATCCAGAGGTGGGGCAGATCATGCTGCTGTAGTGGTCTCAGATCAAGGACCTATACACCCTTCTGCACAGTGTCGACATGGCGACGAAGATTTTTAACGCTGATGATGCCATTATCATCATGACAATTCCAGACATTTACATGCTGGAGCACACTCTAAACAGTATTTGGAGTCAGGTGGTGGGACAAGAAGAAGGGGAGGAAGTAAAGAAGGATTCATATGCGGAAGCGATACCAAGATCTACAAGGTCCAGACAGTCAGCAGCACCCAGGCAGCAGGCATGGGATAGTGGGGGAGAGGGATTAACAAGGGCAGATGGTAGCAGCCAAACTGTTGAGGAAAATTCAGGAGCCCAGGAAGAAATGGAGGACGAACTAGTGATGGGCATGGAAGACTCAACAGAGGAGGGAGACCTTGATCACATTTCTGTTGTGCGAGGTTGGGGGGAGAGGGCAGAGGAAGGAAACATGATTCTCACCTCGCTGCTACCAACACAGCAAGGACTTGGTCCTCCTGGATGTACAAGAAACATGACCACGTTCTTGCTGCACTACCTACAACATGACCCTCGGATTCTCAGAATTCTAAGTAATGCTGACTACTGGGTTGCCACACTCTTAGATCCCCGGTACAAGTCAAAATTTGGCAAAATAATTCCTGCCATAGAAAGGGAGGCACGTATGCAGGAGTATCAGCAGAAGCTGTTACACAATATGAGATTGGCTTTTCCACTAAACAGCAGTGGTGCACAGAGTGAATCTCACAGTTGAAACTTGCCAAGCATGGGACTGTCGAGTCCTCATCACTCAAACCGTACCAGCAACACCGTATCTGGTGATAACAGCAATTTTATGGAATTGTTTCGTGAACTTTTTTAGACCATCCTTTGCAAGGCCACAAGACACAAGAAGTCTGACACATAGTCAACGCCTGGAGAGGATGATACGGGAGTATCTCCAAGTGAATATCGATGCCATGATTGTTCAACTGGACCTTGCTCATTTTGGGCTTCCAATTTGGAAAAATGGCCTGAGCTCGCCACTTACGCCTTGGAGATCTTGTTGCGTCCCTCAGCCAGCGTTCTCTCGGAATGTGTATTCAGTGCTGCTGGGGGTGTGCTGACAGATAAGTGCACGCGTCTGTCCAGTGACAATGTGGACAAACTAACGTTCATCAAGATGAACAAATCATGGATACGCAAGGATTTTTCTACCGCTGTGTCATCCTGGGGAGAGTAAAGACTTGTGTATTGTTGATTGTGCTTCATGCAATCAACATTTTAAGTTTGCAACTGTGGGACAATTGATGCCACTTAAGTTGTGTCTGTGACCAAATTTTTTGAAAAAATGGAGACTCTGGTCGGAGTCCCATTGCTGTGTTTTACATGATTTTAGAAGGGCATGACATTCCTATATCTGTGTCTTCTCCTCCTTTTACTCGTCCAGCTCTTTTGTTTTGGCATGAGTATATGTACTTGTCACTTTTCCATGTGTTTGTGGTGTCTTCTGAGTTTTTTGTCACCTTTGGACACCTTAGAAGGTGTTTTCTATGTGTTTGTATGTGTTTGTGTTTGCCTGCCATTGTTTTCTCTGGGGTTAGACGGTGTTTGACGAACGTTCGACGAACACACCCGCCGTTAGACAAACCGAACTCGAACACTAGGGGGATGGCTCATCTCTAGTAACAACGCCTAATAAAGATGAAATTAGTGTCATAATGATTTTCCCCATCTTTGAAGAATCATGTCATATTCAGCTACTTATTAAATGACAAGATTTGCCTTTTCGCATATTTTGATAATGCACTAAATTATGAAAACTCTGCCCAATGGAAAATGACTCTTAGCACATGGAAACAATAAATTTAGCTGAGCCAAGTTTATGATCTGTAATTTATACTCAAAATCTGTATGTACAAAAACTTAACATACCATAATACAAGAAATTTCTAATATATTCCCTTTATTTTCTCTGGTAGATTAGAAGAACCATTTGATCCAATAACCCAAGGGGCCATGTACAGTATATAATAGATGTTAGGGTGAATCCTTGTTAGGCAATTTTAGTAGTATCAAGTACATGATTATAAACTGTAAATAACTGAAAACATTTTTACAGAATTATTGCGCAATATTTGATATGAAATCTTAAGTGGCCTTTTGTAGGACACAAACTTGATGCATAGTATAATTGAACATTTTTTTATCCTACAAATGTAACATTAAAATATTATTATTCGTATATATTTTACTGTTGTCCAAAATTGGATGTGTTACTACAGCTGCAGTAGTTACGCCATAACTGTTCACACATACAGTGCTGGCCAAAAGTATTGGCACCCCTGCAATTCTGTCAGATAATACTCAGTTTCTTCTTAAAAATGATTGCAATCACAAATTCTTTGGTATTATTATCTTCATTTAATTTGTCTTCAATGAAAAAAAAAAAAAAATTGGCATAAAGCCAAATTGGATATAATTCCACACAAAACATAAAAAGGGGTGGACAAAAGTATTGGCACCGTTTGAAAAATCATGTGATGCTTCTCTAATTTGTGTAATTAACAGCACCTGTAACTTACCTGTGGCACCTAACAGGTGTTGGCAATAACTAAATCACACTTGCAGCCAGTTGACATGGATTAAAGGTGACTCAACCTCTGTCCTGTGTCCTTCTGTGTACCACATTGAGCATGGAGAAAAGAAATAAGACCAAAGAACTGTCTGAGGACTTGAGAATCCAAATTGTGAGGAAGCATGAGCAATCTCAAGGCTACAAGTCCATCTCCAAAAACCTGAAAGTTCGTGTGTCTACAGTGCGCAGTGTCATCAAGAAGTGTAAAGCCCATGGCACTGTGGCTAACCTCCCTAGATGTGGAAGAAAAAGAAAAATTGACGAGAGATTTCAACGCTAGATTGTGAGGATGGTGGACTAACATCCAAACAAGTTCAAGCTGCCCTGCAGTCCGAGGGTACAAAGGTGTCAACCCGTACTATCCGTCGGCGTCTGAATGAAAAGGGACTGTGTGGTAGGATACCCAGGAAGACCCCACTTCTTATCCCGAGACATAAAAAAGCCAGGCTGGAGTTTGCCAAAACTTACCTGAGAAAGCCTAAAACGTTTTGGAAGAATGTTCTCTGGTCAGATGAGACAAAAGTAGAGCTTTTTGGGAAAAGCCATGAACATAGAGTTTACATGAAAAAAAAAGAGGCATTCAAAGAAAAGAACACGGTCCCTACAGTAAAACATGGCGGAGGTTCCCTGATGTTTTGGAGTTGCTTTGCTGCCTCTGGCACTGAACTGCTTGACTGTGTTGTTACGTCACCGCCGGAGTCTGCTCCAGCGACTTCTGCTCCGATCGCCAGGCAACGCCGTGTTCCTGCCGTGGATGGTGCTGGTGATGGGAGAGGAGTCGATGCCAGCGGCACCGGTGGGCGCAGGCTCTGATCATCCACTGGGCTGGGTTATCTTGCGATCTGCAGTACCGCTGGCTGACTGTGGGTGGCGTGTGTCTTCCAGCTGAAGTTGCCAGCGTTCAGCTACAGCCAATGGGAAGACACCACACCCTTCTTATTCCCCCTCCTGTCACATGACCACTTCCAGAGATAGTTCTGATTTCCTGGCTCCTGGTCCACCCTATTCTGTTTTGTGATTCCTTTGTGCTGACTTCTGTGTGTTTTCTGACTACCCTTCTGCCTGCTGTTTTTGTACCTCGCTACCCGATCCGGATTTGACCTCTGGTCCATTTTTTTATTACGTCCATGTCTGCCGATTCTGTCCCTGTTCTGCTATTCCTGGTTTAACCCTGCCTGACGACTACTCTCATCGGACTGCACCCTTCCACATGTAGTGCTCTCCAGGGCCTTGTGTAATTCCAAATCCCTGTATAGGGGTTAAAGGGTTTCAGGGTTCTGGGGGTCCTGCTTGGTGAGTGGCTTCCCTCTAGTCTGTCCATTACATCCCCCCTGAGTCTTTTAATCCAGGCAGGCATTACACGTGTGCATGTCATTATGAAGTCTGAAGACTACCAACAAATTTTGCAGCATAATGTAGGGCACAGTGTGAGAAAGCTGAGTCTTCCTCAGAGGTCATGGGTCTTATAGCAGAACAAAGACCCAAAACACACTTCAAAAAGCACTAGAAAATGGTTTGATAGAAAGCACTGGAGACTACTAAAGTGGGCAGCAATGAGTCCAGACCTGAATCCCATAGAACACCTGTGGAGAGATCTCAAAATGGCAGTTTGGAGAAGGCACCCTTCAAATCTCAGGGACCTGGAGCAGTTTGCCAAAGAAGAATGGTCTAAAATTCCAGCAGAACATTGTAAGAAACTCATTGATGGTTACCGGAAGCGCTTGTTCGCAGTTATTTTGGCTAAAGGTTGTGCAACCAAGTATTAGGCTAAAGGTGCCAATACTTTTGTCTGGCCGATTTTTGGAGTTTTGTGTGAAATGATCAATGATTTGATTTTTGTTTCATTCTCTTTTGTGCTTTTTCATTGCAAGCAAAATAAATGAAGATAATAATACTAAAGAATTTGTGATTGCAATCATTTTCAAGAAGAAAGTGAGTATTATCTGACAGAATTGCAGGGGTGCCAATTAGAGTTGAGCGCGGTTCGTGGTTCGTGATTCTCCAGTTCGCGGTTCGAGTGATTTTGGGGGCTGTTCTAGATCGAACTAGAACTCGAGCTTTTTGCAAAAGCTCGATAGTTCTAGTTACGTTCGAGAATGGTTCTAGCAGCAAAAAGCCAAGCTAATTACTAGCTGGCTTTCCGCTGTAATAGTGTAAGTCACTCTGTGACTCACACTATTATGAAATTTCAGCGTATAGTGTGCGGGAACAGCGCATTCAGATCACTGCTGCTGGGATAATGGCGACCGCCATTTTTTATTTTTTTCTTCCTTCTCTAAGCATGCGTGTAGTGGGGCGGGCCAGCATGTCAGCCAATCCCAGACACACAAACAGCTTAGTGGACTTTTAGCCAAAGAAGCAATGGCATGTGTGATAGGATGTCCATGTCACATGTCCCTGCATTATAAAAACGGGTATCTGCCCGTCAGGACGCCATTATCTGCCTTCTGCATCTGGGTGTCAGTCACCGCTGGCGTAGCTCCTGTCTCCGATACTGCTGTGTATGCTCTACACACAGCGCTATACAGAATAGGGATAGAAGTTTCTTTTAGCCCTTGTAAGGGCTAATAACAGCAGGCTCAGAGCCATAGGTGACAGTCAGGTCCGTGGAAACAGATTTTAACAGCTACAGATAAGAGCGTCTGTGTAGCTAAGGTCAGGGACTTCCTTGTTGCATTTCCCCATTAGGAGGGATCTAAAGTGAGGCTTCCTTTCCTCTACACAGACCCACAACCCTGCCACTGTACGCTCCTGCCCTTTGCACACTCAAGCTCATTGTTACTAAGCCATTATACTAGCAAACACTGAGTAAACTTAGTGGCATCCTTAAAGTGGCTGTTGGACTTCCATTAGAGTCCCACTAGTGTAAATCTATTTGCAGCACCTCTGCATTGCACACTCAACTCATTGTTACTAAGCTATTATACTAACAAACACTGAGTAAACTTAGTGGCATCCTAAAAGTGGCTGTTGGACTTCCATTAGTGTCCCACTAGTGCAAATCTATTGCAGCACCTCTGCATTGCACACGCAAGCTCATTGTTACTAAGCCATTATACTAGCAAACACTGAGGAAACTTAGTGGCATCCTAAAAGTGGCTGTTGGACTTCCATTAGTGTCCCACTAGTGCAAATCTATTTGCAGCACCTCTGCATTGCACACTCAAGCTCATAGTTACTAAGCCATTATACTAGCAAACACTGAGGAAACTTAGTGGCATCCTAAAAGTGGCAGTTGGACTTCATTATTGTCCCACTGGTGCAAAGCTATTTGCAGCACCACTGCATTGCACACTCAAACTCATTGTTACTAAGCCATTATACTAGAAAACACTGAGTAGACTTAGTGGCATCCTAAAAGTGGCTGTTGGACTTCCATTAGTGTCCCACTAGTGCAAATCTATTTGCAGCACCTCTGCATTGCACACTCAAGCTCATTGTTACTAAGCCATTCTACTAGCAAACACCGACTAAACTTAGTGGCATCCTAAAAGTGGCTGTTGGACTTCATTATTGTCCCACTGGTGCAAAGATATTTGCGGCACCTCTGCATTGCACACTGAAACTCATTGTTACTAAGCCACGCTAATAGCAAACTATGCTGCCAGTTTAAGGGCCGTAGTTGCATTGTCAGGGATAGTTATTGTTGTTTAATCTGCTGTTAATAAAGATAGAGCACCGCTGCAATCTACACCACCTCTCAATTTTTACTACCACATTTTAAGTGCACAATATTGTCGCAATCAAAATGAGTGGCAAAACGACAGATCCTGGTGGAAAGGGGAAGAGGCATGTTGGAAAAGGAAAAAAAGGGTTTGTCCATGGGGAAGGTGGCAAAGCTCCATTAACATCTGCTGAAGATAGACCATCTTCCAGCAAAAGTAAGATGTCTACTACTTACCGTGAACAATCCGATGTGCTCCCTTTTTTACTTACACGAACAACTGGAATAAAGGTAGATGATGGCCAAAAAATGAAAATGCTTGAATGGATCTCAAGTGGTCCAACAAGTGCCCTCTCATCCACCTCAAGTACCGCAACCAAAAAACACCAGTCCTCTGAGTTGTCATCCCAATCAAACTTGCTTTATCCCAGCTCTGAAGTCTCCGTCAGCCCTGCACAGTATGGTGGAACTGAGATGGCTGAGTCTGCAGAGCTGTTCAGTCACACTATAGCCTGGGAATCAGAGGTGTGCTCCCAAGCTACAGTGAGTACAGACCAGGAAATGGTCTGTAGTGATGCCCAGAACCTTTGTGACTCTGATTAAGGCCATGAGGAAAAAGTTTCTGAGCATAATGTTGACCCTTTTTCACAAACTGTAACACCTGTTGTTATAGACAATGAGGAACATACTGATGACAATGAGACGCAAACACCAGATTGGGATGACAACTTAAATATTGGATCACGTCAGGAAGAGCCTCAGTCTGAGGGTGAGGGGAGTGCAAACACAACAATTTATGAGAAAGTTCTAGATCCCACCTACTGTCAACCCACAGTCAGGCACTCGAGAAGGTCAACAGAGGCGGTGGAGGAGGATGCTACTGACAACGAAGTTACCTTGTGCCTTCCTGGACAGAGGAGTAGTACTGGTAGCACGTCTACAACTGCATCCTAGGCCACCCCACTCTGCTTATGAGCACTAGTCGGGGGGGCTCAGCAGGTTGCATGCCCTCTAAGCCTTACCTAGCCTGGACCTTTTTTGACATAGCAAAAGATCGCCCTAATCATGTGATATGTAAAATTTGTCGTGATTCTGTAAGTAGAGGGCAAAACCTCAGGAGTTTGACAACTTCTTCCATGAATCCTCACATGAATAAATATCATATGTCCCAGTGGGAAGCTCACCGTGCTGCAATGCGGTCTAGCGGAGCGAACCATCCACCGCCTTCCCCTTCAAGTGCATCCGCGCGCTCTTAATCTTCTAGGACTGTGGGGACAGCTGTCACACCTGGTTTTCCACGCACAACTTCCACCACTGTAACCGCAACAGGCAGTTTGCTTGGTAGGTCGTCAGTTGGTTTGGAAGGGGAAACAAGTGCGTGTGTACAGCTCTCTCAGACATCGATAGCACCAACGTTGGATGAAGGCAACATCATGTCTCCGACTGCACTTTCCTCACAAACCTGCATTTTTCCAGGGACACCCTACTCAACACCGTCTACATACAGCAGCCAGATCTCTGTCCCTCAGATGTGGACAAATAAAAGGCCATTTCCTGCGACCCATGACAAAGCTAAGAGGTTGACTTTATCCCTCTGTAAGCTCTTGGCTACCGAAATGCTGCCTTTCCGCCTGGTGGACAAACAGGATTTTAGAGACTTTATGTCTGTCGCTGTGCCCCAGTACCAGATGCCCAGTCGCCACTACTTCTCTAAGAAAGGTGTGCCTGCGCTACACCAGCATGTCGTACACAACATCACCGCTTCCTTGAGAAACTCTGTGTGTCAACGGGTGCATTTCACCACCGATACTTGGACCAGTAAGCATGGACAAGGACGTTACAAGTCGCTGACCGGGCACTGGGTAACTATGGTGATAGATGTTGAAGGGTCTGCTGCACAAGTCTTGCCGTCCCCACGACTTGTGTGTCAATCCTCTGTCTGTCCAAGTTCCGCCACTGCTTCTGCCTCCTCCACCTCGTCTGGGTCCTCCACCTCCGCCCCAAGCCTGCCTGGTCAGGCCACCAGCGTTCTAACTGCGCAGAAGGAATTTACGCACCCCTCATTACTATGCTGGCAGCTGAGCTCAACGGCATCAGGCAGTCTTTAGCTTGAAATGTCTTGGAAATAAGAGTCACACAGCGGCTGAGTTGTGAGCAGCTCTGGAGACTGAGTCTAATAAATGGTTGTCTCCACTCAACCTGGAGCCTGGTAAGGCCGTGTGCAACAATGCTGCAAACCTGGGTGCGGCCCTTCTCCTGGGCAAGGTGACACACGTGCCTTATATGGCTCACGTGTTGGACCTTGTTGTCCAGCTTTTTTTAACACACTATCCCGGCCTAGATGGCCTTCTGAACAGGGCACGAAAACTGTCTGCTCACTTCCGCCGTTCAACCACCGCTGCTGAGTGACTTGCATCTCTCCAGAAGTCTTTCGACCTGCCGGTTCATCGCCTGAAATGCGATGTGCCGACACGCTGTAATTCGACTCTCCACATGTTACAGCGACTGTGGCAGCACCGTCGAGCCCTGGTGCAATACATCATGATGTATAGCCTGGGCCAATGAGATGCCGGGGTGGAGCAGATCACCTTGATGGAGTGGTCTCAGATCAAGGACCTATGCACCCTTCTGCACAGTTTCGACATGGCGACGAATATGTTTAGCGCTGACAATGCCATTATCAGCATGACAATTCCAATCATTTACATGCTGGAGCACACGCTAAACACTATTCGGAGTCAGAAAATGGAACAACAGGAAGGGGAGGAACTACAGGAGGATTCATATGCGCAAGAGACAACAACATCACCGAGGTCCAGACGTTCATCATCACCAACGCGGCAGGAATAGGACCATGGGGGACAGGGATCAACAAGGGAGCATGGTAGCAGGCGAAATGTTGAGGAAGGTGCAGGAGAACATGAAGAAATGGAGGACGAACTGTCCATGCCATGGAAGACTCAGCAGATGAGGGAGACCTTGGTCAAATTTCAGTTGAAAGAGGTTGGGGGGATGATGTCAGAGGAAGAAAGAACGGTTAGCACCTCTATGCCACAAACACAGCGTGGACTTGGTCCGCATGGCTGCGCAGGACACATGAGCGCCTTTTTGCTGCACTACCTCCAACATGACCCTCATATTGTCAAAATTAGAAGTGATGATGATTACTGGCTTGCCACACTATTAGATCCCCGGTACAAGTCCAAATTTTGTGACATAATCCAGCCATAGAAAGGGACGCACGTATGCAGGAGTATCAGCAAAAGCTGTTACTCAATCTTAACTTGGCTTTTCCACCAAACAACCGTGGTGCAGGGAGTGAATCTCCCAGTTGTAACTTGACAAATATGGGACGGTCTCGTCATCTTCAATAGTCTACCCGTACCAGCAGCACCGTATCCGGTGCTGGTAACAGCAATTTTATTGAACCTTTTCATAATTTTTTTAGACCATCCTTTGCAAGGCCACCAGAGACAACAAGTCTGACACATAGTCAATGGCTGGAGAGGATGATACAGGAGTATCTCCAAATGAACATCGATGCGATGACTTTCAAATGGAGCCTTGCTCATTTTAGGCTTCAAATCTTGAAAAATGGCCAGAGCTCTCCACTTACGCCTTGGAGATTTTGTCGTGTCCAGCTGCCAGCATTGTCTCTGAACGTGTCTTCAGTGCTGCTGGGTGTGTGCTGACAGATAAGCGCACGCGTCTGTCCAGTGACAATGTGGACAGACTGACGTTCATCAAAATGAACAAGTCATGGATCCACAAGGAATTTACTACCCCTGTGTCATCCTGGGGAAAGTAAATGCTTGTGGATTTTGAATGTGCTTGATGCAAATCTACCTGTGAAGTGTACAACTGGGGCACAAGTGCTGCCACTGAAGGGGTGGGTGTGTGTGTGGCCCAGTTTTTGGAAAAAAGGGAGACTCCGCTTGGAGTAACCCTTTGCTTGCTGTGTTTTTTAAAAGGAGCCAAGATGAACAAGTCATGGTTCAGCAAAGACTTTTCTACCTACCCCGGTGTCATCCTGGTGACGTATGGCGTATTTTTGAATGTGTTTGATGCAAATCTACCTGTGAAGTGTACAACTGGGGCACAAGTGCTGCCACTGAAGGGGTGTGTGTGAGGCCCAATTTTTGGAAAAAAGGGAGACTCCGCTTGGAGTAACCCTTGCTTACATTGTTTTTAAAAATGATCCAAGATGAACAGAGCTGGGATCAGGAAAGACTTTGCTACCTACCCCGGTGTCATCCTGGGGACGGTTAAGTATGGCGTATTTTTGAATGTGCTTGATGCAAATCTAGCTGTGAAGTGTACAACTGGGGCACAAGTGCTGCTACTGAAGGGGTAGGTGTGTGTGGGGCACAATTTTTGGAAAAAAGGGAGACTCCGCTTGGAGTAACCCTTGCTTGCTGTGTTTTTTAAAAGGAGCCAAGATGAACAAGTCATGGTTCATCAAAGACTTTGCTACCTACCCCGGAGTCATCCTGGGGATGGTTAAGTATGGCGTATTTTTGAGTGTGCTTGATGCAAATCTATCTGTGAAGTGTACAACTGGGGCACAAGTGCTGCCACTGAAGGGGTGGGTGTGTGTGTGGCCCAATTTTTGGAAAAAAGGGAGACTCTGCTTGGAGTAACCTTGCGGTGTTTTACATGATTTTAGAAGGGCATGCTATGCCTATATCTGTGTCTCATCCTCTTTTCCTTGTAACGCTGTTTTGTTTTCGCATGAGAATTTGTTCTTGTCACTTTCCCATGTGTTTGTGTTGTGTTGTGAGTTGTTTGTCACCTTTTGGACACCTTTGAGGGTGTTTTCTAGATGTTTTCATGTGTTTGTGATTGCCTTACATTGTTTCCTATGCGGTTCGAGTGGTTCGCCGAACCGAACTCGAACGAGTGGTTCGCCGAACCGAACTCGAGCCGAACCACGGCCGTTTCGCTCATCTCTAGTGCCAATACTTTTGGCCAGCACTGTAGAAGTGCCTTCATGGTGATCCCACACGCAAGTACAATACTGATCTCTTCCACCATATTGCTTTTCTTAATTCAGAGAATAAGTGGCTTTACTCTCTATAATAAATTATTAGAAACTCCCTAGCATAGACAACTGAAAGGATCAAAATTCCCAAAAGGAAAAATCATTTGGGTGTAACCTTCATTGTTTTCCACTAGTTTTGCTTGATAAAAGTAATATTTTTAGTTAAAATGTAAATAAAATGACTATTTTTTAAAAAAAAAACAAAACATAATAAATCAATTTTGATCAAACTAACATTGGGAACATTAATCTATTAAGAGATATATCAAAGTGTGCCCTCAAAAAAACAGTTTATGCTGTAGCTTCCAGCATGTACCCGTGGCATAGTCTAAGTGTTTGCACACATGTACTTCAATAGTATAATGAAGCTCTGCTTGTCATATTTCTTCATTCATATACGACTCCTTAAAACCTTTTCCTGTTTTACAGATGGCTTCTATTACGTGGAAGCATGCACTACAAGGTGGATTCATACCAACAAGGTAGGTCATCTATGGGTTAGAAATATAATATATCAAAAACATGATTTCCCTTGACATTTCACAGTTGCTTTTATGCTAGACACCTGGAAATATCTCATATTTATGTAATAGGAGTTTTCACTCACTTTGTGAGAATATTTTGCAATTGAAGATAAGAAATGGATGATGATTTAAACTTTGTTATTACACCTTGACTTAGTATTTTTTTCTCAGAATTTTCTGGATTATTTGCATGTACACATTATTACATTTGAACATTTTTTAAAATTAAGATATTGTAAATATATTTTTCTATTATTATTCCATGTTCTAATAACATTATAATAATATCAAAACAATAAAAACATGTTTTATTGAGAAAAATAAAATGTTATGTTATCGTATTCCAAGACTCATAACTTTTTCTATTTTCTTCAATCAGCATTATTTTTATGGAAGCCTATTTATTTGGAGGATGTCATTTTTACAGTCACCTTATCCCCTTAACGACCGCGGGCGGTAAAATTACGCCCTAGCGGTCAAAGTGTTAATCTCAGCAACCCACGGCGATCAGCGCACATGTCATCTGATTTGTACAGTGGACGTGTGCCTGCTAAGTACTAGTGGAATTGTGTTCTGTCCTTGCCTTTCAACCCCTTTAATAGTGTTGTCAATATGTGACATCACCATTATAATCGCGATAGTGCTAAAACCTTACTTACAGGCCGATACAAGAAGTCACGTGACGTTATGACGTGCATCCGGTGGTTGTCATGGTAGCACAGGGTAATGTGATGACTCCTGTAGCTCACATGACTCAGGTCCTGTAAGAAACAGCCGAGTACTGGCTGTTACAAGAGATGATCATTTCTCTCGGAATGAGGGGTGCTGCTCAGATCGGGAGACATGAATGAGCGATCAGACTGCTGATCCCTATAACCGCCTAGGGGGACTAGTAAAATAAAAAAAAGTTTAAAAAAAGTTTTGAAAAAATAAAAAAAATAAAAAAACCTAAAAGTTCAAATCACCCACATTTCACCCCATTGAAAAATACAGGGTTAAAAAGATGAAAAATATATACAAAATTTGCATCACCGCGTTCAGAAATGACCGATTTATCAAAATATAAAATCAATTAATCTGATCGATAAATGGCGTAGTGTCAAAAAAATTCCAAATGCCAAAATTACGTTTTTTGGTTGCCACAAATTTTGTGCAACATGCAATAACAGGCGATCAAAACGTAGCATCTGAGCAAAAATGGTATGGTTAAAAATGTCAGCTCAAGGCGCAAAAAAGTAAGCCATATCTGAGCCATAGATCCCAAAAGATGAGAACGCTATGGGTCGTGGAAAATGGTGCAAAACGTACGCCACTTTTTTCAGACAAACTTCAGATTTTTTTTAACCCCTTAAATAAATGTAAACCTATTCATGTTTGGTGTCTACTAACTCAAACCAACCTCAGGCATCACACTGACACATTCGTTTTTTAATTTTACCTATATTGAACACAGGAAAT
Organism: Anomaloglossus baeobatrachus; assembly: GCF_048569485.1. Classification (NCBI taxonomy): domain Eukaryota; kingdom Metazoa; phylum Chordata; class Amphibia; order Anura; family Aromobatidae; genus Anomaloglossus; species Anomaloglossus baeobatrachus. The sequence continues at coordinate 385,354,998 of NC_134356.1, read as the reverse complement.
AAAATATCTAAAAAAAAATAGTGCAATTTTACTTTTTTCTTTGCAATTTTTCTGCATTTGGAATTTTTTGCCATTTTCTAGTATGGTAAAACTCATGGTTTCATTTAAAAGTGCAGCTCGTTCCACAAAAAATGAGCTCTCACATGACCATATTGATTGAAAAATGAAAAAAAGTTACATTTCTCGGAAAAACTGCGAAAAAGAAAACTGAAAACACAAAATCGGTGGGTTATGAAGGGGTTATTTTGTGGTACATACAACTTTCTGGTTAATAATTATTTTTTTTGAGTTGACAGGGAAAAACATATGCCATTATTATTTGAAATTTTCTTTTGTGTCATTTGCTATGCAATATAAAGTCATATGTTTTCTCTATAGGTCAGCATTAGTGATGGGCGAATAGTGAAATATTCAGGTTCAAATTATTCATCTCGCATATTTCGTACTATTTGTGTATTCATCACAAATAACTAATCTAATACAAGTCAATGAAAAACTTGAATAATTTTCTGGCGGACCCTCCCAGGATGTCTGGCCTGGCTGTAAAATGCTGAAATGCCTGGAAGAGTGCTCAAATGTTGTCAGAGCACTACGACAACATTTATAACCATTATAATTTGTGCCCCTGGCCTATTAAATGTGTCAATTGTGGAGCTTTACCTGGCTCATCCCATTTGTCCTGGTGCAGTGGCAATCTAAGTAATATATGACAAAACACAGCTGAGATCAACTCCATATATTACCCCAATTGCCACTATACCAGGGAAATCAGGATAAGCCTGAAAAAGCGACACAATTTTACATCTAATGGATGCGCCAATTGTGGGGTGGCTGCGGGTTGGAATTGTTAAGCTGGGGTAGACCCAATAACCATGGACCTTCCCAGTTTAAAAATATCCGTCCCCAGCTGTCTCTTACCTGCGCTAGTAGATGGGAGACATCATTTTTTTTTCACTATGCCTACCAATCACAATAATGCCAGGACTAGAAGATGAGCGAACCAGGCTCTGTTTGGCTCGAGGTCAGTTCGCCGAACCGAGGTCTGGTTCGAGTTCGGGTCGGCGAACCACTTGAACCCTTAGGAAACAATTGGAGGCAATCACAAAACACATAAAAACACCTAGAAAACACCTTCAAAGGTGTCCAAAAGGTGACAAAGAACTCACAACACAAAACAAACACATGAGAAAGTGACAAGGACAAATACTCATGCGAAAACAGAAGAGCTGGACAAGGAAAAAGAGGAGGAGACACAGATATAGGCATGGCATGCCCTTCTAAAATGATGAAAAACACCGCAAGGTGACTCAAAGCGGAGTCTCCCTTTTTTCCAAAATTGGGCCACACAGACACCCCTTCAGTGGCAGCACTTGTGCCCCAGTTGTACACTTCACAGGTAGATTTGCATCAAGCACATTAAAAAATATGCCATCCTTAACTGTCCCCAGGATGGCACCCGGGTAGCGGGGTAGGTAGCAAAGTCTTTGCTGATCCCAGAACTGTTCATCTTGGATCATTGTTAGAAACACTGCAAGCAAGGGTTACTCCAAGCGGAGTCTCCCTTTTTTCCAAAAATTGGGCCACACAGACACCCACCCCTTCAGTGGCAGCACTTGTGCCCCAGTTGTACACTTCACAGGTAGATTTCCATCAAGCACATTCAAAAATACGCCATTCTTAACCGTCCCCAGGATGACACCGGGGTAGGTAGCAAAGTCTTTGCTGAACCATGACTTTTTCATCTTGGCTACTTTTAAAAAACACAACAAGGGTTACTCCAAGCGGAGTCTCCCTTTTTCCAAAAATTTGGTCACACAGACACCCCTTCAGTGGCAGCACTTGTGCCCCAGTTGTACACTTCACAGATAGATTTGCACCAAGCACATTCCAAATCCACAAGCATTTACTCTCCCCAGGATGACACAGGGGTAGTAAATTCCTTGTGGATCCATGACTTGTTCATTTTGATGAAAGTTAGTCTGTCCACATTGTCACTGGACAGACGCGTGCGCTTATCTGTCAGCACACACCCAGCAGCACTGAAAACACGTTCAGAGACAACGCTGGCAGCTGGACATGACAAGATCTCCAAGGCGTAAGTGGAGAGCTCTGGCCATGTTTCAAGATTTGAAGCCCAAAATGAGCAAGGCTCCATTTGCAAAGTCATGGCATCTGTGTTCATTTGGAGATACTCCTGTATCATCCTCTCCAGCTGTTGACTATGTGTCAGACTTGTTGTCTCTGGTGGCCTTGCAAAGGATGGTCTAAAAAAATTATGAAAAGATTCAATAAAATTGCTGTTACCAGCACCAGATACGACGCTGCTGGTACGGTTAGACTGTTGAAGATGACGAGACCGTCACATGTTTGTCAAGTTACAACTGGGAGAATCACTCCGTGCACCACGGGTGTTTGGTGGAAAAGCTGAGTTAAGATTGAGTAAGAGCTTTTGCTGATACTCCTGCATACGTGTGTCCCTTTCTATGGCTGGAATTATGTCACAAAATTTGGACTTGTACCGGGGATCTAATAGTGTGGCAATCCAGTAGTCATCATCACTTCTAATTTTGACAATACGAGGGTCATGTTGGAGGTAGTGCAGCAAGAAGGCGCTCATGTGTCTTGCGCAGCCATGCGGACCAAGTCCACACTGTGTTTGTGGCATAGAGGTGCTAACCGCTCTTTCTTCCTCTGACATCTCCCACCAACCTCTTCAACTGAAATTTGACCAAGGTCTTCTTATCCGCTGAGTCTTCCATGTCCATGGACAGTTCGTCCTCCATTTCTTCATGTTCTCCTGCACCTTCCTCAACATTTCGCCTGCTACCATGCGCCCTTGTTGATCCCTGTCCCCCATGGTCCCATGCCTGCCGCCTTGGTGATGATGAACGTCTGGACCTTGGTGATGTTGTTGTCTCTTGTGGATATGAATCCTCCTGTAGTTCCTCCCCTTCCTGTTGTCCCACCCCCTGAGTCCGAATAGTGTTTAGCGTGTTCTTCAGCATGTAAATGACTGGAATTGTCATGCTGATAATGGCATTGTCAGCGCTAAACATATTCGTCGCCATGTCGAAACTGTGCAGAAGGGTGCATAGGTCCTTGATCTGAGACCACTCCATCAGGGTGATCTGCCCCACCTCTGCATCTCGTTGGCCCAGGCTATACGTCATGACGTATTGAACCAGGGCTCGGCGGTGCTGCCACAGTCACTGTAACATGTGGAGAGTCAAATTCCAGCGTGTCAAGACTAGAGTTGAGCGCGGTTCGTGGTTCGTGGTTCTCCAGTTCGCGGCTCGAGTGATTTTGGGGCATGTTCTAGATCGAACTAGAACTCGAGCTTTTTGCAAAAGCTCGATAGTTCTAGAAACGTTCGAGAACGGTTCTAGCAGCCAAAAAACAGCAAAATCCTAGCTTGGTTTCTGCTGTAATAGTGTAAGTCACTCTGTGAATCAAACTATTATCACATTTCAGTGTATAGTGTGCGTGAACAGCGCCTTCAGATCACTGCTGTTTCTATAATGGCGATCGACATTTTTTTTTTTTTTTTTCTTGTCTTCCTTCCCTAAGCGCGCGCGTCTTGTGGGGCGGGCCAGCATGTCAGCCAATCACAGACACACACACACCTAAGTGGACTTTGAGCCAGAGAAGCAACGGCATGTGTGATAGGATCTGCATGTCACATGTCCCTGCATTATAAAACCGGACATTTTCTTCACGAACGCCATTATCTGCCTTCTGCGTCTTTGGTGTCAGACATCAGTGTCGCAGCTCCGTCCTCCTGAGTCCTATAGCCGATACAGCTGTATGCGCTGCATACACAGCGTTAGACAGCTTAGGGAGAGCACATTCTAGCAGTCCTTTTAAGGGCTCAAAGCGGCAGGGTCAGAGAGCCATAAGTGACAGGTCCTGCAAACAGCAACAGCGTCTGTGTAGCCCAGGTCAGGGATTTCCTCCCTGCATTTCACCATTAGGAGGGAATAGAAAGGCAGGCTTCCATTCCTCTACCCAGAGCACCACAATCCTGCCACTGTACCCTCTTGTCCTCTGCACACTCCAACTCATTCTAAGTAAGCCATTATACTAGCAAACATTCAGTGTACCTAGTGGCATCCTATACGTGGCTATTGGACTTTGCTATAGTCCCACTAGTGCAAAGACATTTGCAGAGCACGTCTGCCTGCATTGCACACTACAACTTTTTTAAACTAAGCAATTTTACTAGCAAACACTCAGTGTACCTAGTGGCATCCTATACGTGGCTATTGGACTTTGCTATAGTCCCACTAGTGCAAAGACATTTGCAGAGCACGTCTGCCTGCATTGCACACTACAACTTTTTTAAACTAAGCAATTTTACTAGCAAACACTCAGTGTACCTAGTGGCATCCTATACGTGGCTATTGGACTTTGCTATAGTCCCACTAGTGCCAAGACATTTGCAGAGCGCATCTGCCTGCGTTGCACACTCCAACTAATTATAACGAAGCCATTATACTAGCAAACACTCAGTGTACCTAGTGGCATCCTATACGTGGCTATTGGACTTTTGTCAATTCACAGTATTGGAACGTTATTTGCAGGACATCTGCCTGCATTGCACACTCTAACTTTTTTAAACTCAGCCATTATACTAGCAAACACTCACTGTACCTAGTTGTATCCTAAACGTGGCTATTGTACTTTTGTCAATTCACAGTATTGGAACGTTATTTGCAGGACATCTGCCTGCATTGCACACTCAAACTTTTTTAAACTCAGCCATTATACTAGCAAACACTCACTGTACCTAGTTGTATCCTAAACGTGGCTATTGTACTTTTGTCAATTCACAGTATTGGAACGTTATTTGCAGGACATCTGCCTGCATTGCACACTCAAACTTTTTTAAACTCAGCCATTATACTAGCAAACACTCACTGTACCTAGTTGTATCCTAAACGTGGCTATTGTACTTTTGTCAATTCACAGTATTAGAACGTTATTTGCAGCACGTCTGCCTGCATTGCACACTCAAACTTTTTTAAACTCAGCCATTATACTAGCAAACACTCACTGTACCTAGTTGTATCCTAAACGTGGCTATTGTACTTTTGTCAATTCACAGTATTGGAACGTTATTTGCAGGACATCTGCCTGCATTGCACACTCAAACTTTTTTAAACTCAGCCATTATACTAGCAAACACTCACTGTACCTAGTTGTATCCTAAACGTGGCTATTGTACTTTTGTCAATTCACAGTATTGGAACGTTATTTGCAGGACATCTGCCTGCATTGCACACTCAAACTTTTTTAAACTCAGCCATTATACTAGCAAACACTCACTGTACCTAGTTGTATCCTAAACGTGGCTATTGTACTTTTGTCAATTCACAGTATTGGAACGTTATTTGCAGCACGTCTGCCTGCATTGCACACTCAAACTTTTTTAAACTCAGCCATTATACTAGCAAACACTCACTGTACCTAGTTGTATCCTAAACGTGGCTATTGTACTTTTGTCAATTCACAGTATTGGAACGTTATTTGCAGGACATCTGCCTGCATTGCACACTCAAACTTTTTTAAACTCAGCCATTATACTAGCAAACACTCACTGTACCTAGTTGTATCCTAAACGTGGCTATTGTACTTTTGTCAATTCACAGTATTGGAACGTTATTTGCAGGACATCTGCCTGCATTGCACACTCAAACTTTTTTAAACTCAGCCATTATACTAGCAAACACTCACTGTACCTAGTTGTATCCTAAACGTGGCTATTGTACTTTTGTCAATTCACAGTATTGGAACGTTATTTGCAGGACATCTGCCTGCATTGCACACTCAAACTTTTTTAAACTCAGCCATTATACTAGCAAACACTCACTGTACCTAGTTGTATCCTAAACGTGGCTATTGTACTTTTGTCAATTCACAGTATTGGAACGTTATTTGCAGCACGTCTGCCTGCATTGCACACTCAAACTTTTTTAAACTCAGCCATTATACTAGCAAACACTCACTGTACCTAGTTGTATCCTAAACGTGGCTATTGTACTTTTGTCAATTCACAGTATTGGAACGTTATTTGCAGTACATCTGCCTGCATTGCACACTCAAACTTTTTTAAACTCAGCCATTATACTAGCAAACACTCACTGTACCTAGTTGTATCCTAAACGTGGCTATTGTACTTTTGTCAATTCACAGTATTGGAACGTTATTTGCAGGACATCTGCCTGCATTGCACACTCAAACTTTTTTAAACTCAGCCATTATACTAGCAAACACTCACTGTACCTAGTTGTATCCTAAACGTGGCTATTGTACTTTTGTCAATTCACAGTATTGGAACGTTATTTGCAGGACATCTGCCTGCATTGCACACTCAAACTTTTTTAAACTCAGCCATTATACTAGCAAACACTCACTGTACCTAGTTGTATCCTAAACGTGGCTATTGTACTTTTGTCAATTCACAGTATTGGAACGTTATTTGCAGCACGTCTGCCTGCATTGCACACTCAAACTTTTTTAAACTCAGCCATTATACTAGCAAACACTCACTGTACCTAGTTGTATCCTAAACGTGGCTATTGTACTTTTGTTAATTCACAGTATTGGAACGTTATTTGCAGCACGTCTGCCTGCATTGCACACTCAAACTTTTTTAAACTCAGCCATTATACTAGCAAACACTCACTGTACCTAGTTGTATCCTAAACGTGGCTATTGTACTTTTGTCAATTCACAGTATTGGAACGTTATTTGCAGGACATCTGCCTGCATTGCACACTCAAACTTTTTTAAACTCAGCCATTATACTAGCAAACACTCACTGTACCTAGTTGTATCCTAAACGTGGCTATTGTACTTTTGTCAATTCACAGTATTGGAACGTTATTTGCAGCACGTCTGCCTGCATTGCACACTCAAACTTTTTTAAACTCAGCCATTATACTAGCAAACACTCACTGTACCTAGTTGTATCCTAAACGTGGCTATTGTACTTTTGTCAATTCACAGTATTAGAACGTTATTTGCAGCACGTCTGCCTGCATTGCACACTCAAACTTTTTTAAACTCAGCCATTATACTAGCAAACACTCACTGTACCTAGTTGTATCCTAAACGTGGCTATTGTACTTTTGTCAATTCACAGTATTGGAACGTTATTTGCAGGACATCTGCCTGCATTGCACACTCAAACTTTTTTAAACTCAGCCATTATACTAGCAAACACTCACTGTACCTAGTTGTATCCTAAACGTGGCTATTGTACTTTTGTCAATTCACAGTATTGGAACGTTATTTGCAGGACATCTGCCTGCATTGCACACTCAAACTTTTTTAAACTCAGCCATTATACTAGCAAACACTCACTGTACCTAGTTGTATCCTAAACGTGGCTATTGTACTTTTGTCAATTCACAGTATTGGAACGTTATTTGCAGGACATCTGCCTGCATTGCACACTCAAACTTTTTTAAACTCAGCCATTATACTAGCAAACACTCACTGTACCTAGTTGTATCCTAAACGTGGCTATTGTACTTTTGTCAATTCACAGTATTGGAACGTTATTTGCAGGACATCTGCCTGCATTGCACACTCAAACTTTTTTAAACTCAGCCATTATACTAGCAAACACTCACTGTACCTAGTTGTATCCTAAACGTGGCTATTGTACTTTTGTCAATTCACAGTATTGGAACGTTATTTGCAGGACATCTGCCTGCATTGCACACTCAAACTTTTTTAAACTCAGCCATTATACTAGCAAACACTCACTGTACCTAGTTGTATCCTAAACGTGGCTATTGTACTTTTGTCAATTCACAGTATTGGAACGTTATTTGCAGCACGTCTGCCTGCATTGCACACTCAAACTTTTTTAAACTCAGCCATTATACTAGCAAACACTCACTGTACCTAGGTGTATCCTAAACGTGGCTATTGTACTTTTGTCAATTCACAGTATTGGAACGTTATTTGCAGGACATCTGCCTGCATTGCACACTCAAACTTTTTTAAACTCAGCCATTATACTAGCAAACACTCACTGTACCTAGTTGTATCCTAAACGTGGCTATTGTACTTTTGTCAATTCACAGTATTGGAACGTTATTTGCAGGACATCTGCCTGCATTGCACACTCAAACTTTTTTAAACTCAGCCATTATACTAGCAAACACTCACTGTACCTAGTTGTATCCTAAACGTGGCTATTGTACTTTTGTCAATTCACAGTATTGGAACGTTATTTGCAGCACGTCTGCCTGCATTGCACACTCAAACTTTTTTAAACTCAGCCATTATACTAGCAAACACTCACTGTACCTAGTTGTATCCTAAACGTGGCTATTGTACTTTTGTCAATTCACAGTATTGGAACGTTATTTGCAGGACATCTGCCTGCATTGCACACTCAAACTTTTTTAAACTCAGCCATTATACTAGCAAACACTCACTGTACCTAGTTGTATCCTAAACGTGGCTATTGTACTTTTGTCAATTCACACTACTGCAAATCTATGTGCAGCACCTCTGCATGACAACCTCGTGCTCTGTTTTTAATAAGCTATAATGATAGCACAAAATACTGCCATTTTGTGGCATCATAGAACTGGCTGTTGTATTCCATTAGTGCCCCACTGGTGACAAGCTATTTCTAGCACCTCTACATCACACCCTCATGCACATTTTGCTACGCTAATGTTATAGCAAACTCATGGAATTCATTGCTGCATTTCATAATTCGGAGGGATAGAAAGTCAGGCTTCCTTTAGCTTTTCCTTCTGTTCATAGACAGCATCTCCAAGACAAATTTCCCCTCCACGTCTAAGTGTGGAGAGGCAGCTAGTGCGCATGCGTGTGCCGATGTACCCCAGCTGCAGTATAATTACAGTGTTTCGCCTAGTGAGTATGCTCAGCCTGACTGTGCCATTCCTGACGCTAAGTTTTCATTTCGGGATACAGCGCATGCTCCCACACTAAGTGTGAAAAGCCTCTTTGCACAGGTGCTTGCATTCCGTGCCGGGTATAAGTCCTGTTTTGGGCATAGACACCATGCTAAAGCTGATAGTCTTTTTTCAGAGACTGTATTTCATGCTACTGAGCATGCTCAGGCACTTCCTGCATCAGAGACTAGGTCCGGTAATGAACTCTTTGGCCCTGGCCCTGATGTGGGGGTCCCATATAGACCACAGGGCATCAGGTGTCCTCCCAAATGGCTTGCAGAGGCCCACACCTATGACTTGTCACCGCATTATTGATGCTCAGACGATGACTGGTGAGGTGTTTGGGTCATGGCAGCCATGAGGTCATCATTGAAGTTGCGTTTCCAAATAGGACGCTAGTTATGCCACTCATGACGTGTCACTCTACTTTTGTCTCCAGGAGGTGCATTGTGGTTCACCCTGGTTTGGGGCGGACCCAGGTTATAAAAGGGGCTGGAGCCAACAAGGAGGTGCGCAGTCTTCTATTATGCTCCGAAAGAGCACACCTCCATGTGTTGAACCCATTGCGGCTTTAGGCCAGAGGTAGGCAGGGATCGGGTGGTGGATGCAGGCCACCACCACAGTTGGTAACGCAGAACGGTTAAGACCAGCTCCTGTCCTAACAGTCCTGCTTGTGCAGCCCAGTGGCATTAACAGGCCTGCTGCTGCTGATGCGCCTGCTGTCCACAGGTGTGGCCCCTACGCACACGGTCAGCGTACTCAATGGCCCCTGTGTTGTTAACAGGGAGTTCCTGGGCTGGGTGGGCATGTGGACCCTGTGACGCTAACAGGGCTCACAGTCTCCAGATCCGAATGGCGTCTAACTCGGTTCAGGCTACTATTAGTTTCATAGCCACACAGCTCTGTATCCTCCACCAAACCTTCAAGTTGCCAACCTCTCCTTTTCCAACTGGGAGCACGGTGGACACTGACTGCTGATGGGGATATATACCTTTCTCTTTCTTTTCTTATTAATTTTCGTTATATAGCGGTCACAGATTATATACCACTTTATCCAAATCTGCCAGTCCCACTGTAACAGATGTTGTTTCTTCAGCAAATGTTACAGTTGCTTAACCACCAAATCCACGGACCAAAACTTTTTTCCCCTTTCCAACACACCTGTTCCCCTTTCCAACAGCATCTGTCCTTTTTCAACTCATTTTGGGATATGACCAAAAGTGCAACTGTGCAGGGACACCGTACTCAACGCCATCTCAGCACAGCAGCCATCCCTCGGTCCCTCCGATGTGGACAAGTAAAAGACCATTTCCTCCTATCCATGACAAAGCGTTGAGATTCACTCTGTGCAGCACTGGTGTTTAGTGGACAAGTAGATCTAAGATTGCGTACCACATTCTGCAGATACTCCTGTATACGTGCGTCTATTTCTATGGCAGGAATTAGTTCGCCAAATTTTGTCTTGTACCGGGGATCTAACAGTGTGGCAACCCAGTATTCAGGATTAGTTCAAATTCATACAATCCGAGGGTCATGTAGGTAGTGCAGCAAGAAGGCGCTCATGTGTCTTGTGCATCCAGGAGGACCAAGTCCTTGGTGTGTTGGTGGCAGAGAGGTGAGAATCGTGCATCCTTCCTCTGCCCTCTCCCCCCAACCTCGCACAACCGAAATGTGAGCAAGCTCTCACTCATCTGCTGAGTCTTCCATGCCCATCGCCAGTTCGTCCTCCATTTCTTCATGGGCTCCTGCACTTTCATCAACACTTTTTGCTGATACTATGCGCCCTTGTTAATCCCTCTCCCTCACCATGACTGCCGCATAGGTGCCGCTGACCATCTGGACCTCGTAGATCTTGTTATCCCTTCCGCATATGACTCCTCCTGTACTTCCTCCCCTTCCTCTTGTCCCAACACCTGACTCCGAATAATAATTACAGTGTGCTCCATCATGTAGATGACCAGAATTGTCACGCTGAGAATGACATTGCCAGTGCTAAACATCTTCGTCGACATTTCAAAACTGTGTAGCAGGGTGCATAGGTCCTTGATCTGACACCACTCCAGCAGCGTGATCTGCACCACCTCTGGATCAAGTTATCCCAGGCTATATGTCTTACCGTATTTCAGCAGGGCTCTGCGGTGCTGCCACACACGCTGCAACATGTGCAGATTCCAATTCCTGCGTGTCGAAACATCGCATTTACGGCGTTTAACTGCCAGACCCTAAGACTTCCGGAGTGATGAAAGTTGTTGAGCTGCTGTGTGCGCACGATGGAAGTGAGCACATAGCGAGCGTGCCCACTGCACAAGGCCATGTAGGCCGTGATGGTGTTTTAAAAATTGCTGGCGAATTCGGTTCAACACGTGAGCCCTAAAAGGCACGTGTGTCACATTGCCCTGAGGATGGCCCGCAGCCAGGTTTGCATCATTGCCGCACACGGCTGTTAAGTCACCAACGGAGTCCGCTCCGTCAATTTGTACTCTGGTCGCCAGGTGACAACGTGTTCCTTTCATGAATAGTGCTGATGATGGGAGAGTAGTCAATGCCAGCGGCGCAGGTGGACGCAGGTTATGCTCACCCACTGGGCTGCATTACCTTGACAGATGCAGAATCTCTGGCTGAATGTAGCTGGTGGGTATCTCACAGATGAAATACCATCATTCAGCTACAACCAATGGGAAGACACCACACCCTTTTTTATGCCCATCCTGTCTGCAGACCACTGCCAGACATAGCTATGAACCTCTGGTTAATTTTACCCCCAGTTCAGTTTTATGATTTTGTGTGCTTGTTACCTGACTACTTTTCCTGCTTGCTGTTTATGTACCTTGTTGGCCGATACGCATTTCACCTCTGCTTGTTTTCTGATTCTTTCCTGGCCGTCCCATTCTGTTCCTGTTCCTCAATTAATGTTTTGACCCTGCCTGACTACTATTCTCTGTAATAGCGGTGTGACTCACATTTCCCATACATTTCAAAGTAAATCTTTGACCGCCTGATGGCATTGAGCTCTGCTGCCAGCATAGTAAGGAGGTGTGTGGTAGTCCTTGTGCGCAGTTGCAAGGAAGGGTGGCCTGACCACACAGGGTTTGCGCCAAGGTAGAGGACCCACACGAGGTTGAAGAGGCAGAAGCAGTGTATTAACTTCTACATACAGAACAAGGATTGAAACAACTCGTGGGGACGGCAAGACTTGTACAGCAGACCCTTCTCCATCTCTCACCATAGTTTGCCAGTGCCCAGTAAGTGACATGTAATGACCCTGTCTATGCTTACTGGTCCAAGTATCTGTGTTGAAATGCACCATGTCGCACACAGATTTTCTCAAGGAAGTGGTGATGTTGTGTGCGACATGCTGGTGTAGCGCGGGCATGCTTTTCTTGGAGAAGCAGTGGTGATTGGGCATCTGGTACTGGGGCACAGCGACAGACATAAGGTCTGTAAAATCCTGTGTGTCCACTACGCGTAAAGGCAGCATTTCGGTAGCCAACAGCTTACAGAGGGATAGAGTCAACCACTTAGCTTTGTCATGGGTCGCAGTAAGTGGCCTTTTATTTGACCACATCTGAGGGACAGAGATCTGGCTGCTGTCTGTAGACGGTGTTGAGTAGGGTGTCCCTGGAAAAATGCAGGTTTGTGAGAAAAGTGCAGGCGGAGACATGATGTTGCCTTCATCTTGCCTTCAGATCTGTTCATCTTGTATCATTTTTAAAAAACACAGCAAGCAAGGGTTACTCCAAGCGGAGTCTACCTTTTTTCCCCAAATTGGGCACACAGACACCCCATCAGTGGCAGGACTTGTGCCCTAGTTGCAAACAGGATGTTTTGATTTGCATCAAGCACATTCCAAATCCACAAGCATTTACTCTCCCCAGGATGACACAGGGGTAGTAAATTCCTTCTGGATCCATGACTTGTTCATTTTGATGAACGTCAGTCTGTCCACATTGTCACTGGACAGACGCGTGCGCTTATCTGTCAGCACACACCCAGCAGCACTGAAGACACGTTCAGAGACAACGCTGGCAGCTGGACACGACAAAATCTTCAAGGCGTAACTGGAGAGCTCTTGACATTTTTCTAGATTTGAAGCACAAAAGGAGCAAGGCTCCATTTGCAAAGTCATTGCATCGATGTTCATTTGGAGATACTCCTGTATCATCCTCTCCATCCGTTGACTATGTGACACACTTGATGTCTCTGGTGGCCTTGCAAAGGAGGGTCTAAAAAAATTATGAAAAGATTCCATAAAATTGCTGTTACCAGCACCAGATACGGTCCTACTGGTACGGGTAGACTGTTGAAGATGACGAGGCCGTCCCATGTTTGTCAAGTTACAACTGGGAGAATCACTCCCTTCACCTGCACGGTTGTTTGGTGGAAAAGCCGAGCTAAGATCGAGTAACAGCTTCTGCTGATACTCCTGCATACGTGCGTCCCTTTCTATGGGTGGAATTATGTCACAAAATTTGGACTTGTCCCGGAGATCTAATAGTGTGGCAAGCCAGTAGTCATCATCACTTCTAATTTTGACAATACGAGGGTCATGTTGGAGGTAGTGCAACAAGAAGGCACTCATGTGTCTTGCGCAGCCATGCGGACCAAGTCCACGCTGTGTTTGTGGCATAGAGGTGCTAACCGTTCTTTCTTCCTCTGTCATCTCCCCCCAACCTCTTTCAACTTAAATTTGACCAAGGTCCCCCTCATCAGCTGAGTCTTCCATGTCCATGGACAGTTCGTCCTCCATATCTTCATGTCCTCCTGCACCTTCCTCAACATCTCGCCTGCTACCATGCGCCCTTGTTGATCCCTGTCCCCCATGGTCCCATGCCTGCCGCGTTGGTGATGATGAACGTCTGGACCTTGGTGATGTTGTTGTGTCTTGCGCATATGAATCCTCCTGTAGTTCCTCCCCTTCCTGTTGTCCCACCCCCTGACTCCGAATAGTGTTTAGCGTGTGCTCCAGCATGTAAATGACTGTAATCGTCATGCTGATAATGGCATTGTCAGCGCTAAACATATTCGTCGCCATGTCGAAACTGTGCAGAAGGGTGCATAGGTCCGTGATCTGAGATCACTCCATCAGGGTGATCTGCCCCACCTCTGCATCTCGTTGGCCCAGGCTATACGTCATGACGTATTGCACCAGGGCTCTGCGGTGCTGCCACAGTCGCTGTAACATGTGGAGAGTTGAATTCCAGCGTGTCGCCACATCGCATTTCAGGCGATGAACCGGCAGGCCGAAAGACTTCTGGAGCGATGCAAGTCGCTCAGCTGCGGCGCTTGAACGGCGGAAGTGAGCACTGCAGACAGTTTCCGTGCCCTGGTCAGAAGGCCATCTAGGCCGGGATAGTGTGTTAAAAATTGCTGGACAACAAGGTTCAACACGTGAGCCATACAAGGCACGTGTGTCACCTTGCCCAGGCGAAGGGCCGCACCCAGGTTTGCAGCATTGTCGCACACGGCCTTACCAGGCTGCAGGTTGAGTGGAGACAACCATTTATTAAACTCGGACCGCAGAGCTGACCACAACTCCTCAGCTGTGTGACTCTTATTCCCAAGACATGTCAAGCTAAAGACCGCCTGATGCCGTTGCGCTCTGCTGCCAGCATAGTAATGAGGGGTGCGTGATTCCTTCTGCGCAGTGAGAACGCTGGTGGCCTGACCAGGCAGGCTTGGGGCGGAGGTGGAGGACCCAGATGAGGTGGAGGATGCAGAAGCAGTGGCGGAACTTGGACAGACAGAGGATTGACACACAAGTCGTGGGGACGGCAAGACTTGTGCAGCAGACCCTTCACCATCTATCACCATAGTTACCCAGTGCCCAGTCAGCGACATATAACGTCCCTGTCCATGCTTACTGGTCCAAGTATCGGTGCTGAAATTCACCCGTTCACACACAGAGTTTCTCAAGGAAGCGGTGATATTGTGTGCGACATGCTGGTGTAGCGCGGGCACACCTTTCTTAGAGAAGTAGTGGCGACTAGGCATCTGGTACTGGGGCACAGCGACAGATATAAGGTCTCTAAAATCCTGTGTGTCCACTAGGCGGAAAGGCAGCATTTCTGTAGCCAACAGCTTACAGAGGGATAGAGTCAACCTCTTCGCTTTGTCATGGGTCGAAGGAAGTGGCCTTTTATTTGACCACATCTGAGGGACAGAGATCTGGCTGCTGTGTGTAGACGGTGTTGAGTAGGGTGTCCCTGGAAAAATGCAGCTTTGGGAGGAAAGTGCAGGCGGAGACATGATGTTGCCTTCATCCAAAGTTGGTGCTATCGATGTCTGAGAGAGCTGTACACACTCACTTGTTTCCCCTTCCAAACCAACTGACGACATACCAAGCAAACTGCCTGTTGCGGTTACAGTGGTGGAAGTTGTGGGTGGAAAAACAGGTGTGACAGCTGTCCCCACAGTCCTAGAAGATGACGAGCGCGCGGATGCCCTGGAAGGGGCAGGCGGTGGATGGTTGGCTCCACTAGGCCGCATTGCAGCACGGTGAGCTTCCCACCAGGCCATATGATATTTATTCATGTGACGATTCATGGAAGAAGTTGTCAAACTGCTGAGGTTTTGACCTCTACTAAGATAACCATGGCAAATGTTACAGATCACATAATTTGGCCGATCTTTTTTTATGTCAAAAAAGGACCAGGCTAGGCAAGGCTTAGAGGCCATGCGACCTGTTGATCCACCCCGAATAATGCTCAGAGGCAGAGTGGTGGCTGAGTATGCAGTTGTAGACGTGCTACCAGTGCTCCGACTGTGTCCAGGAAGGCGCCAGGTTACTTCGACGTCGGTTGCATCCTCCTCCACCGCCTCTATTGACCTCCTCGAGTGTCTGACTGTGGGTTGACAGTAGGTGGGATCTAGAACTTCATCATCAATTGTTGTGTTTGCACTCCCCTCCCCCTCAGACCGAGTTTCTTCTTGCCCTGACCGAATATTTAAGTTGTCATCCCAATCGGGTATCTGCGTCTCATCTTCATCAGTATGTTCCTCATTGCCTATAACCACAGTTGTTGGAAAGGCAGCATTTTGGTAGCCAACAGTTTGCATTTTATGAAAGTCAACCTCCAAGCCATGTCATGCCCTTCTAAAAGCATGTATAACACAGCGAGGGGACTCCAACCACAGTCTCCCTCGTTGCCACTCACTGGGCCACACACACCCCACTTGACTGGCATCGGTTGAGCCCCCTTTTGAAAAAGAAAAAGATGCTTTGCATGAAGCACTCTCAAAAATACGCGTGCCTTTCCCGTCCCCTGGCTGACCCCGGGGAAGAAAAGTCCTCTGAGAGCCATGACTTGTTCATCTTGGTTCTTTTAGAAACACAGCGAGGGGACTCCAACCACAGTCTCCCTCGTTGCCACTCACTGGGCCACACACACCCCACTTGACTGGCATCGGTTGAGCCCCCTTTTGAAAAAGAAAAAGATGCTTTGCATGAAGCACTCTCAAAAATACGCGTGCCTTTCCCGTCCCCTGGCTGACCCCGGGGAAGAAAAGTCCTCTGAGAGCCATGACTTGTTCATCTTGGTTCTTTTAGAAACACAGCGAGGGGACTCCAACCACAGTCTCCCTCGTTGCCACTCACTGGGCCACACACACCCCACTTGACTGGCATCGGTTGAGCCCCCTTTTGAAAAAGAAAAAGATGCTTTGCATGAAGCACTCTCAAAAATACGCGTGCCTTTCCCGTCCCCTGGCTGACCCCGGGGAAGAAAAGTCCTCTGAGAGCCATGACTTGTTCATCTTGGTTCTTTTAGAAACACAGCGAGGGGACTCCAACCACAGTCTCCCTCGTTGCCACTCACTGGGCCACACACACCCCACTTGACTGGCATCGGTTGAGCCCCCTTTTGAAAAAGAAAAAGATGCTTTGCATGAAGCACTCTCAAAAATACGCGTGCCTTTCCCGTCCCCTGGCTGACCCCGGGGAAGAAAAGTCCTCTGAGAGCCATGACTTGTTCATCTTGGTTCTTTTAGAAACACAGCGAGGGGACTCCAACCACAGTCTCCCTCGTTGCCACTCACTGGGCCACACACACCCCACTTGACTGGCATCGGTTGAGCCCCCTTTTGAAAAAGAAAAAGATGCTTTGCATGAAGCACTCTCAAAAATACGCGTGCCTTTCCCGTCCCCTGGCTGACCCCGGGGAAGAAAAGTCCTCTGAGAGCCATGACTTGTTCATCTTGGTTCTTTTAGAAACACAGCGAGGGGACTCCAACCACAGTCTCCCTCGTTGCCACTCACTGGGCCACACACACCCCACTTGACTGGCATCGGTTGAGCCCCCTTTTGAAAAAGAAAAAGATGCTTTGCATGAAGCACTCTCAAAAATACGCGTGCCTTTCCCGTCCCCTGGCTGACCCCGGGGAAGAAAAGTCCTCTGAGAGCCATGACTTGTTCATCTTGGTTCTTTTAGAAACACAGCGAGGGGACTCCAACCACAGTCTCCCTCGTTGCCACTCACTGGGCCACACACACCCCACTTGACTGGCATCGGTTGAGCCCCCTTTTGAAAAAGAAAAAGATGCTTTGCATGAAGCACTCTCAAAAATACGCGTGCCTTTCCCGTCCCCTGGCTGACCCCGGGGAAGAAAAGTCCTCTGAGAGCCATGACTTGTTCATCTTGGTTCTTTTAGAAACACAGCGAGGGGACTCCAACCACAGTCTCCCTCGTTGCCACTCACTGGGCCACACACACCCCACTTGACTGGCATCGGTTGAGCCCCCTTTTGAAAAAGAAAAAGATGCTTTGCATGAAGCACTCTCAAAAATACGCGTGCCTTTCCCGTCCCCTGGCTGACCCCGGGGAAGAAAAGTCCTCTGAGAGCCATGACTTGTTCATCTTGGTTCTTTTAGAAACACAGCGAGGGGACTCCAACCACAGTCTCCCTCGTTGCCACTCACTGGGCCACACACACCCCACTTGACTGGCATCGGTTGAGCCCCCTTTTGAAAAAGAAAAAGATGCTTTGCATGAAGCACTCTCAAAAATACGCGTGCCTTTCCCGTCCCCTGGCTGACCCCGGGGAAGAAAAGTCCTCTGAGAGCCATGACTTGTTCATCTTGGTTCTTTTAGAAACACAGCGAGGGGACTCCAACCACAGTCTCCCTCGTTGCCACTCACTGGGCCACACACACCCCACTTGACTGGCATCGGTTGAGCCCCCTTTTGAAAAAGAAAAAGATGCTTTGCATGAAGCACTCTCAAAAATACGCGTGCCTTTCCCGTCCCCTGGCTGACCCCGGGGAAGAAAAGTCCTCTGAGAGCCATGACTTGTTCATCTTGGTTCTTTTAGAAACACAGCGAGGGGACTCCAACCACAGTCTCCCTCGTTGCCACTCACTGGGCCACACACACCCCACTTGACTGGCATCGGTTGAGCCCCCTTTTGAAAAAGAAAAAGATGCTTTGCATGAAGCACTCTCAAAAATACGCGTGCCTTTCCCGTCCCCTGGCTGACCCAGGGGAAGAAAAGTCCTCTGAGAGCCATGTCCACATTGTCAGTGGACAGACACGTGTGCTTATCTGCCAGCAGACCCACAGCAGCACTGAAGACAGGTTCCGAGAGAACGCTGGCTGCAGGACACGACAAGATCCCCAAGACGTACGTGGCAAGCTCAGGCAATTTATCAAGATTGGAAGCCAAGAATGAGCAGGGCTCAAGTTGCACAATAATGGAATCGATGTTTCCTTGCATATACTCATATATCTGTGTGTCCTCCTCTTTTTCCTTGTCCAGCTCTTTTGTTTTCGCATGAGTATATGTCCTTGTCACTTTCCCATGTGTTGTGAGTTGTTTGTGACCTTTTGGACACCTTTGAGGGTGTTTTCTAGGTGTTTTTCTGTGTTTGTGATTGCCTGCCATTGTTTCCTATGCAGTTCGAGTTCGGTTCGTCGAACGTTCGACGAACCGAACTCGAACGGGAGGTCCGTTCGGCGAACCAACCTCGAGCCGAACCGCGACCGGTTCGCTCATCTCTAGTCAAGACATCGCATTTCAGGCGATGAACCGGCAGGCCGAAAGACTTCTGGAGGGATGCAAGTAGCTCAGCTGCGGCGGTTGAACGGCATCAGTGAGCAGTTTTCGTGCCCTATTCAGAAGGCCATCAAGGCCGGGATAGTGTGTGAAAAATTGCTGGACAACAAGGTCCAACACGTGAGCCATACAAGGCACGTGTGTCACCTTGCCCCGGTGAAGGGCTGCACCCAGGTTTGCAGCATTGTCGCACACGGCCTTACCAGGCTGCAGGTTGAGTGGAGACATCCATTTATTAAACTCAGTCTCCAGAGCTGCCCACAACTCAGCCGCTGTGTGACTCCTATTTCCAAGACATTTCAAGATAAAGACTGCCTGATGCCGTTGCACTCAGCTGCCAGCATAGTAATGAGGGGTGCGTGATTCCTTCTGCGCAGTTACAACGCTGGTGGCCTGACCAGGTAGGCTTGGGGCGGTGGTGGAGGACCCAGACGAGGTTGAGGAGGTAGAAGCAGTGGAGGAACTTGGACAGACAGAGGATTGACACACAAGTCGTGGGGACGGCAAGACTTGTGCAGTAGACCCTTCACCATCTATCACCATAGTTACCCAGTGCCCAGTCAGCGACATGTAACGTCCCTGTCCATGCTTACTGGTCCAAGTATCGGTGGTGAAATGCACCCGTTGACACACAGAGTTTCTCAAGGAAGCGGTGATGTTGTGTGCGACATGCTGGTGTAGCACAGGCACACCTTTCTTAGAGAGGTAGTGGCGACTGGGCATCTGGTACTGGGGCACAGCGACAGACATAAGGTCTCTGAAATCCTGTGTGTCCACCAGGCGGAAAGGCAGCATTTCGGTAGCCAAGAGCTTACAGAGGGATAAAGTCAACCTCTTAGCTTTGTCATGGGTCGCAGAAAATGGCCTTTTATTTGTCCACATCTGAGGGACAGAGATCTGGCTGCTGTGTGTAGACAGTGGGGAGTAGGGTGACCCTGGAAAAATGCAGGTTTGTGAGGAAAGTGCAGACGTAGACATGATGTTGCCTTCATCCAACGTTGGTGCTATCGATGTCTGAGAGAGCTGTACACACGCACTTGTTTCCCCTTCCAAACCAACTGACGAACTACCAAGCAAACTGTCTGTTGCGGTTACAGTGGTGGAAGTTGTGCGTGGAAAACCAGGTGTGACAGCTGAACCCACAGTACTAGAAGAGGAAGAGCTCGCAAATGCACTTGAAGGAGTGTGCGGTGGATGGTCCGCTCCGCTAGGCCGCATTGCAGCACGGTGAGCTTCCCACTGGGAAATATGATATTTAGTCATGTGTTGATTCATGGAAGAAGTTGTCAAACTGCTGAGGTTTTTGCCTCTACTAACAGATTCCCGACAAATTTTACAGATCACATGATTTTGGCGATCCTTTGCAAGGTCAAAAAAGGACCAGGCTAGGCAAGGCTTAGAAGGCATATGACCTGCTGAGGCACCCCAACTACTGCTCAGAGGCAGAGTGGTGGCTGAGGATGCAGTTGTAGATGTGCTACCAGTACTCCTCCTCTGTCCAGGAAGGTGCAAGGTAACTTCATCGTTAGTTGCATCCTCCTCCACCGCCTCTGTTGACCTCGAGTGCCTGACTGTGGGTTGACAGTAGGTGGGATCTAGAACTATCTCATCAACTATTGTGTTTGTACTCCCCTCACCCTCAGACCGAGCCTCTTGCTGCCCTGACCGAATATTTAAGTTGTCATCCCAATCTGGTATCTGCGTCTCATTGTCATCAGTATGTTCCTCATTGTCTATAACAACAGGTGTTACAGTTTGTGAATAAGGGTCAACATTTTGCTCAGAAATTTGGTCCTCACGGCCTGAATCTGAGTCACAAAGGTTCTGGGCATCACTGCAGACCATTTCCTGGTCTGTAATCACTGTAGCTTGGGAGCAGACCTCTGATTCCCAGGCTATAGTGTTACTGAAAAGCTCTGCAGACTCAGCCATCTCTGTTCCACCATACTGTGCAGGGCGGATGGAGACTTGAGAGCTGGGAGAAAGCAAGTATGATTGGGATGACAACTCAGAGGACTGGTGTGTATTGGATGAGGTGTTATGATCCGGAACCATGGAAGACCACCACAAATCATTGGCAAAAGGTGACAAGAGCATTGGCAACTAATCTTGCCGCCATCCCCTTACTAACCATCACAACTAGAAGTAGCCAAGGGGTGAACTATCATCCTGTGCACCGCGAACCCAGCCTGAGAACTAACTATCCTAAAGGTAGGAAAGATGAATAACTCTCTGCCTCAGAAAATAGACAAGAATAGCAAGCCCCCCACATTAAAAGACTGCGGTGATATAGGAAAAACACAATACACAGATAGATGACAGGATTTGCAAAAGGTGAGGCCCCCGCTGACTAAAATAGGAAAGGACAGGAAAGGGACTGATGGTGGCCAGAGAAAAACCCTGCAAAATACCAACTTCCTGATAGTACAAAAAGGCCCTCAGATCGCACGATCTGAATTCCGTCCTATACCAGGTGCCCTTGTCATACCAATGAACAGAAAACTAGAATTATAACAAATTCAACAAGCCACAAACACATGGACTCAAAGGAGCTATACTCCACACAGAACTGCAGGGAGTTCCCCAACAAACCACTGAGGGGGAAATTCCCGGCATGCAAATAAACTGAAAACAACCACAGCAAAAGACAAACCCAGATAAGCAAAAGAACCAGACAATAAATAAAAAGCAAGCACTTATCTGGGATAGATGTGGTGTAGAGCAGCATGAAGCAGGCTGAAGATACAAAGAACAACTGACATCCGGCAACATCCTGCAATCAGACCAGGATTTAAATAAGCAGAGAGTTAGCAAAGGAAACACCCATTGCACAACACACCTGGTCCAAGTCCAAACCATTCCTGGTCACCAGTGGGAGCCTCCCAGCAGCCAAAACATAACTAACATTCACAACAATGCGGTAGTTGAGATGGCAGAGAGGGCACTTGTTGGACCACTTGAGATCCATTCAAGCATTTTGTTTTTTTGGCCATCATCTACCTTTGTTCCAGTTGTTCGTGTCCGTAAAAAAGGGAGCACATCGGATTGTCCACGGTAAGTAGTAGACATCTTACTTTTGCTGGAAGATGGCCTATCTTAAGCAGATGTTAATGGAGCTTTGCCACCTTCCCCACGGACAAACACTTTTTTTCCTTTTCCAACATGTCATTTTGCCACTCATTTTGATTGCGACAAGATTGTGCACTTAAAATGTGGTAGTAAAAATTGAGAGGTGGTGTAGATTGCAGCGGTGGTCTAGCTTTATTGACAGCAGAATAAACAACAATAACTATCGCTGACAATGCAACTATGGCCCTTAAACTGGCAGCACAGTTTGCTATTCTAATAGCCTAGTAAAAGGAGTTTGACGGTGCAATGCAGAGGTGCTGGAAATAGCTTAGCACCAGTGGGACACTAATGAAGTCCAACAGCCACTTTTTGGATGCCACTAAGTTTCCTCAGTGTTTGCTATTATAATGGCTTAGTAAAAATGAGTTTGAGGGTGCAATGCAGAGGTGCTTGAAATAGCTTGGCACCAGTGGGACACTAATGAAGTCCAACAGCCACTTTTTGGATGCCACTAATTTTCCTCAGTGTTGCTATTATAATAGCTTAGTAAAAATGAGCTTGACGGTGCAATGCAGAGGTGCTGTAAATTGCTTGGCACCAGAGGGACACTAATGAAGTCCAACAGCCACTTTTTGGATGCCACTAAGTTTCCTCAGTGTTTGCTATTATAATGGCTTAGTAACAATGAGCTTGAGGGTGCAATGCAGAGGTGCAGGAAATAGCTTGGCACCAGTGGGACACTAATAAAGTCCAACTGCCACTTTTTGGATGCCACTAATTTTCCTCAGTGTTTGCTATTATAATAGCTTAGTAAAAGTGAGCTTGAGGGTGCAATACAGAGGTGCTGGAAATTGCTTGGCACCAGTGGGACACTAATGAAGTCCAACAGCCACTTTTTGGATGCCACTACATTTCCTCAGTGTTTGCTATTATAATGGATTAGTAAAAATGAGCTTGAGGGTGCAATGCAGAGGTGCTGGAAATTGCTTGGCACCAGTGGGACACTAATGAAGTTCAACAGCCACTTTTTAGATGCCACTAATTTTCCTCAGTGTTGCTATTATAATGGCTTAGTAAAAATGAGCTTGAGAGTGCAATACAGAGGTGCTGTAAATTGCTTGGCACCAGTGGGACACTAATGAAGTCCAACAGCCACATTTTGGATGCCACTAAGTTTCCTCAGTGTTTGCTATTATAATGGCTTAGTAACAATGAGCTTGGGGGTGCAATGCAGAGGTGCTGGAAATTGCTTGACACCAGTGGGATACTAATGAAGTCCAACAGCCACTTTTTGGATGCCACTAATTTTCCTCAGTGTTTGCTATTATAATGCCTTTGTAAAAATGAGCTTGAGGGTGCAATGCAGAGGTGCTGGAAATAGCTTGGCACCAGTGGGACACTAATGAAGTCCAACAGACACTTTTTGGATGCCACTAACTGGCAGCACTCTTTTCAATTAAAATGGCTTTGAAAAATGTGCAGGAGGGGAGAATGCAGAGGTGGTGGGACTTGCTTTGCACAAGTGCCACAATAATGGAAGACAGCAGCCACTCTTTGGATGGCACTAACTGGACACACTCTGCAATTAAAAGGGCTTTGCTAAAAAGGGCAGGAGGGTACAGTGGCCGGGTTGTGGGTCAGTGTAGAGGAAAGGAAGCCTCACTTTCTATCCCTCCTAATGGTGAAATGCAGCAATGAAGTCCCGAGCTTAGCTACACAGATGCTGTTATCTGTAGTTGTTATAAACTATTTCCAAGGACCTGACTGTCACCTATGGCTCTGAGCCTGCTGTAATTAGCCCTTAAAAGGGCTGAAAGAAACTTCTATCCCTATTCTGTATAGTGCTGTGTGTAGAGCATACACAACAGGATCGGCGGCAGGAGCTGCGTCTACGGTGACTGTCACGCAGAAGCAGAAGGCAGATAATGGCGTCCAGATGGGCAGATGCCCGTTTTTATAATGCAGGGACATGTGACATGGACATCCTATGACACATGCCCTTGCTTGTCTGGCAAAAAGTCCATTTAGCTGTATGTGTGTCT
Source organism: Anomaloglossus baeobatrachus (assembly GCF_048569485.1). NCBI lineage: Eukaryota > Metazoa > Chordata > Amphibia > Anura > Aromobatidae > Anomaloglossus > Anomaloglossus baeobatrachus. Next base: position 385,330,898 of record NC_134356.1, on the reverse strand, counting down.
GGGTTTGGCTGACATGCTGGCCCGCCCCACTACACGCATGCTTAGGGAAGGAAGAAAAGAAAAAAAATGGCGATCGCCATTATCCCAGCAGCAGTGATCTGAACGTGCAGTCCCCGCACACTATACGCTGAAATTTCATAATAGTGTGAGTCACAGAGTGACTTACACTATTACAGCGAAAAGCCAGCTAGTAATTGGCTTGGCTTTTTGCTGATAGAACCATTCTCGAACGTAACTCGAGCTAACGAACTTTTAGCAAAAAGCTTGAGTTCTAGTTCGATCTAGAACACTCTCCAAAATCGCTCGAACCACAAACTGGAGAACCACGAACCGCGCTCAACTGTAGCCAGGACCAAAGATGGCTACAGTATTACTGTGATTGGCAGGCACTTTCTGCTTGTTTAGTGGCTGAAAATCTGCTGTGAATCGTGGGGGGGACTCAAAACTCACAAGGCAAATACCAACATACTTGACGAGTAACGAATATGCTGAAAACATTAATATTTGTGCACCTAACGAATAGTGCCAAATATATTCACTCATCACTATCAAAATCAATATGATTAAAAAATATATATTATTTTCTTGATTTACTATTACGAAAATATATTTTTTGTAAAAATACTGACAGTCTTTTGGACTATGCCTTTTTTATGTACCTATGTCAAACAATGGGCCTTTGCTAATCAGCTGGGATAGTAACGCCCCAGAAACCTGCAATCAACCCACAGACTTACAGGAGGACCATTTCTGTCTATCACATATGTGCTTACATGGTGACTGCCATGCACAGATTCTGTGCCCCCACCATCATCAGTATGTACCATCACTAACCCTTGTGGCTAACATACTGCAAGTACAATATAATGGTACTGTACTTGCAAATTAAGGGAAGGGTTTAAAGTGCTCTCAACTATGGTACTTTCTTTAGTCATTCAATTGCTTTAATAACAATTACCACTTTTTGTACAGAATACATTTCCATATAGTTAAACTATATACTGTAACTTTATGCTTATATATAGTATACAGTAGTTACATATTCAAAATGTATGCCTGCCATCATCTTTCATTTTATTAATAAAATAAACTTTTTGTGGTATCTGTTATACTGAGATGATTAGATTACCCAGTTTAATTGAAAAATATATCAATGATCAAGCTTGTAATGTAGGTTTATTGGATTGGTGCATTATGTTATACACCCACCTGCCTTTTGTATATACACCCAGTACATAGACACCAAAAACAATCCAAACTCTCAAATCTAATATTCCCATCTATTTAGAATGCTTATTGATTACCATTTTATGGTGTTTTATAATGTTATAAAACAGGTAGACTACCATGTTTATCTGACATGTTTTTGCTTTGTTTGCTATAAAATAAAAGAGGAAAAATATTTTAAGAAGGTATTACTAAGGTTTGAGCACATGTGTGCGTGCATCTCTTTAACAGTATAGTTTTATATTACTTTTACCTTTTCTTTACCTCACACTCTGTGGCCAATAAAGTCCTCTTTAAAAAGCTGGATTTAGCACTTTTAATCCAACTAAATCTGTATAGCATTATGAGCTTTATTATACCTTGCTTTTGTTCTTTTCCACTTAATTTATTAGCTTTTATGCTTTTCTCATCATATTTCATTCAAAATCTACAGAGATTTATTGTTTGTTCAATGCTTGCTTAAAGTGTTTCATGAACCGTAAAAGTGACTTAGAAGTTCTACTTTAGCTTTAAACAACCAAATATGATTAGGTTTCGAAGCAGAGCTGAAGAAAGAAGGTTGTAAAATCAGGACAAATTGGCTTATGATCCGTCTCATAGTACTAATGCAGCAAGTTCCAGACATCTTTTTTTTATTTTAAACAATCAGTGATCTGATAGATTTGAAACGGTATTGCAATATTACAGAAAACAGTTATTTCTGGTAAGATCAACTTGCATAAGAGTTAAACTTCAGGAGAAAATATTCAGTCACTGTTTTTCCCCTAAAGTAAGACAGAGTCTTATATTATTATCGGCTCCAACGATGCACTAGGACTTATTTTCAGGGGATGTCTTATATTTTGTATTGGAGTAAGTGATTGGGTTGCCCGTTAATGGAAAATTAATATTCACTCCTTTCCCCTGCCCACCCCTCTGCACCGGTGTCAGTGATTGAAACGTATGTTAATTGAAAACAGTTATTCACCCCTTCTCCGCCCATAATCTTGCCAACCCCTCTGTGCCAGTGATTCAGTCAGGTTGCCATATTACTGACCAATGATCGCATCTCAATGCTCAGAATGGTCAGCATCTCTTCTGACCTTGACCTATGCAGCTGTCAAGTTTAAGTGAGGAGAGCCACTGGTCAGTCCAAGCATTGGGATTCAATCCCTGGGTAGCAGCAAGTCTTACTGGATCACTGACCCTGGTACAGAGGGGTAGGTGGGATTATAGACGGAGGAAGGGGCTGAATATTCATTTGCAACTGACAAATGTTTCTATCACTGAGGCTGACACAGGGGGTGGGCAGGAATATGGGTGTGGGAAGGGGGTGAATATTAATTTGCCATTAACAAGCGTTCCAAATCCAGTGTGGACCGTGGAAGGGGTGAGCATTCATTTTCCACTAACTAGTCAGCATGTGAATATAAACTTTTCGGGTTTACAGCAACACAATTGGGCAACATACACACAAAAAAGTTACATGTCCCAAAAGGGCTGTCCAAGCCTTATTTCAGGTCACTAATATGGTATGTTACACAACTATGGCTTATTTTTGGATAAGTGATTCCAAAAAGGTCAAAAAATCTTGCTAGGGCTTGTTTTTGGGGTAGGTCTTTCTTACTGGGAAACACGGTCGAAAAATACATTTTGAATGGGCCGACTAAGGAACAGATATGAAGATGAATAATGGGTTTTGCATTTAAGACAACATATCTTTCAAAAAATAAAGTTAGATTTAGCACCAGTATAAAAAGACAATTCTATGTAGGTTAGAAAAATTATGGTTTTCTTTGAGAAAGTTCACAATTTATCATGAATGCAGCAGCCAGAATCATATGTCAGTCCAACTGCTACTGATACAGCCACCATGAGCCTGTGTTTGCATTGGCTGCCCACCCACCACAGAATCCAATACAATTATATAACAAAGCACTCCACAATTCTACATCTTCTCATTCATATCTACAACCTTATCCAGCCTCTTCATTCTGCTATAACCTAAGACTACTATTACCTTTAATCTGAACCTCCTACTCCCGTCTCCAGGACTCTTGTTCTGTACCAGTTTTCAGGAATGCAGTATCCTTTTTAGTCTGCATCATCAAAGTATGTATCATACAAGTATTCTGCAATGAATTAAACCCAAATTATTATGATGCACTTAGTGATCAATCATCACTGCTCTATCATCTAATCATCATGCCAATCTTCCCACAGGTACTACTCTACTTTCTATGAACTGATACAACTTCCCTCTGCTGCATTTGTCAATCTGGTATATTTGAACAACTACACTACTATCCTAAGTACTGATATCCCTTCCCTCTGCTGCATTTGTCAATCTGGTATGTTTGAACAACTACTCTACTTTCCTATGAACTGATATGCTGCCCCCTATGCATGTAAGTGTGAATCTGGCATATTTGAACAACTACTTTACTTTCCTATGAACTGATATCCTTTCCCTCTGCTTCATGTGTCAATCTAGTATGTTTCTAAATGACCAATTCATCACTTTTTTTACAACCAACTTGTTTACTCTGCCTATAGTATCAATATTTTGGATCAGCTTTCGCAACTACTGCCCCTATAACCATTGACTGGCTGTCATTTACCAGCCTCAAGGGTCAGCCACCACCTTTCTTGACCACTTCACCACCTGGCTACTACATTTGCTTTCCACTGATATCCCCACCATCATCATCATCAGGGATTTTAACATCCCCATTGACACCTCCCACTAACCTGTCTCTAAACTATTAACAGTAAGTTCCTCCCTTAGCCTCACGCAGTGGTCCTCCATAGCCTCCCACAAAGATGGCAATATGCTGAAGCTTATCTCCACCCCCCTTGGTACAATATTTAACCTCTCAAACTCACCTCTCCTGCTGTATGACCACAACCTACTTATATTGCCCTTCCTCTCTTCACCTAGCACTCAACTCCCACTCCACAAACTTTCACTCCGTCACAGAAATCTCAAACATCTTGACTTACAATCACTCTCTAAGTTCCTCCTCCCTCTTGCTGACATTGCTTCATTACACAATGCAGATATTGCTGCCACTCTATACAACACCTCAAAATTACAGCTCTTTGATTTGGCCGTCCCGCTCACGCATACCAAAACCCACATAATGATCAACAACCCTGGCTTACGAGCCTGACTAAAAAACTGAGACAGGCCTCCATGGTTGCTGAACAGAGATGGAAAAGATTTCATTCCACAGAGAACTTCATTGCATACAAACAATCCTTTACCAATTTCAAGCCTACTCACTGCTGCACCAGCCTTTCAGCATCTCATACTCTCACTCTACATCCTTATCTCACCCCCTATTTGTCAGTATTCCCCAAGGTTCAGTTCTAGGACACCTGCTGTTCTCCTTCTACATCTTTGGCCTGAGACAGGTCAAAGAGTCCCAAGGCTTCCAGTATCATCTTTATGCTGCTGATATGCAGGTCTATCTCTTTAGATCTGATATCACCTCCTTACTAACCAAATTCCTACAATGTCTGTCTGCTATTTCATGCTTCTTTTCTGTTTGATTTTTAAAACTGAACATGGGCAAAACAGAATTCATCTTTCCCCCATCTCACTCTACCACCCTTCCTGACCCATCAATCAAAGTCAATGGCTGCTCACTCACTCCAGTCATGCATGCTCGATGCCTGGGAATAACCCTTTCCTCTGCTTTATCCTTCAAACCACATATCCAAGCCCTTTACACCGCCTGCAGAATCCAACTCATAAATATTTCTCAGATCTATACATTCCTTGACCAAGAATCTGCAAAACCACTAGTGCATGCCCTTAATATCTCCCGCCTTGACTACTGCAACCTTCTGCTCTCTGGACTTCCTTTTAACACTCTCCCACCCCTACAATCTATTCTAAACTTTGCTGCCTGACTAATCCACCTGTCTCCTTGCTATTCACCAGCCTCTCCTCTCTGCCAATCTCTTCACTGGCTTCTCATCTCTCAAAGACTCTCTTTCAAAACACTAACCATGACATAAAAAGCATTTCAGAACCTGTCTCTTCCATATAGCTGTGACCTGGTTTCCCGGTACCTACCTGCACGCAACCTCTGATCTTCACAAGATCTCCTTCTCTCCTGCCCTCTTATCTTTTCTTCTTTCAATTGCATATAAGATTTCTCCCTCACCTCCCCCATACTCTGGAACTCTCTACCACAACACATCAGACTCTCGCCTACCATGGAATACTTCAAAAGGAATATGAAGACTTACCTATTCAGACAAGCCTACAACCTGCAGTAACCCACAGTCCACTCTACTGCTGCCCGAGCAGCTCTACCCTCACCTACTGTTTCATCATCCATCCTTTGTAAATTGTGAGGCCTCGCAGGGAGAGTTCTCTCTCCTCCTGTATCAGTCTGTGGCTTGTATTGTTCATAATTATTGTACTTGTCTATGTATGCCCCCTTTTCACATAAAGCACCATGGAATAAATGGCGATATAATAATAAATAATAATCCCTGTCAATCTGGTAAATTCCCAGTATCCATTGCTTCAAGCATGCCCTTAAAAGCAGATTTCTTTAGATCAACTTACCCCATCACTTCACTTCTCTAATGATTACCTATTCTTTTTTCCATGCAGTTTGTACCACTTTGTGCAGATACATGTACACATGGCTGTGGTGACTAGTTCATGCAGAATTATTTGAATGCCCCTATTTATTATACTGATAGCTGGACTTTACAGGGCAAGCACTTCTATCTTTTGTGCTACCCCTATTTTTTCATAGATTGTGTACTTCCGAGTAGAGCCTTTACTACTATTGGTATTAGTTGAAATTAGTTTTTGTTGAATATAGTACTTACGCTATTTGCATATAGTCATTTATTTATTTTGTGTGGGCATTGTTTATTAGGCAACAACATGGCACATATTTGATAAAAGGGCATAAGGCATACATTTATATTTACTGAAAATAATACTGTACTTGGTATAGTGTAGTAAAATTGTTTAGTAATATAGTAACTGGTCATATATGTGCACTTATACCCTCCACAAATGCAACATCAAAAGCATATGATTGTAAAGGAGAGGAAAGTGATGCTCATTACCTCTAAATATATTATTACATCTTCTGCATTCTCTATTTTTGTTTAATTCAATTGTTCATGGTATTATTATGCTTAGCAAAAGAATTTTTAATTCATTTTTGGGGAAGTGAAGGTATAGTCTACAAGGAAGGCACAAAAGATTTAACACTTAGCGAGCTCTGAAGATGGGAGGAGTTCCAGGAAGTAGAAGGGAGTGATTTCCTGTTGGGTGTGTGCAAATAAGATTTTATGAGGTAGTAACTGTTCTGGATAAAGTGGCAGTCTATATCTGGAATATCCTGGGAATTGGAAGACACAAGGATGGAGAGCTCAGAAAGAAGGAATAGGGTATTCAAGTCAAGCATGACATATTGCCCAAGTGTGGCTGCTAACAAGTAATGCACCTCCCGCCACATGTAAACTTTGTACCTCTGGTACTAATTAAAATAGAAGATGGGAAAAACAAAGTTAGTACCTGCTACCTACTGTAGAGTTCACTTTTTTTTATTAAATGGACAGAATCCTTCCTTGCTATTTTTTATGTCTTGACTATCTGTGTTATCTGAGGGTATAAGGCCTGAGTGGAAAATATCAGAAGCGAAAAATATCAGCCACACACCAAGAGGAAACAATCTCGCAGGTGCCTGGGGTCTCAACAGAAGACCTTAGCCAATGTGAGCCACTTATATTTTATATTCCAATGTGGCTGCACTGTTTCTACATGTTCTTTCATCCACTAGAAGGATTGTGCCTGGATTATACATTGTACCATCTCTTTATCGAACTCTAATCATTAAAAATAGACTCTTTAATAATTGTGAATGATTTTGTAACTGTGAAGTATTTTCTTTTATAAATTAATATATAATCTAAATTAATGATCCAGAATAAAATGAAATACTCATTAAAAATACTAATTTTAAAGATAGAGAGGAGCAGCAGTCTTATCATTGTAACTATAGCAATAAGTTACTGAGATAAAATAATTAATTGTTCCCTAGTTACCAAAGCCTTTAAAACAAGATTCTTCCTGTTAATGTGATCTGCTAAAAATAAGTTTTAAAAGGTCTTAGTACATTTTAGTGTACCTTCAGCTTTCTATTCTTGGGGTAATAACTAAGCCTGTTAAGGAAGCCAATAATTTACTGTTTCCCCAGATGACTTCATATAATTGGTTTTGTTTTTCATCTTAAAAAAAAAATTACCTATGGAGAAGATATATCACTTGTAATTCGGTTTTAAGTATATGCTCAGCTTTGGTTACTGATGTGTTAATAATTGATGTATCCTTAATTTACAATTAAAAGCAAATTGTCACTTCAGGAAAGTAAGCTTATTCTTTGTTTAATTAAAAGTTATATATATATAGATGCTGTGCCCCTATCGCGGGGCTGAGCATCACCGGCGCTCACGCGAGGGAAACTTTATGCTCACCCCCACGATAGGGCCACAGCGAAATGCGCCTGTGCGACACTCCAGCAGCGTGGGGTGGTATCATCCATGTAAATCATGACTGGGGGACGGCGAACAGTGGCTGGAGAGGGGACAGGATCCGAATTAGAGCCCATCCATCTGGCCAACCAAAATCATTTGCATAGGAAACAGTAGGATTTTATAAAGTTCTTTTAGGGGTCTGCAAGGGGGGCCAGCAACAAGGTGCACCATCCTAGAATGCTGTCAAGAATCTGCAGAAGGTGATATTTTTGGTTTAATAGGGAAAAAACTGGTGACAAGTTCCCTTTAAGTAGAATCAAAGCTTACAGAATCTGGTTCTCAAACAACTCTATTGTTTAGAACAGACATGATTAGAAGATGGGACTTTACACATAAAATAAGTTTTATAATTAGGAGGAAGGTAATTATAATATATACGTATATTTGTATGTATATACAGTACAGACCAAAAGTTTTGACACACCTTCTCATTTAAAGAGTTTCCTTTATTTTCATGACTCTGAAAATTGTAGATTCATGTCAATTCTTTTTGCCATTTGGATTTTGCACTGCAAAGCTGAGTTTTTGACCAAAGTTCTGAAACAAAAAGTTTGCAGTTTGAACTGCATAGTGCGGTCTAGGAACCCAAATTCCCATAGACTTTGCTTGAAAAGCAGAACACATCCATTTTGGCATTAAACGCTGCAGTTGAAAAAGAAGCAAAAAAGCAGGTAAAAAGCAGATTAAAAGCAAAGTGCGATCACACCCTTATAGTCTAGGTTCTTCAAAGTAGCCACCTTTTGCTTTGATTACTGCCTTGCACACTCTTGCCATTCTCTTGATGAGCTTCAAGAGGTAGTCACCATAAATGGTCTTCCAACAGTCTTGAAGAAGTTCCCAGAGATGATTAGCACTTGTTGGCCCTTTTGCCTTCCCTCTGCGGTCCAGCTCACCCCAAGCTATCTTGATTGGGTTCAGGTCTGGTGACTGTGGAGGCCAGGTCATCTGGCATAGCACCCCATCACTCTCCTTCTTAGTCAAATAGCCATTACACAGCCTGGAGGTGTGTTTGGGGTCATTGTCCTGTTGAAAAATAAATGATGGTCCAACTAAACGCAAACTGGATGGAATATCATGCCACTGCAAGATGTTGTGGTAGCCATGCTGGTTCAGTATGCCTTCGATTTTGAATAAATCACCAACAGTGTCACCAGCAAAGCATACCCACACCATCACATCTCCTCCTCCATGCTTCACGGTGGGAACCAGTCATGTAGAGTACATTCATTCAGCTTTTCTGCAATGCACAAAGACACAATGGTTGCATCCAAAGATCTCAAATTTGGACTCATCAGACCAAAGCACAGATTTCCACTGGTCTAATGTCCATTCCTTGTGTTCTTTAGCTCAAACAAGTCTCTTTTCCTTGTTGCCTGTCCTTAGCAGTGGTTTCCTAGCAGCTATTAAGGCCTGATGCACAAAGTCTCCTTTAACAGTTGTTCTAGAGATGTGCCTGCTGCTAGAACTCTGTGTCGCATTGACCTGGTCTCTAATCTGAGCTGCTGTTCACCTACGATTTCTGAGGCTGGTAACTCGGATAAACATATCCTCTGCAGCAGAGGTGACTTTTGTTCTTCCTTTCCTCCTGGGGCGGTCCTCATGTGAGCCAGTTTCTTTGTATCGTTTGATGGTTTTTGGCACTGCACTTGGGGACACTTTAAAAGTTTTCCCAATTTTTCGGACTGACAGACCTTAATTTCTTAAAGTAATGATAGCCACTAGTGATGAGCGAGTACCAAAAAGCTCGGGTGCTCGAGGCTCGGGCCGAGCATCCCAAGATACTCGTGTACTCGGCCCGAGCACCGAGCCCAATGTTATCCTATGGGAGACCCGAGTATTTTTCTGAAATGACCCCCGGCAGCATGTAGAAACGCTAAAAATGTCACAAAAGTCTTAGAAGAGTGCTCAAATGACATGGCAACAGCATGGGGAAGACCCCTTGAAGCATTTATCACTCAAAAGTCACAGCTGTGAACAATTTTGTCCAAGTTTTACGCCATTTTTACGGACTCACCAGAAAACCTTCCAAAATGACACCAAAATGAATTTTCATGGCGGAAATGTTAAGGGCACATACCCAATTGTTACATCTCGTGGCTCTCCTGAGGCAAGGACTGAGGCAGTCTCCCATTCCTTGCCTGCCACGAGCACTCCTGCTCAGCAGCGCCGAAGGTCTGCCAGACTGCGCAGTGTGCAGGAGATACCTTCTCAGAGAGGCAGCAGAAGGGTGACACCTAGTGGTTCTCCTGTTACAAGGAGTGAAGCGGTCTCCCATTCCTGGCCTGCCGCAGACTCTCCTGCTCAGCGGCCCCGAAGGTCTGCGAGGCTGCGCAATGTGCAGAGGTTTACTGCTCAGGGAAGCAGTGAGATTCCCGTTATCTCTCCACATTGTGAGACCGAGGATCCCGCCTCTATTTCCCAGAGGCAGGAGGGTGAGCATGTGCAATGCGTGGTGGGTCCTGATTCGCTCACTGACGTCACACGGCTTGATGACAAGGCTGGTGACGTGGTGAATCCTGACTGGCCAGGCTGGGACGTCGTGGACCCTGATTGGGTCAAGTCCGTCATCTCCGCCTCGCGCCCGCCCTCGGGTGGAGCTGCACCTCCTTAAAAGCTCCCCCTGCCATCATGGCGGCGCGCGACCGTCCTTCTATGTTTGGATGTCTGGCAGCGTGCTGCCACACCACTGCTCAGGCATTACTGTCTCTTGTGGGCTTGGCCCTTGCTGCTCCGGCAGTACCTCGTTTGCAGGCCGTGTTCCTGCCTTGCTGCTCCGGCTGTACCCCCGTCAACAGGCCGTGTTCCTGTCCCAGGTGAGCTCCTCAAGTCTCCATTGGACTCACCTGGTTATTGAAAGCACACGTGCGTGGGCACCTCTGTGCTACCCTCGTGCCATATTCTCGTGACTTCCACTGGCACACGTGCGTGGGCACCTCTGTGCTTCCCCGTGCAACAGGTACACCGAGCCGTGAGATCTGTGCCATACAACCCTCACGGGTTAGGGCAGATCGGTGTACATAGATCGTCTGACATTCCAGACGATCGCTAGCAGCAACCCGCTCACTCTTCACCCACCATAGCAGCGGTCCCTTACACCGCACAGTGGACCTTGACCGGCGGAAGCAGTCCATTTCCCATCTTGGCACGCTTCCCCAGGTCCCCCTCGTAACACCCAATAGTGAGATAGAGCTGGTGTATGTTACTTTTTGAGATTATTACATGAAAGATTTTACGTAAAAACATTGTGTGGCACTCCGATGTCCAAAACGCACGTTTTGTGCTTTTTACTAGCGATGTCGGTCATTTTTTTTTTCATTCTATCTCCCGTCAGTTGGTCTCGCTCTGTCGGTCTCTCTCTGTCTTGTCTGTCCCCCTCTCACAGTCTGTCGGTCATTCTCCCCCCTCTCTCTTACTTACCATTCCCCGATCACTGCCACGGCGCTGCACAGCTGTTCACTAAACTCCGGCGGCTTTCCTCTTTTGAAAAAGCCGGCCGCTCATTAAACAATCTCGTATTCCCTGCTTTCCTGCTTTTCGGCGCCTATGATTGGTTGCAGTGAGACACGCCCCCACGCTGAGTGACAGGTGTCTCACTGCACCCAATCACAGCAGCCGGTGGGCGTGTCTATACTGTGCAGTGAAATAAATAATTAAATAATTAAAAAAAACGGCGTGCGGTCCCCCCAAGTTTAATACCAGCCACATAAAGCCATACGGCTGAAGGCTGGTATTCTCAGGATGGGGAGTTCCTTGTTATGGAGAGCCCCCCAGCCTAACAATATCAGTCAGCAGCTGCCCAGAATTGCCGCATACATTAGATGCGACAGTTCTGGGACAGTACCCGGCTCTTCCCGATTTACCCTAGTGCGTTGGCAAATCAGGGTAATAAGGAGTTAATGGCAGCCCATAGCTGCCAATAAGTCCTAGATTAATCATGTCAGGCGTCTCCCCGAGATTCCTTCCATGATTAATCTGTAAATTGTAGTTAGAAAAACACACACACCCAAAAAATCTTTTATTAGAAATAAAAAACACTAACAAAGTCCCTCATCACCAATTTATTAACCCCGACAAACCCTCCATGTCCGGCGTAATCCACAGTCCTCCAGCGTCGCATCCAGCTGTGCTGCATGAAGGTGACAGGAGCTGCAGAATACACCGCCGCTCCTGTCAGCTTCACACAGCAACTAAAGACAGCCCCGCGATCAGCTGAGCTGTCACTGAGGTTACCTGGATCCAGCGGTGGATGCAGCGGTGGCCGCGGGTAACCTCAGTGACAGCTCTGCTGATCGCGCTACTCACCGCCGCACCGGTCAGCTCCACGCAGCAACTGAGGTGAGTATCGCGATCAGCTGAGCTGTCACTGAGGTTACCTGGATCCAGCGGTGGATGCAGCGGTGGCCGCGGGTAACCTCAGTGACAGCTCAGCTGATCGCGCTACTCACCGCTGCTCCAGTCAGCTCCACGCAGCAACTGAGGTGAGTATAGCGATCAGCTGAGCTGTCACTGAGGTTAATGGCGGCCACCGCTGGATGCAGCGGTGGCCGTGAGTTACCTGACTGACAGCAGCTGATCGCGCTACTCACCTCAGTTGCTGTGTGAAGCTGACAGGAGCGGCGATGTATTCTGCAGCTCCTGTCACCTCCATGCAGCAGAGCTGGATGCGACGCTGGAGGTCCGTGGATTACGCCGGACATGGAGGGCCTTGTCTGGGTTAATAAATTGGTGATGAGGGACTTTTTTATTGTTTTTTATTTCTAATAAAGGATTTTTCGTGTGTGTGTGTTTTTTAACTGTAATTTACAGATTAATCATGGAAGGTTTCTCGGGGAGACGCCTGACATGATTAATCTAGGACTTATTGGCAGCTATGGGCTGCCATTAACTCCTTATTACCCTGATTTGCCAATGCACTAGGGTAAATCGGGAAGAGCCGGGTACAGTCCCAGAACTGTTGCATATAATGTATGCGGCAATTCTAGGCGGCTGCTGACTGATATTGTTAGGCTGGGGGGCTCCCCATAACGTGGGGCTCCCCATCCTGAGAATACCAGCCTTCAGCCGTATGGCTTTATTTGGCTGGTATTAAAATTGGGGGGGACCGCACGCCGTTTTTTTAAAATTATTTATTTATTTATTTTACTGCACAGTATAGACACGCCCACCGGCTGCTGTGATTGGGTGCAGTGAGACACCTGTCACTCAGCGTGGGGGCGTGTCTCACTGCAACCAATCATAGGCACCTGTGGGCGGGGAAAGCAGGGAATATGAGATGGCTGTGTGCAGAGCACAGCGCGCCCGCCGGTATAAAGGCTTGGTCACGCTGTGCAGGCCGGCCAATCACTGCAATTCCACAACTAACAGGGCTGTGGCATTGCAGTGGTCTGCCAGCCAATCCCTGCATGAGGGCTGGCTCTCAAAAGAGCGCCAACATGCAGGGATGAAGACCACGAGTACAGCACGAGTATCGCGAAATTACTCGGTACCCACCGAGTAGCCTGAGTACAGTGATACTCGTGCGAGTACCGAGTAGTGACAAGCATACTCGCTCATCACTAATGGCCACTTGTTTTTCTTTACTTAGCTGTTTTTTTCGTGCCATAATACAAATTCTAACAGTCTATTCAATAGGACTATCAGCTGTGTATCCACCAGACTTCTGCACAACACAACTGATGGTCCCAACCCCATTTATAAGACAAGAAATCCCACTTATTAACCTTGACAGGGCACACCTGTGAAGTGAAAACCATTTCCGGTGATTACCTCTTGAAGCTCATGAAGAGAATGCCAAGAGTGTGCAAAGCAGTAATCAAAGCAAAAGGTGGCTACTTTGAAGAACCTAGAATATAAGACATGTTTTCAGTTGTTTCATACTTTTTTGTTAAGAATTTCATTCCACATGTGTTAATTCATAGGTTTGATGCCTTCAATGTGAATCTACAATTTTCAGAGTCATGAAAATAAAGAAAACTCTTTGAATGAGAAGGTGTGTCCAAACGTTTGGTCTGTACTGTATATATATTGAAAATGAGCACATTTACTCTCATTGATTTGAATTCTCAATTTTTTTTTTATACAATTGTATTCTACAAACAATGGTCTTTTTTCAGCTATTTCTAAAGTCAACAATATGCTGAACCACAGAGTGCTGGCATGTTAAATGTTAAAATAAAAAACAATAATATTTGCCTCACCACTCAACTGTCCCGCAGCTTTCTGTCTTGTCTTCCATGCTTCCTTTTTTTCACCTGTTTAATTTATACTGGGTCTTCCAGCACTGAGGAGGCCTCTTACGTCAATTACTGACTAGGTAATGCAGTGATATCAGAGACTAAGGCAACAGAAGAACCAACATAGAGTAAAAACAGCCTGAAGAGAATGCGCATGATAGGGGAACATGAAAAGAGAACTATTGAGTGGTGAGGAGAGTATTAACCTTTTGCTGTTTTTTTTACATCCTACAGTTACTAAGCTATGGCTTCTGGAAAAGGAGACCCAAGAGAACATTAAAAAACATTAAATATTGCAAATCAATTTTCCTCATAATTTTGAATATTGGCAAATTTGATCATCTATAATATGTATTGTTGTTGTTTTTTTTACTGTGGCAGAGGCCCTACTTAAGCAAGAGACCCTTGTACATATTGTGGATATGGTTTGTGATCCCCTTTGTAAAGGCCCCTTTACACACTGAGACTTTCTAGCGATCCCACCAGCGATCCCAACCTGGCCGGGATCGCTACAAAGTCTCTGGTGAGTCGCTGGTGAGCTGTCAAACAGGCATACTTGGAAAACGACGCAACAGCGATATGGACCTGCAGAACGACCTAGCTAGTCATTAGGGACATTGTAAAGCAGCTTTTTGAAAGGGAAGTCGCTAACGAAGTCACTGTAAAGGTCCCTTAAAAACACTGAGACTTTCTAGCAATCATGCTGCACAGCGGAAAAAAAAGAACCAAAGAATGGTCCTGAGAGATGTGTAGTGATCAGCAACTTCACAGCAGGGGCCAGGTCGCTGATGTGTTTCACACACTGCAATGTCGCTGGGGAGGTCGCTATTACGTCACAAAACTGGTGACATTACAGCTATGGTGTTTGCGATGTTGCAGTGTGTAAAGGGGCCTTTAGTCTCATAATCAAAAAGTAGTATTTCTTTAAATTTCAACAGTTTTTCATATGTTCAAAAATGTTCCTAAAACAAAGTTTTCCAACTCAATATTGTATAGGTTATAAACCATATTCATGGCTGAGACCGGAATGAACTCATCCAGGAGATGAAGATAGGAGGTTCACTTTTCTAAGTTGTTTCCATAACACCCATTCATCCTCAATCATCATAGTTCAGCCATTCTTTTCTCTATCTACAGCACCACCTCATATTGTCCTGGACAAAGTTATTCTATCCCATCCATTCCCCCTGTCTTGACCGGTGACTTCCATTTTGGCGCTTTTGTTTTTTCCTCCACTTCCACCAAGATCCATAACTTTTTTATTTTCCCACAGTCATAGCCATATGAGCATTTGATTTTTTGCAGAATAAATTGTACTGTTGAATGGTACCATTCATTATATCATGTGATGTACTGGAAATCAGAAAACAAATTCTAGTGTAAAGAATAGAGATGAGCGAACCGGTCGCGGTTCGGCTCGAGGTCGGTTCGCCGAACGGAGCTCCCGTTCGAGTTCGGTTCGTCGAACGTTCGACGAACCGAACTCGAACCAATAGGCTATAATGGGAGGCAATCACAAACACATAAAAATGCATTATAAATGTACACATACAGTTAATAAACATTGCCATAACACTTACCGGTCCCCGCGATCCCTCCTGCACTCTGTCTCCTGCCGCTATTCCATCCGATGATCGCTGAATCCTACCGGTGACCGGCACTGCCAGCAGAGATGCAAGACCTATCGTGACATCAAAATAGCCATGTGACCAGTCACGTGGCTATTATCTCATTGGCTACAGACTGGTCACATGACTATGACGCGTCATGTAGGACCTGCGAGTGCATCTCTCCGGTACACGGTGCACATTTGTGTATCGCCGTGTACCGGCGACATGCTCTAGCACACGGTCGACTTCCCATTCCGTTAGGGACCGGCTGACACAGCCGGTCATTAACGGAGATCACCGTTGCCATAGCAACGCAGTTAGCGGTGACGAGCACCGTTGCTATGGTAACGCGTCTGTCAGCGTTACCGCTGTTACCGCTAGCAGCACTGATCACTCACGGAGTGAAGGCTGCACGCTGCTTCTCGTGCAGCTTTCACGGAGTGAATGCTCCACGGGAAGCAGCGTCTTCCCCCATGCAGCAGTGATCTAGCAGAGCTGCATTTGTTGAACGAGAAAGACAGAAGAGTAGGATCATGGAGGGCTAACAGGGGGTAATAAAGATGGAGTCTCTAATATGTCTGTGTATTTATTTCTATTAAAGTATTTTTTCTCTGTGTGGTGTCTTTTTTTTAACCCTTTATTGGAGATTCTTAATGGCCGGGTCAAACGTGCCTGACATTAAGAATCTCTGGCTTAATACTGGCTAGTAAAACAAAGCCAGTATTAACTCATGATTTCCCAACAAGCCACCCGGCTCCAGGGCTGTTGGAAGAGTTGGATACAGCGCTAGATGATGGCGCTTCTATGAGAGCGCCATTTTCTGGGACGGCTGTGGACTGAAATTCGCAGCAGAGGCGCCCAGAAACCTCGGGCTAACCTGTGCTGCGGATTCCAATCCCCAGCTGCCTAGTTGTACCTGGCTGGACACAAAAATAGGGCGAAGCCCACGTCATTTGTTTTTTAATTATTTCATGAAATAAATGAAATAATTAAAAAAAAGGGCTTCCCTATATTTTTGGTTCCCAGCCGGGTACAAATAGGCAACTGGGGGTTGGAGGCAGCCCATGGCTGCCTGCTGTACCTGGCTAGCATACAAAAATATGGCAAAGCCTGCGTCATTTTTTTGGTGGGCAAAAAACTTCTGCATACAGTCCTGGATGGAGTATGCTGAGCCTTGTAGTTCTGCAGCTGCTGTCTGCTCTTCTCCATACAGACAGGCAGCAGCTGCAGAACTACAAGGTTCAGCATATTCCATCCAGGACTGTATGCAGAAGTTTTTTGCCCCTTAAAAAAATTATGTGGGCTTCGCCATATTTTTGTATGCTAGCCAGGTACAGCAGGGAGGTACGGCTGCCCCCAACCCCCAGTTGCCTATTTGTACCCGGCTGGGAACCAAAAGTAAAGGGAAGCCCTTTTTTTATTATTTCATGAATTTCATGAAATAATTAGAAAACAAATGACGTAGGCTTCGCCCCATTTTTGTGTCCAGCCAGGTACAACTAGGCAGCTGGGGATTGGAATCCGCAGCACAGGTTGGCCTGTGCTTTCTGGGCCCCACTGCTGTGAATTGCAGTCTGCAGCCGCCTCAGAAATTGGCATTTTCATAGAAGCACCATCTTCTGGCGCTGTATCCAACTCTTCCAGCACCTGCCTGCTATACCTGGCTAGCATACAAAAATATGGCGAAGCTCACGTCCTTTTTTTGTAGTTTTTAGGCAAAAAAAATAAAAAATGCTTTCCTGGATTTTCCATTGCCAGTGAAGGTAACACCAAGCAGTGGGGGTTAGCAGCGGGAAAAATGTAGAAGGAGCCCATATATATTTTTTTTAATTATTTATTTAAATAACTAAAAACAAAATGGGCTTCCCTGTATTTTGATTGCTGGACATCACAGTGCTGTAAAAATAAATCTTTAAAAAAATGACGTAGCGCTCCGCGGTATTTTTGATTCTCAGCGCAGATAAAGCAGACAGCTATGGGTTGCCACCCCCATCAGCCTGCCGTTACCTTGGTTGGCAATCAAAATACAGGGAAGCCCATTAATTTTTTCTATTTAAAAAAATAGTTAAAAAAAAAAATGACGTTGGGTCCCTCCATTTTTGATAGCCAGCTAGGGTAAAGCAGATGGCTGTAGCCTGAAAACCACAGCTGGCAGCTTTACCGTGGTTGGGGATCCAATGTGGAGGTCCCCTCAGGCTCTTTTTTATAATTATTTTATAAATTTTAATAATTACACAATAAAAGTAGGGTCCCCCCAAATTGGATCACCAGCCAAGGTAAAGCGGACTGCTGTGGTCTGGTATTCTCAGGGTGGGAAGGTCCATAGTTATTGGGCCTTCACAGCCTAAAAATAGCAGGCCGCAGGCACCCCAGACGTGGCGCATCCACTAGATGCGCCAATCCTGGCGCTTCACCCCAGCTCATCCCGTGCCCTGGTGCAGTAGCAAACGGGGTAATAAATCGGGTTGATACTAGCTGTAAAGTCACCTGAGATCAAGCCCAGCAGTTTGTGATGTCATGGCGTCTATTAGATACCCAACATCATAAACTGTCAGTACTAACAAAAAAAAAAAATCGACAAAAGAAATTTATTTGAAAAAACAGTCCCCAAAACATTTCCTCTTTCACCAATTTATTGTAAGAAAAAAAATAAAGGGGTCTCACGACGACTCTGGACCGTCTAGAATATGGGGGGAGACACTCAGGGAACATATCCCCCATTTTCTAGGAGTGCGGACCCTTCATGTGAGGAGTGTGGGTGCGATGAATCTGCATTCACTCTCCCCGGGTCCACAGCAGCAGAGTCCATGTCGTAATGGTTGCTACCAAAGCTGCAATGCCCTGCTCATGAGGTAAGGGCATGCCTAATCAGGAGAACTACTGTAGAGGAAGCTCTGCTCACTGGTATATAGGTGCTCAGAGGTAATAATAGATAAAATTAGTGAGTAACCTCTGCACTCTAAATCTCGCAGACTAAGTCAGTAAGTCACAACGGATAGTAATGCAAAATCACACTTTATTGGTCCGTATTAAGAAAAAAAAATTTTTCATAAGCATATATGTTTTTGTCCTAAACAAGTTACAAATGACGTTTCGGCCTGAGCCTTCGTCAGATTGGACTTATCTGCATGTAATCATGAAAAATGACAATAATCAGTATCACATAAGAGTGAGAGAACAATAACATAAACTCGAACAATGTAGAGGTACAATTGGGATGCAGCAAAAAAAATTGCAACACAGCAAGAAATGAAACACATGATACAAATGTCATAATACAGTACAAGGACAATATAGTAATGACAAATATGGGGTCAGAGTAGGCTTAGACAGCTCTGGTACGAAAGAGATGTCAATCATAAAGTAACATGTGCAGTAGGTGTAGAGCTACACTATGCATGGCAGAGCTAATGGGTAGACCGACCATAGAAAAAGAACGGAGAAAAAGTGGCGAAAAAGTGGAGAAAAAGTGGAGAAAAAGTGGAGAAGAAGTGGAGAAAAAGTGGAGAAAAAGTGGAGAAAAAGTGGAGAAAAAGTGGAGAAAAAGTGGAGAAAAAGTGGAGAAAAAGGGGAGAAAAAGTGGAGAAAAAGTGGAGAAAAAATGGAGAAAAAATGGAGAAAAAGTGGAGAATTGGAGAAAAAGTGGAGAAAAAATGGAGAAGTGGAGAAAAAGTGGAGAAAAAGTGGAGAAAAAGTGGAGAAAAAATGTAGAAAAAGTGGAGAAAAAAATGGAAAAAAAGTGGAGAAGAAGTGGAGAAAAAGTGGAGAAAAAGTGGAGAAAAAGTGGAGAAGTGGAGAAGAAGTGGAGAAGAAGTGGAGAAGTGTTTGTTCATGCCAGATGGGAGATAAATATTTTTTTACCGGTGCTGTAATTTACTGTAACGTGATCATCGGTGTATGGTGTATACCTGTGATCACGTGAGCGGGGACCGGAAAAACCGTACTGAATCATGATCTCCAGGGTCTCAGCTAGCCTTACTTATTTCTGCCTGCTGTTTATAAACGGCAGATCAGAATAAGGCTACATTAACACGACCGATCCATTTTTGCGGTCTGCAAAAAACAGTCCGTTTTTTTTCACGGGTGCATCCGTGTGGCATCCGTTTCCGTTCCGTAGATGGTCCGTATTCATCTGTTTGTCATCTGTGTGCCTTCCGTTTTTTTTGTGTACTGCAAAAAAACTGAAGGAGGGTAAATGCATAAATTTACCCAGGATCTATAGCTTCATCCTACATGAGGCGGTCACATGTTCACTCCAGTGCCATTTTCTACGGCTTTTCACAGCGTAGAGCGCTCTGGTGATTTTCTTGTGCTTGTGCACTTCATATCAGTCTTTTCTGTCATTATAATGGCAGAAAGACACATAATGTCCCACTCTCCAGCATTTTGCAATTTTGCACCCTATGGTGCCTTTCATGTGACACTAAGGGGTGCTTAGTTTTGTATTTAGCCAAAAAAATGAAAAAAAAATGACGTAGGGTTCCCCCTAGTTTTGTAGCCAGCTAGGGTAAAGCAGATGGCTGCAGCCTGCAGACCACAGCTGGCAACCTCACCTTGGCTGGTAATCCAAAACTGAGGGCACCCCACGCTGTTATTTTAAATTAAATAAATAATTAAAAAAAAAAAACACGTAGGGGTCCCCCCAAAATTGGATCACCAGCCAAGGTAAAGCAGACAGCTGGGGTCTGATATTCTCAGACTAGGGAGGTCCATGGTTATTGGACTCTCCCCAGCCTAAAAATAGCAGGCCGCAGCCGCCCCAGAAGTGGCGCATCCATTAGATGTGCCAATCCTGGTGCTTCGCCCCAGCTCATCCCGCGCCCTGGTGCGGTGGCAAACGGGGTAATATATGGGGTTAATACCAGATGTGTAATGTCACCTGGCATCAAGCCCTGGGGTTGGTGAGGTCAGGCATCTATCAGATACCCGACATCACCAACCCAGTCAGTAATTAAAAAAAATAGACGACAAACACATTTTTATTTGAAAAAACACTCCCCAAAACATTCCCTCTTTAACCAATTTATTAGAAAGAAAAACAAATCCAGGTCTGGTGTAATCCAAGGGGTTGCCATGACGATCCACACTGTCCCAGTCAACGAAGAGCAGAATGTTCCCCATTGGCTGGGAGAGCAATGCAGTGACCTGAGCTAACATCAATGGGTCAGCCCAGGTCACTGCAGAGCATGACAAGTGCTGCTGTCAGCGAGGTACATTACCTGCGCTGATCTCCAGCACTGCTGACAGCCCCTGTCACTGAGTTCAATGACCGCCGCCTTCACAGCCAAGTATCACGAGAGGCCCGTGACGTCACCGCTAGTCAGTCTCGGGTCGGAAGCGAGAGAAGGTGATGTGACAAGCAGCGGCCATGGAGGACAGTGACAGCGCTGAGGTCGGGATGGCGGGACTTCATCACCGCAGGTAAGCCGAGCGGGACCATGTGTCAGAGTGTGTGTGCAGAGTGTGTGTGTGTGTACGTGTGTACATGCCGCGGGCAGGAGGGGGCGGAGTGAGCTGAGCGGGGAAGTGTGGGCTTCTTGCACATAACTAGGATAAACATCGGGTTACTAACCAAAGCGCTTTGCTTGGATACCCGATGTTTATCTTGGTTACCAGCTTGTGGCAGGCTGCCAGCGATGGCTCCTGCACACTGTAGCTGTAAAAAGCCCTGCTTTTTGCTGCTAGAACCGTTCTCGAACGTATCTAGAACTATCGAATTTTAGCAAAAAAGCTCGAGTTCTAGTCCGATCTAGAACAGCCCCAAAATCACTCGAACCGCGAACTGGAGAACCGCGAACCGCGCTCAACTCTAGTAAAGAAATTGCAAAAAACAACAATTCTACCATTGTTTTTTGAGGTTTTGTTTCACAGAGTTCACTGTACGATAAAAATGTAATGGCAAAAAGATTATCCACATCAGTATGATTCTGGTAATATCAAAATGCACATTTTTTTTCATTTCAGTGGTGAAAAATAGATTATAAAATTTGTGAAAAAATATTTTTTTGCTTCTGTTGCCATATTATGAGATGTAACAATTTAAATTTTCAATCCATGGCCTTTTTCTTTTTATCCCTGAGCTGTTGTTTTTATTGATACAATTGTGGGGTTGATACAATGTTTTGATGACCTCCTATTGTATTTTGCAGTTTTGATACCGACGAAAAACTGCAACTCTGGTGTTTATACACATAAATTTGCCCAATCAGTATTATATTCCCCACATTAGTGGTGAAGCTTCAAATTAATAATTGTACATCAGGTTTGAAAAAGGTATATCAAACCAATAAAGCTACAGAAATAAATCAATAATTAAAATTTTATTTTTTATTAAACAGTATTTATATTAAAAGTTGTAAAAATTCATGTAAGATAATACCACATTATAACAACCAGAAACGTGGACAAGAAGTATAAAGCATGGTGGTTTGAAGTAACAGTGATCCATAACATCAAGCAAAATACAACATTCAAAATAAATAAACAAAAACCATGCAAAGTGCTTAGTGCTTGTATTAATAAATAGAATGTAATATATATGTATAAATTTATAATAAATATAGTGCTGATAACTTTCAGAATCACAACAAGTAGATTAAAAAGTGAATAGTGCTTGTATCAGCAGCATAAGTTGTCAGATCGCTGCAGCATAATGCAGAGAAAGTGCTAAGTGCCGTGTTAGGATCACTGACAGTCACCAAATCAGTTTAAATAAAAAGGTATGCCGGTAATCTAGCTCAGCCCTAATAGTAATTAAATGACCCAGTCATATATAGTTACTAGAGTTGAGCGCGGTTCGCGGTTCGTGGTTCTCCAGTTCTAGGCTCGAGTGATTTTTGGGCTGTTCGAGATCGAACTAGAACTCGAGCTTTTTGCTAAAAGCTCGATAGTTCTAGAAACGTTCGAGAACGGTTCTAGCAGCAAAAAGCAGGGCTTTTTACAGCTACAGTGTGCAGGAGCCATCGCTGGCAGCCTGCCACAAGCTGGTAACCAAGATAAACATCGGGTATCCAAGCAAAGCGCTTGGTTAGTAACCTGATGTTTATCTTAGTTACGTGCAGGAAGCCCACACTTCCCCGCTCAGCTCGCTCCGCCCCCTCCTGCCCGCGGCATGTATACATACATATACACACACACACACACTCTCACACACGCACCCCCCCTCCCGCCCCCACCCCCCCGCTCGGCTTACCTGCGGTGATGAAGTCCCGCCATCCAGACCTCAGCGCTGTCACTGTCCTCCATGGCCGCCGCTTGTCACATCACCTCTCGCTTCCCACCCGAGACGTCACGGACCTCTCGCGATACTTGATGTGAAGGCGCCGGTCATTGACCTCAGTGACAGGGGCTGTCGGCAGTGCTGGAGATCAGCGCAGGTAATGTACCTCGCTGACAGCAGCACTTGTCATCCCCTGCAGTGACCTGGGCTGACCCATTGATGCTAGCTCAGGTCACTGCATTGCTCTCCCAGCCAATGGGGAACATTCTGCTCTTCATTGACTGGGACAGTGTGGATCGTCATGGCAACCCCTTGGATTACACCAGACCTGGATTTGTTTTTCTTTCTAATAAATTGGTTAAAGAGGGAATGTTTTGGGGAGTGTTTTTTCAAATAAAAATGTGTTTGTCGTCTATTTTTTTTTATTACTGACTGGGTTTGTGATGTCGGGTATCTGATAGACGCCTGACCTCACCAACCCCAGGGCTTGATGCCAGGTGACATTACACATCTGGTATTAACCCCATATATTACCCCGTTTGCCACCGCACCAGGGCGCGGGATGAGCTGGGGCGAAGCACCAGGATTGGCGCATCTAATGGATGCGCCACTTCTGGGGCGGCTGCGGCCTGCTATTTTTAGGCTGGGGAGATTCCAATAACCATGGACCTCCCTAGTCTGAGAATATCAGGCCCCAGCTGTCTGCTTTACCTTGGCTGGTGATCCAATTTTGGGGGACCCCTACGTGTTTTTTTTTTTAATTATTTATTTAATTTAAAATAACAGCGTGGGGTGCCCTCAGTTTTGGATTACCAGCCAAGGTGAGGTTGCCAGCTGTGGTCTGCAGGCTGCAGCCGTCTGCTTTACCCTAGCTGGCTAGAAAACTAGGGGGAACCCTACGTCATTTTTTTTTCATTTTTTTGGCTAAATACAAAGCTAAGCACCCCTTAGTGCCACATTAAAGGTACCAAAGGGTGTTCCACTTTTTCTCCATTTTTTTCTCCACTTTTTCTCCATTTTTTTCTCCACTTATTCTCCACTTTTTCTCCTCTTATTCTCCACTTTTTCTCCACTTTTTCTCCTCTTATTCTCCACTTTTTCTCCACTTTTTCTCCACTTTTTCTCCATTTTTTTCTCCACTTTTTCTCCACTTTTTCTCCTCTTATGCTCCACTTTTTCTCCACTTTTTCTCCTCTTATGCTCCACTTTTTCTCCACTTTTTCTCCACTTTTTCTCCTCTTATGCTCCACTTTTTCTCCACTTTTTCTCCACTTTTTCTCCACTTTTTTCTCAAATTTTTCTCCTCTTATGCTCCACTTTTTCTCCACTTTTTTCTCCACTTTTTTCTCCACTTTTTTCTCCACTTTTTCTCCACTTTTTCTCTTATGCTCCACTTTTTCTCCACTTTTTTCTCCACTTTTTCTCCTCTTATGCTCCACTTTTTCTCCACTTTTTCTCCTCTTAATCTCCACTTTTTCTCCACTTTTTTCTCCACTTTTTCTCCTCTTATGCTCCACTTTTTCTCCACTTTTTCTCCACTTTTTCTCCTCTTATGCTCCACTTTTTCTCCACTTTTTCTCCTCTTATGCTCCACTTTTTCTCCACTTTTTCTCCTCTTAATCTCCACTTTTTCTCCTCTTATGCTCCACTTTTTCTCCACTTTTTCTCCACTTTTTCTCCACTTTTTCTCCACTTTTTTCTCCACTTTTTCTCCTCTTATGCTCCACTTTTTCTCCACTTTTTCTCCACTTTTTCTCCACTTTTTTCTCCACTTTTTCTCCTCTTATGCTCCACTTTTTCTCCACTTTTTCTCCACTTTTTCTCCTCTTATGCTCCACTTTTTCTCCACTTTTTCTCCTCTTATGCTCCACTTTTTCTCCACTTTTTCTCCTCTTAATCTCCACTTTTTCTCCTCTTATGCTCCACTTTTTCTCCACTTTTTCTCCACTTTTTCTCCACTTTTTCTCCTCTTATGCTCCACTTTTTCTCCACTTTTTCTCCACTTTTTTCTCCACTTTTTCTCCTCTTATGCTCCACTTTTTCTCCTCTTATGCTCCACTTTTTCTCCACTTTTTCTCCACTTTTTCTCCTCTTATGCTCCACTTTTTCTCCACTTTTTCTCCTCTTATGCTCCACTTTTTCTCCACTTTTTCTCCACTTTTTCTCCACTTTTTTCTCCACTTTTTCTCCTCTTATGCTCCACTTTTTCTCCACTTTTTCTCCTCTTAATCTCCACTTTTTCTCCACTTTTTCTCCACTTTTTCTCCACTTTTTCTCTACTTTTTTCTCCACTTTTTCTCCTCTTATGCTCCACTTTTTCTCCACTTTTTCTCCACTTTTTCTCCTCTTATGCTCCACTTTTTCTCCTCTTATGCTCCACTTTTTCTCCACTTTTTCTCCTCTTAATCTCCACTTTTTCTCCTCTTATGCTCCACTTTTTCTCCACTTTTTCTCCACTTTTTCTCCACTTTTTCTCCTCTTATGCTCCACTTTTTCTCCACTTTTTCTCCACTTTTTTCTCCACTTTTTCTCCTCTTATGCTCCACTTTTTCTCCACTTTTTCTCCACTTTTCTCCTCTTATGCTCCACTTTTTCTCCACTTTTTCTCCACTTTTTCTCCACTTTTTTCTCCACTTTTTCTCCTCTTATGCTCCACTTTTTCTCCACTTTTTCTCCTCTTAATCTCCACTTTTTCTCCAATTTTTCTCCACTTTTTCTCCACTTTTTCTCCACTTTTTTCTCCACTTTTTCTCCTCTTATACTCCACTTTTTCTCCACTTTTTCTCCACTTTTTCTCCTCTTATGCTCCACTTTTTCTCCACTTTTTCTCCTCTTATGCTCCACTTTTTGTCCACTTTTTCTCCTCTTAATCTCCACTTTTTCTCCTCTTATGCTCCACTTTTTCTCCACTTTTTCTCCACTTTTTTCTCCACTTTATCTCCTCTTATGCTCCACTTTTTCTCCACTTTTTCTCCACTTTTTCTCCACTTTTTCTCCTCTTATGCTCCACTTTTTCTCCACTTTTTCTCCACTTTTTTCTCCACTTTTTCTCCTCTTATGCTCCACTTTTTCTCCACTTTTTCTCCACTTTTTCTCCTCTTATGCTCCACTTTTTCTCCACTTTTTCTCCTCTTATGCTCCACTT
Source organism: Anomaloglossus baeobatrachus (assembly GCF_048569485.1). Classification (NCBI taxonomy): domain Eukaryota; kingdom Metazoa; phylum Chordata; class Amphibia; order Anura; family Aromobatidae; genus Anomaloglossus; species Anomaloglossus baeobatrachus. Next base: position 385,304,909 of record NC_134356.1, on the reverse strand, counting down.
TTTCTCCACTTTTTCTCCTCTTAATCTCCACTTTTTCTCCTCTTATGCTCCACTTTTTCTCCACTTTTTCTCCACTTTTTCTCCTCTTATGCTCCACTTTTTCTCCACTTTTTCTCCACTTTTTTCTCCACTTTTTCTCCTCTTATGCTCCACTTTTTCTCCACTTTTTCTCCACTTTTTCTCCTCCTATGCTCCACTTTTTCTCCACTTTTTCTCCTCTTATGCTCCACTTTTTCTCCACTTTTTCTCCACTTTTTTCTCCACTTTTTCTCCTCTTATGCTCCACTTTTTCTCCACTTTTTCTCCACTTTTTCTCCTCTTATGCTCCACTTTTTCTCCACTTTTTCTCCTCTTATGCTCCACTTTTTCTCCACTTTTTCTCCTCTTAATCTCCACTTTTTCTCCTCTTATGCTCCACTTTTTCTCCACTTTTTCTCCACTTTTTCTCCTCTTATGCTCCACTTTTTCTCCACTTTTTCTCCACTTTTTTCTCCACTTTTTCTCCTCTTATGCTCCACTTTTTCTCCACTTTTTCTCCACTTTTTCTCCTCCTATGCTCCACTTTTTCTCCACTTTTTCTCCTCTTATGCTCCACTTTTTCTCCACTTTTTCTCCACTTTTTTCTCCACTTTTTCTCCTCTTATGCTCCACTTTTTCTCCACTTTTTCTCCACTTTTTTCTCCACTTTTTCTCCACTTTTTCTCCTCTTATGCTCCACTTTTTCTCCACTTTTTCTACTCTTATTCTCAACTTTTTCTCCACTTTTTCTCCTCTTATGCTCCACTTTTTCTCCTCTTATGCTCCACTTTTTCTCCTCTTATTCTCCACTTTTTCTCCACTTTTTCTCCTCTTATTCTCCACTTTTTCTCCACTTTTTCTCCACTTTTTCTCCATTTTTTTCTCCACTTTTTCTCCACTTTTTCTCCACTTTTTCTCCTCTTATGCTTCACTTTTTCTCCTCTTAATCTCCACTTTTTCTCCACTTTTTCTCCACTTTTTCTCCACTTTTTTCTCCACTTTTTCTCCTCTTATGCTCCACTTTTTCTCCACTTTTTCTCCACTTTTTCTCCACTTTTTCTCCTCTTATGCTCCACTTTTTCTCCTCTTATGCTCCACTTTTTCTCCACTTTTTCTCCACTTTTTTCTCCACTTTTTCTCCTCTTATGCTCCACTTTTTCTCCACTTTTTCTCCACTTTTTCTCCTCTTATGCTCCACTTTTTCTCCACTTTTTCTCCTCTTATGCTCCACTTTTTCTCCACTTTTTCTCCTCTTAATCTCCACTTTTTCTCCTCTTATGCTCCACTTTTTCTCCTCTTATGCTCCACTTTTTCTCCACTTTTTTCTCCACTTTTTCTCCTCTTATGCTCCACTTTTTCTCCACTTTTTCTCCACTTTTTCTCCACTTTTTCTCCTCTTATGCTCCACTTTTTCTCCACTTTTTCTCCACTTTTTTCTCCACTTTTTCTCCTCTTATGCTCCACTTTTGCTCCACTTTTTCTCCACTTTTTCTTTACTTTTTCTCCACTTTTTTCTCCACTTTTTCTCCTCTTATGCTCCACTTTTTCTCCACTTTTTCTCCACTTTTTCTCCATTCTTTTTCTATGGTCAGTCTACCCATTAGCTCTGCCATGCATACTGTAGCTCTACACCTACTGCACATGTTACTTTATGATTGACATCTCTTTCGTACCATAGCTGTCTAAGCCTACTCTGACCCCATATTTGTCATTACTATATTGTCCTTGTACTGTATTATGACATTTGTATCATGTGTTTCATTTCTTGCTGTGTTGCAATTTTTTTGCTGCATCCCAATTGTACCTCTACATTGTTCGAGTTTATGTTATTGTTCTCTCACTCTTATGTGATACTGATTATTGTCATTTTTCATGATTACATGCAGATAAGTCCAATCTGACGAAGGCTCAGGCCGAAACGTCATTTGTAACTTGTTTTGGACAAAAACATATATGCTTATGAAAAAAATGTTCTTAATACGGACCAATAAAGAGTGATTTTGCATTACTATCCATTGGGACTTACTGACTTAGTCTGGGAGATTTAGAGTGCCGAGGTTACTCACTAATTTTATCTATTATTACCTCTGAGCACCTATATACCAGTGAGCAGAGCTTCCTCTACAGTAGTTCTCCTGATTAGGCATGCCCTTACCTCATGAGCAGGGCATTGCAGCTTTGGTAGCAACCATTACGACATGGACTCTGCTGCTGTGGACCCGGGGAGAGTGAGTGCAGATTCATTGCACCCACACTCCTCACATGAAGGGTCCGCACTCCTAGAAAATGGGGGATACGTTCCCTGAGTGTCTCCCCCCCATATTCTAGGTGGTCCAGAGTCGTCGTGGGACCCCTTTATTTTTTTTCTTACAATAAATTGGTGAAAGAGGAAATGTTTTGGGGACTGTTTTTTCAAATAAATTTCTTTTGTCGATTTTTTGTTTTTGTTAGTACTGACAGTTTATGATGTTGGGTATCTAATAGACGCCATGACATCACAAACTGCTGGGCTTGATCTCAGGTGACTTTACAGCTAGTATCAACCCGATTTATTACCCCGTTTGCCACTGCACCAGGGCACGGGATGAGCTGGGGTGAAGCGCCAGGATTGGCGCATCTAGTGGATGCGCCACGTCTGGGGTGCCTGCGGCCTGCTATTTTTAGGCTGTGAAGGCCCAATAACTATGGACCTTCCCACCCTGAGAATACCAGACCACAGCTGTCCGCTTTACCTTGGCTGGTGATCCAATTTGGGGGGGACCCTACTTTTATTGTGTAATTATTAATATTTATAAAATAATTATAAAAAAGAGCCTGAGGGGACCTCCACATTGGATCCCCAACCACGGTAAAGCTGCCAGCTGTGGTTTTCAGGCTACAGCCGTCTGCTTTACCCTAGCTGGCTATCAAAAATGGGGGGACCCAACGTAATTTTTTTTTTTTAACTATTTTTTAAATAGAAAAAATTAATGGGCTTCCCTGTATTTTGATTGACAACCAAGGTAACGGCAGGCAGATGGGGGTGGCAACCCATAGCTGTCTGCTTTATCTGCGCTGAGAATCAAAAATACCGCGGAGCGCTACGTCATTTTTTTAAAGATTTATTTTTACAGCACTGTGATGTCCAGCAATCAAAATACAGGGAAGCCCATTTTATTTTTAGTTATTTAAATAAATAATTAAAAAAAATATATATGGGCTCCCGCTGCATTTTTTGTATTGCTAGCTAAGGGTAATCCAAGCAGCTACTGGTTGCTAACCCCCACTGCTTGGTGTTACCTTCACTGGCAATGGAAAATCCAGGGAAGCATTTTTTATTTTTTTTGCCAAAAAACTACAAAAAAAGGACGTGAGCTTCGCCATATTTTTGTATGCTAGCCAGGTATAGCAGGCAGGTGCTGGAAGAGTTGGATACAGCGCCAGAAGATGGCGCTTTTATGAAAATGCCATTTTCTGAGGTGGCTGCAGACTGCAATTCGCAGCAGTGGGGCCCAGAAAGCTCAGGCCAACCGGTGGTGCGGATTCCAATCCCCAGCTGCCTAGTTGTACCTGGCTGGACACAAAAATGGGGCAAAGCCTACGTCATTTGTTTTCTAATTATTTCATGAAATTCATGAAATAATAAAAAAAGGGCTTCCCTTTATTTTTGGTTCCCAGACGGGTACAAATAGGCAACTGGGGGTTGGGGGCAGCCGTACCTGCCTGCTGTACCTGGCTAGCATACAAAAATATGGCGAAGCCCACATAATTTTTTCAGGGGGCAAAAAAATTCTGCATACAGTCCTGGATGGAGTATGCTGAGCCTTGTAGTTCTGCAGCTGCTGTCTGTCTGTATGGAGAAGAGCAGACAGCAGCTGCAGAACTACAAGGCTCAGCATACTCCATCCAGGACTGTATGCAGAAGTTTTTTGCCCACCAAAAAAATGACGTGGGCTTCGCCATATTTTTGTATGCTAGCCAGGTACAGCTGGCAGCCACGGGCTGCCTCCAACCCCCAGTTGCCTATTTGTACCCGGCTGGGAACCAAAAATATAGGGAAGCCCGTTTTTTTTAATTATTTCACTTATTTCATGAAATAATTAAAAAACAAATGACGTGGGCTTCGCCCTATTTTTGTGTCCAGCCGGGTACAACTAGGCAGCTGGGGATTGGAATACGCAGCACAGGTTAGCCCTAGGTTTGTGGGCGCCTCTGCTGCGGATTTAAGTCCGCAGCCGTCCCAGAAAATGGCGCTCTCATAGAAGCGCCATCATCTGGCGCTGTATCCAACTCTTCCAACAGCCCTGGAGCCGGGTGGCTTGTTGGGTAATCATGAGTTAATACTGGCTTTGTTTTACTAGCCAGTATTAAGCCAGAGATTCTTAATGTCAGGCACGTTTGACCCGGCCATTAAGAATCTCCAATAAAGGGTTAAAAAAAAGACACCACACAGAGGAAAAATACTTTAATAGAAATAAATACACAGACACATTAGAGACTCCATCTTTATTACCCCCTGTCAGCCCTCCACGACCCTGCTCTTCTGTCTTCTTTCTTTCTAGTGTAGTAGTAGTGACGATTGTAGTGAGGAAGGATGAGATTCACCAGCTCATCACTTGGGGCTGGGGAACCTCCATCCTCACTACAATGCTCACTACAATCGTGCAGCAGCGTGCAGCCTTCACTCCGTGAGTGATCACTGCTGGCTGCTAGCGGTAACGCTGACAGACGCGTTACCATAGCAACGGTGCTCTCGGAGCCGCGGTTAGCGGTGACATCACCGCTAACTGCGTTGCTATAGCAACAGTGATCTCCGTTAATGACCGGCTGTGTCAGCCGGTCCCTAACGGAACGGGGAGTCGACCGTGTGCTAGAGCATGTCGCCGGTACACGGCGATACACATATGTGCACCGTGTACCGGAGAGATGCACTCGCAGGTCCTACATGACGTGTCATAGTCATGTGACCAGTCTGTAGCCAATGAGATAATAGCCACATGACTGGTCACATGGCTATTTTGACGTCACGATAGGTCCTGCATCTCTGCTGGCAGTGCAGGTCACCGGGAGGATTCAGCGATCATCGGATGGAATAGCGGCAGGAGACAGAGTGCAGAAGGGATCGCGAGGACCGGTAAGTGTTATGGCAATGTTTATTAACTGTTTGTGTACATTTATAATGCATTTTTATGTGTTTGTGATTGCCTCCCATTATAGCCTATACGTTCGAGTTCGGTTCGTCGAACGTTCGACGAACTGAACTCGAACGAGACCTCCGTTCGGCGAAGCACCTCGAGCCGAACCGCGACCGGTTCGCTCATCTCTAATAGTTACATGAATATGGGAGAAGCAAAGAAAGGCATATACCTTTATAAGATTACTGCAGTCCACGTCCCGTCACCCCAACATGTTTCGCCACTGCTTCTTCGGGAGGCGTGTCAGGGTGAGGGGCTGCAAAGCTTTTATAGTGTGTTCAGATAATGCATGAATTGCCAACACCGGTATATGTTTGCGCATAGTACGAGTCACGATGCTGCTCATAAAGGTGATTTCCGCGCAGTGGAGGTGGACCGCATGTTGCGTTCCATTGATCAAAGATAATGGAAGCCCCATCGTGTCACAGAATACCACTATTTGGAGATCGCAGCATCATGATAACGCAAATGCGCATAGTTCAGAGAGGGCAAAACATAGATGCAAATAAATTCCTCATGTAGAAATTATATTCCAAAAATATTACAATATAAATGAATAAAGGAATAGTTATACCTGTAAGCTGACCAAAGATATTGTGTTTATAAGGGGAATTTGTATATAAAAAAACTGTGATTAAATGTGTAACTAAAAGTGAAAAAATATGAATTATATAAGTATAATATACAATTATTGTATAATATGATTAAACACATGATTAAGTGAAAAATAATGAATATATTATAAAAATACCAACATAGAAAAATGTACATAATATAATATACATATGTGACACATATAAATGTAAGATAAATAAATAATAAATGCATCATAAAAATAACTGCGTGAAAAACATACATAATTAAATATACATATGTGGTACATATCAATGACGATTGATTAATAATTAATAAGTGAAAATCATATATATAACAAAATATATAATTTTTTGCACAACATATATCAACATATTTATATGCTCCATGCATACCTCAAGACACTGGAACCCACACCAAGCATGGGGGCGACAATGTCAAAAGAAACGCATACAGCACAATATTAGAATAGAACACAAAAACAAATAACCTAAAACAATGAACTTGGTCATAAACACTTGTGAACTGTATATCATTCTTCCAAACATCGGTTTCTGATGGAATAAAAGATTTCTGAAAAATAGAAAAATAAAATGTTAAAATCAAAACATAAATGACACTATAAAAGAAGAACCCTACCCACCCATAAAATAAATGTCATCTCATCTGTCCTACAAAAAAGCTCCAAAACCCATAGTTTCATTCAGACCCTGTGGACTTAATGTGCCCAATCTGAAAATCCATCGACTTTCTAATTGTGCCAATGTTTTAGACAGGTCACCCCCTCTAAATCCTAGATCTACTGTATCAATTCCCCTGAATTTGAGCAAGAATGGATTGCAATTGTGTTCTTTTTTGAAATGTCGGGCTAGTGTTTTAAGTTGGGATTCGTCTTCACATGTTTTCGCCTTCTCAATATCCCGACAATGTTCTCGTATCCTAACTTTCAATTCTCTTGTAGTTAATCCAATGTATACCTTGCTGCAGGGACATAAGGCATGATAGATGGTTCCTTTAGTTGAACAAGTGATGTGTTTTCGAATTTCAAAACTACGTGTACCATCAAAATTAGGAAATGTTTTGGTCCTGATTGTGTTAGCGCAAGCCTTACAAAGGCCACATGGAAAGAAACCAGATGTTAAAGGTTTATTCGCATTGTTTTTAGGATTTTGAAAATGGCTGTGTGTCAGACTATCACCAAGATTAGTACATCTCTTAGCTACAATAGATGGTCTTTCAGGCAATATTCTCTTCAATAGGGGATCAGATCGAAGGATATTCCAGTGTTTCATAAAAATTCTAGTCATTGGTTGCCACTGATCATGAAAGATAGTTATAAAAAAATTCATAAGAATTTATCTGACCCTCCTGGCAGACCAATTGTATCAGGGAAGGGTGGGTTATGCGAGGTGGTTGGTTCTATAGTAGATTATTTTCTTAAGCCATTGGTTAAAGAGTTACCTTCTTTTGTTGGAGACACCACATCGGTCCTATGTAAATTGGACAACCCCCAATTGGATGATAACATGACACTAGTAACGGCCGATGTGGAGTCTCTATACACTTCAATTAGGCATCCTGACGGCTTGAAAGCAACGGAATTTTTTCTCAATCACAGCAGTGTGAATAAACCAATGGCTAGACTCATCCTGATCCTGCTCGAATTTATCTTGACACACAATGTGTTCACCTTTGACCAAAATATTTATAAACAAATCCAAGGGACCGCTATGGGGGCATCATGTGCCCCATCTTATGCGAATTTGTTTATGGGGGCGTGGGAAAGAACAATTTTCTTTGACAGTGACATCCCAGGTATTAAAAATGTGCATAATTGGATTCGATATATAGATGATGTCCTTTTTATCTGGGAAGGACCAACTACTGAACTTCATGCTTTGATGGATAGCCTTAACCAGAATAATCAAAATATCAAACTCACGTATAAGTTTGGCCCATCAATTGAGTTTTTGGACATTTTGATTAATATCTTGCCAACTGGGAGACTAGCAACAACAGTCTATAGGAAAGAAACAGCTACTAATTCATTGTTACATGCAGATTCTTCTCACCCTCGAAATACTATCAAGGGTATGCCAATAGGGCAATTCTTGCGAGTAAAGAGAATTTGTTCTGACGAACCTCAATTTTTTCACAAATCGCAGGAATTGTCGTGTCGCTTGTTGGACAGAGGATACAGCAAAAGATGGATCAAGAGAGGATATAGGAGAGCAATGAGAACACCAAGGAATCAACTTCTGTACAACACTAATATGAAGAACAAAGATGAGGATAACAATCAGGTACGCTTTATAACTAACTTTCATGATCAGTGGCAACCAATGACTAGAATTTTTATGAAACACTGGAATATCCTTCGATCTGATCCCCTATTGAAGAGAATATTGCCTGAAAGACCATCTATTGTAGCTAAGAGATGTCCTAATCTTGGTGATAGTCTGACACACATTTATACATTTATATGTGTCACATATGTATATTATATTATGTACATTTTTCTATGTTGGTATTTTTATAATATATTCATTATTTTTCACTTAATCATGTTTAATCATATTATACAATAATTGTATATTATACTTATATAATTCATATTTTTTCACTTTTAGTTACACATTTAATCACAGTTTTTTTATATACAAATACCCCTTATAAACACAATATCTTTGGTCAGCTTACAGGTATAACTATCCCTTTATTCATTTATATTGTAATATTTTTGGAATATAATTTCTACATGAGGAATTTATTTGCATCTATGTTTTGCCCTCTCTGAACTATGCGCATTTGCGTTATCATGATGCTGCGATCTCCAAACAGTGGTATTCTGAGACACGATGGGGCTTCCATTATCTTTGATCAATGGAACGCAACATGCGGTCCACCTCCACTGCGCGGAAATCACCTTTATGAGCAGCATCATGACTCGTACTATGCGCAAACATATACCGGTGTTGGCAATTCATGCATTATCTGAACACACTATAAAAGCTTTGCAGCCCCTCACCCTGACACGCCTCCCGAAGAAGCAGTGGCGAAACATGTTGGGGTGACGGGACGGGGACTGCAGTAATCTTATAAAGGTATATGCCTTTCTTTGCTTCTCCCATATTCATGTAACTATATATGACTGGGTCATTTAATTACTATCAGGGCTGAGCTAGATTACCGGCATACCTTTTTATTTAAACTGATTTGGTGACTGTCAGTGATCCTAACACGGCACTTAGCACTTTCTTTGCATTATACTGCAGCGATCTGACAACTTATGCTGCTGATACAAGCACTATTCACTTTATAATTTATTAATTGATTCTGAAAGTTATCAGCACCATATTTATTATATAGGTACATGTCTTTCTTTGCTTCTCCCATATTTATGTAACTATATATGACTGGGTCATTTAATTACTATTAGGGCTGAGCTAGATTACCGGCATACCTTTCTATTTAAACTGATTTGGTGACTGTCAGTGATCCTAACACGGCACTTAGCACTTTCTCTGCATTATGCTGCAGCGATCTGACAACTTATGCTGCTGATACAAGCACTATTCACTTTATAATCTACTAGTTGTGATTCTGAAAGTTATCAGCACTATATTTATTATAAATTTATACATATATATTACACTTTCTCTGCATTATGCTGCAGCGATCTGACAACTTATGCTGCTGATACTTATAAGCACTATTCACTTTATAATTTAATAGTTGTGATTCTGAAAGTTATCAGCACTATATTTATTATAAATTTATACATATATATTACATTCTATTTATTAATACAAGCACTAAGCACTTTGCATGGTTTTTGTTTATTTATTTTGAATGTTGTATTTTGCTTGATGTTATGGATCACTGTTACTTCAAACCACCATGCTTTATACTTCTTGTCCACGTTTCTGGTTGTTATAATGTGGTATTATCTTACATGAATTTTTACAACTTTTAATATAAATACTGTTTAATAAAAAATAAAATTTTAATTATTGATTTATTTCTGTAGCTTTATTGGTTTGATATACCTTTTTCAAACCTGATGTACAACTCTGGTGTTTAGATGTTTTTTTCTCATTACATTACTGATCAGATTAATTAATTTTAAGTTGTGATAGGTTGGACTTTTACAGATGCAGCAATACTACATATTTATTTTACTTTTTTTTATTTCATTGTTTTTAATGCGGTTAAAAAGGGAAGAATAAAAAAAAATATTTTTTTTTCATATTTATAAAAAGTTAAACTTTATACTACGTTACTATGCAAATTGAATGTTAAGAAGCAAATGGACACAGCCTATTAAAGATATGACTGAGTAATGTGAATATTTAATGTTAACATGTTCTTGAAATTCTAAAGCCTTTATATTCACATTAAAGCACAATAATATCTATAGCCATCAAGAACTGCTGAGATACATAGAGGGGAACTTAGCGTTTAACCCAAACTCAATAGATGTCAGTTCCCCTGTTGAAAACTCAATATTCCACCAATAGGAGATACATTGTAATATAATGAATTTATGGAATTGAATGTGAGTCCTTATACTCTGAAATACACATAATATTTGCTTATGTATAATTTAGTGAAAGTAGCAGCAAGCGGTGGTTAGAGATGAGCGGACCCGTTGGTGTTTGGCTCTGCTGGTCAGACGGACTTTGAAAAAGTTCAGTTTGGGACCCGGACTTGACCTGAATACCAATGGAAGTCACTAATTGGGCATTTAGGGTCACCGCCTATGTGCAGTCAGCCATAAACAGATCACTTCTGGGGGCAGGTTGGCGAAGTTTTTCAAATTTTTTTATGCAAACTAAATGTGACCTTGCTGTTGTTATCTCCAGTGTGAGTTGATCAAACACTTCAAGCAGCTTGCATTAGGCTGAGCACCGAGTGTACCCAAGCACAGTGATGCTCATGCAAGTGGTTTGCATACGTAAAGCACCTGATCTCCAAACTCGAACTCTGTTTTTGTAAGTCTGTGTTTAGTACGAACACAGAACACCAAACCTAGGGTTCGCTCATCTCTAGTGGTGGTATTTAGTTAACAATCTTATTATTTTTACCTAAGCAATGCTTCAATTACCCTGTTCAACAGTGATGCTTTCAGTAGGTCTCTTGCATATTTAAGTATAAAGCACAAAATGCTTTTGTTCCATTTGTAAAAACAAAATCAGGAGAAATGTGCCAGTGTTTTAATAATTTGAATCAGATTCAAAGGGATGTATGACCAACTAGAAGCAGCTGTAAAGCAGTGTAAGTAAAAACCAATACATTATACCTTAAGCTATGAACTCTAATGACACCATATTATTTTCAGCATATGTTTTTGTTTCTTGTTAGTCACAATAAGTATAGGAAGGGACTGCACAAAATTCCAGAAGGTATACAATTTGGAATATCTTCTACATGTTACAGAATGTTTCAAGCAAATCATTAAATGAAATCCAATCTACAGTTAGTTATGAGCGCGTACTACCATACTCGGGTGCTTGATACTCTAATGAACAGTGGGACACTCAAACAGGCGCGACTCGTGTACTGAGTATAATGAAAGTCAATGGGGAAGTGAAGCATATTTCCGCAAGATCTTCTGGAAAAAATGCTTGAGTTTCCCATTGACTTTCATTATACTTGGTACACGAGTCAAGCCCATCCAAGCGTATACACATGCTTGCTCATCACTATCTAGAGTATATACTGTATATCAGTATATAATTCCACGAACAATTTAGAGGGAGATGTGGAAAAAATGCTGCAACGTAAGATTGTTTTTTTTTTAAATAAAAGTGAAAATAGTTTATTTTCAGCAAAATGCAAAGTGAATGAACAAAACAGAAATCTAAATGAAATTTGGTGTGACCACCCTTTACATAAAAGCACTAACTTTTCTAAGTACACTTGCACAACATTGTTAAAGAATTCAGCATGTAGGTTGTTCCACACATTTTGGAGAACTAAGCCCATATCTGTGGATGTAAGCTTGTACAAATCCTTATGTCTCTTCATATAATAGCACAGAGTCTATGATGTTTAGATCTGAGGGGGCCATATCATCACAGAAATCAAAGTAATTCTTGTTTTATGCTGAAGATAGTTCTTAATGACATTGCGTAATTTGGCCCGTTGTTCTGCTACCGAATACATGCAGAGGCATTTAGATGCCTCTAAGTTTTTCTTTTTTTGGCCAGTGGTAAGCTTCAGATAAAACAGTGATAGAGATTTCTGTTTTGATTTTGGTGGGTGAAACAAGAGACTGAAAAAGCCATAGCCTCCATGGGAATAATCTTTCCCATCACACAAACTATGGCTTGCAAAGATGCAACGGGTTTTTTTTCAGGTTATCCAAAAATTTCCTCCTTCTGTTGAGATAAGCAAAAAGATTTTTTGTTATAATAAAGAAGTAATGGCTTTTTAAAACATGTAATGGGGAGTGTTCTCAGTGGCAGTGCAGTATAGATATGCTACAAAACACAATGAGCAGGAAGAAATGTGTGGTTGTGTATTGGCAGTGGTGGCAACAGCACAGTGAACAATAGCTGTAATGGCAGGAAATATTCAGCTGTGTAGGTGTAAGTGGATAATTTTGTCTCCTAGCAGAGAAACGTTTTGCCCTTAGAACCCATTATAGCTTCTCATACATCCTGATCAGATGTCATACTTTCCACTGACGAGGGGCAATCACCCCGAAACACCGTGTCTGCAAATTGGATTCTGATCTGGCATAAATCCTACGTCAAATGAAAAGGCTCGTTGGAGAGTCACTTTTGACTTTGAGGATTGCTGCTTCCAATAGGTGGCACTAGAGTTCGTCTCCTTCCTCCCTGAATAGACAATTAGCTGTGTAGAGGCTGAGTGCTCTGGCCGAAATAGCACAGTATGTGTAGAACATAATAGACAGCCAGAAGATGCCCATTAGCACCAGCATCAGCACAACAGCTAAACCTGATTTAATCACTGGCATCAACTGCAGCTGAATAAAAATCCTCATTGACTAATGTCTGATTAATTTTCATAAATGTACTGTATTCCAAACTTGTGGGATACAATGTAGCCCACTTAAGTTTTACAAAGTCTTCTGCACTTAATGCCCCCTCTGACAGTATACTGGAAGCTGGACAAGATAATGCCATCATGGTAAAATGGACCACGTTTTGACACTGGTCCAATATGCAAACCCAGATGTCCATGGTATCAGGGTTCAGAGGATCTGTGTGAGAAAGAACACTAAATGACTGTTTGTTCAAGTAGTGTGTTTCTTTTTGCAGATTTTCATTAGGTTGATGGAGTAGCTGAAGACACATCTGCTCTATAATTTAATTTATGGTAAGAGCTCCTGAATTAGCTGCTTGTTATAATGATAGCACTGGCACAAATGTGGTAGTTTTGTCTCTGTGGAGAGCAGAGAGGAGTCTCCTAATCTACTCAGTAAAATCTTTGTTAAGCAAAACCGCTTTGTCAAGCTGCCACCAGGGGGAGCTGGAGCTCTGCAGCAGAAGATACTACACAGAGCAACAAGAACCAGGAAGTAAATACACAGTGTGTGCTCGTACACTGCCTCACAGCACAGCTGGGGAGAAGAGCTGTGGGGCTTGCCAGGAATGGTCAGGCAGACTGGGTCAAACACAGTACGGGCAGAAGGAAGACCAGAGGAAAGAGCAGAAGCAGAGTCAAGGTCAGGCTGAGGTCAGTACAAAAGGAAGCAACCGAGTGGGGAGGTAGGAGAGGGGACAGAGGAATGGGGGGAATGACTAGGGGACGTTACACATACAGGGCACAGGGGCACCGGCACAGACGGATCAGGATAACACTTACATGACCAGCAATCACATGCAAAGCAGCGCTAAGCTTATAGCCGGCGCTGGTTCACTGGAGATGTCAGTTTTTAAAGCATCCAAGCTCCGGAAGTGAGGCTCGGGAGAAGGCTCTGCCCCCTAGCCATGTGGATGGGGAGGCGAACCTTAACAAGCTTACCCTTGTTGTAAGTCACATTTTTTGAGGGTCTAAAAGCAACCTTTACTTGATGCAAACAATATGAGTGTCAGCCATCAAGCAATCAAGCATGCAGCTTACTATACTCTACAGCAGTGTTCCCCAACTCCAGTCCTCAAGAGCTACTAACAGATCATGTTTTTTGGATCTCCTTAGTAATGCACAGATGATGAAATTATCTAGGTAATAGTAAGGTAATCCTGCAAATATGAACTGTTGGTGGCTCTTGTGTACTTGAGCATTGGTGTTGGGTAATACAGTGTGAGAAATGCACTGAGCTCTTTCCCCATCCCTCTTCCCACTACTCCTCCACATTCCATTCCAAGATTTGTCCTGACTGTGAGTGGCACTATCATTTTGGATTCCACTGACAGTGTCTCCACTGTTGCTACTACTACCACCAACACAACTAAGCATTTCAGTCATGTCCTCAAACTTCTCTGTCCCTGTCCATTCAAGTCTAAATGTTGACTGTTTTCATCAAATACATCAACTGTAGTTGTGAACTATTTTCCTCAGCACCAGAATTGCTGTGTCTTAATGGACAGTGTGATGATTAGTTGTCAGAGAAGATAAAGAGGTAATTTCTCCCCTTGAATATCCAAAATCCAATTGGCACATAGTAGCATGATTGATGAATAAAAAATTAAATGAGTTGGGGTAAAAGATAACTTTTTAAGTAAAAAAAAGTATTATATAAGCAGAACAAAAGCAGAATCAAGAGACAAAAAAATGATCACTGGAAAGTTCTGTTTGAATAAAACATACACAATAAAATTCCAAAATCATGCCAATAATTCATTATTGAAATACTAGCATGATGATTGTCATAAAAAAGGGAGCCAATATGCAGAGGTTACATTCGGGCTAGATGACACTAGAGTGGGAATTCCTATAGCACTTTAACTACAACATCCAATTCTTTCAAATTAAAAAAAATAAAAACCCAAAAGCTACGTTCCAACGATCAGTGTTTTTTGAGTTTTTGATGCTGCAGAATTTTTGCTCCTTAGTTTACGAGCTTTATTTTTTTATTTATTTTTGTATGCTTTTTTTAATGTGAGTTTTATTGTGTTTTAACACTTCAGTTTTTGTCTCTGATGTGTCATGCTTTAAATAAAGCAAATAAATAATTCTTCTTTAATACAGAATACCCAAATCCAAAAATATAGCTTTTTCAACTGATAATTCAGCCAATGGAAACCAAAGCGATATAACTTAATAACAAAAATACTACTAGCAGATGTTGACAAGCTAATTAGCCAAGTATCAGAAAGAATATGGGAAGAAGTCGGAAAGGGTAGAAGAAAGTTTTCTATGGAAATGTCAGGTTGAATGCATTTGTTAGTGAATGCGATAGCAGGAAACTGATGTTACTGAGAAAAAGAAACATATCACAGGTAGAAGGGGTTGTTGAAAAGTCTTATTGTGCTTCCACGAACATAGTTTTGTAGTACCATGACACTTACTGGTTCCATTCAGCAAGCAAGTATAAAGGAGCTATTCAGGTCTCAACAAGTAGATTTCAACACACATTGATGTACTGGAGACATAAGGTAGCTTTGACATCAACTCGGACGGTGATATCAAAACGAATTACTGAAAGGCTTGATGATGGGATGATATGTGGATGTTGTACAAAGGTTATGTGTTGTTGTAAGGAAGGTAGAGAGATGTTGATTGAAGGAAGCTGATTAGATGACGGAGAACATTCTACTAATTACACTCAGTTACAACATTAAACCATCAACATGCAGTCATTTAAATTGGTATTTTCTTTGTAGTAGGCGGCTCGGTTCCTGCAAAAATGAAATGGTTGTATTTACAATTACTATTGCCTAGGGCTGCATACTCTTTACTTTAAACAATAGTAGTAAAATGTTCAGGTTATAAGCTATATTGTATAATGAATACGTTTTAAAAAAAAAAAAAAATATATATATATATATATATATATATATATATTAGGAAAAATAAATATTTGATACACTGCCGATTTTGCAGGTTTTCTCACCTACAAAGAATGGAGAGGTTTGTAATTTTTATTGTACATACACGTCATCTGTGACAGACAGAATCCCCCCAAAAAAGTCCTAAAATCATATTGTAATTTTTTTAAATATTTAATTAGCATTTTATTGCATTAAATAATTAATATTTGATACAATAGAAAAACAGAACTTAATATTTGGTACAGAATCATTTTTTTTTGCAATTACAGAGGTCAAATGTATCCTGTAGTTCTTGACCCTGTTTGCACATACTGTGTCAAGGATTTTGGTCCACTCCACCATACAGATCTTCTAAAGATCTTTTAGATTTTAACCATGTTGCTGGGCTACATTGCATTTTCAGATTTTCTATTGGGTTAAGGTCTGGAGAATTGCTAGGCCATTCCATGACTTTAAAATGCTTCTTAAAGAGCCACTTCTTTGTTGCTCTGGCTGTGTGCTTCAAGTCAATATGCTGTTGAATGATCCAGCCATGACTCATCATCAATGTTCTTACTGAGGGAAGGTGGTCTTGGCCAAAATCTCATGATACATGCCCAATACAGTGCGTACAAGTAGTATTCAACCCCCTGCAGATTTAGCAGGTTTACACATTCGGAAATAACTTGGCATTGGGACATTTGGACTGTAGATCAGCCTGGAAGTGTGAAATACACTGCAGCAAAAAAGAATGTTATTTCTTTTTTTTTTTTTTTTTTTTTAATTGTGAAAAGTTTATTCAGAGGGTCATTTATTATTCAACCCCTCAAATCACCAGAACTCTGTTTGGTTCCCCTAAAGTATTAAGAAGTATTTCAGGCACAAAGAACAATGAGCTTCACATGTTTGGATTAATTATCTCTTTTTCCAGCCTGTTCTGACTAACTAAGACCCTCCCCAAACTTGTGAACAGCACTCATACTTGGTCAACATGGGAAAGACAAAGGAGCATTCCAAGGCCATCAGAGACAAGATCGTGGAGGGTCACAAGGCTGGCAAGGGGTACAAAACCCTTTCCAAGGAGTTGGGCCTACCTGTCTCCACTGTTGGGAGCATCATCCAGAAATGGAAGGCTTATGGAACTACTGTTAGACTTCCACGGCCTGGACAGCCTTTGAAAGTTTCCACCCGTGCAGAGGCCAGGCTTGTCCGAAGAGTCAAGGCTAACCCAAGGACAACAAGGAAGGAGCTCCAGGAAGATCTCATGGCAGTGGGGACATTGGTTTCAGTCAATACCATAAGTAACGTACTCCACCACAATGGTCTACGTTCCAGACGAGCCCGTAAGGTACCTTTACTTTCAAAGCGTCATGTCAAGGCTCGTCTACAGTTTGCTCATGATCACTTGGAAGACTCTGAGACAGACTGGTTCAAGGTTCTCTGGTCTAATGAGACCAAGATCGAGATCTTTGGTGCCAACCACACACGTGACGTTTGGAGACTGGATGGCACTGCAAATGACCCCAAGAATACCATCCCTACAGTCAAGCATGGTGGTGGCAGCATCATGCTGTGGGGCTGTTTCTCAGCCAAGGGGCCTGGCCATCTGGTCCGCATCCATGGGAAGATGGATAGCACGGCCTACCTGGAGATTTTGGCCAAGAACCTCCGCTCCTCCATCAAGGATCTTAAGATGGGTCGTCATTTCATCTTCCAACAAGACAATGACCCAAAGCACACAGCCAAAAAAAACAAGGCCTGGTTCAAGAGGGAAAAAATCAAGGTGTTGCAGTGGCCTAGTCAGTCTCCTGACCTTAACCCAATTGAAAACTTGTGGAAGGAGCTCAAGATTAAAGTCCACATGAGACACCCAAAGAACCTAGATAACTTGGGGAAGATCTGCATGGAGGAGTGGGCCAAGATAACTCCAGAGACCTGTGCCGGCCTGATCAGGTCTTATAAAAGACGATTATTAGCTGTAATTGCAAACAAGGGTTATTCAACAAAATATTAAACCTAGGGGTTGAATAATAATTGACCCACACTTTTATGTTGAAAATTTATTAAAATTTAACTGAGCAACATAACTTGTTGGTTTGTAAGATTTATGCATCTGTTAATAAATCCTGCTCTTGTTTGAAGTTTGCAGGCTCTAACTTATTTGCATCTTATCAAACCTGCTAAATCTGCAGGGGGTGGAATACTATTTGTAGGCACTGTACATCCTCCCTTCAATATGGTGCAGTTGTCCTGTCCCCTTTGCAGAAAAGCAGCCCCAAAGCATGATGTTTCCACTCCCATGCTACATGGTTGAGACAGTGTTCTTGAGGTTGTACTCATCTTTCTTTTTCCTCCAAAAATGGCAAGTGGAGTTGATACCAAAAGCTCTATGTTGATCTCTTCTGACCACAGGACCTTCTCCCATACCTCCTCTGAATTATCCAGATGGTCATTGGTGAACTTCAAATGGGCCTGGACATGTGCTGTCCTGAGCAGGGGGACCACTGCAGGATTTTGACGGCATAGTACATCACTAATGGTAATCTTTGAGACTGTGGTTCCAGCTCTCTTCAGGTCATTGACCAGTTACTCCCATGTATTTCTTGGCTGATTCTGGACCTTTTTAAGAATCATCCTTACCCTGTGAGGCAAGATCTTGCATGGAGCCCCAGACTGAGTAGGACTGACAGTCATCTTGTGTTTCTTTTATTTTTTAATAATTGCGCCAACAGTTGTTGCCTTCTCACCAAGCTGTTTGTATATTGACCTGTAGCCCATCCCAGACTTGTGCAGATCTGCAATTTTGTCCTGGTGTCCTTAGACAGCTCTTTGGTCTTGACCATGGTGGAGCAGTTGGAGTGTGATTAAGTGTGTGGACAGGTGTCTTTTATATAGGTAATAAGTTCAGACAGGTGCAATTAATACAGCTAATGAGTGCAGAGTAGGAGGGCTTCTTAAAGAAAAAATAACAGATTTGTAAGCACTAGACTTATTGCTGGTTGGTAGGTGATCAAATACTTATTTCATGCAATAAAATGCAAACTAATTATTTAGAAATCATACAATGTGATTTTTCTGGATTTTCTTTATTCTCTCTGTCACTGTTGAAGTGTACCTATGATAATTATTACAGACCTCTCCATTCATTGTAGGTGGGAGCACTTGCAAAATTGGCAGTGTATCAAGTTGTTATTTTCCCCACTGCTTATATACAGTATATCTAATATATAAAGCTGAATGTATGTATGCATGTACAGTCAGGGCCAGAAATATTTGGACAGTGACACAAGTTTTGTTATTTTAGCTGTTTACAAAAACATTTTCAGAAATACAATTATATATATAATATGGGCTGAAAGTGCACACTCCCAGCTGCAATATGAGAGTTTTCACATCCAAATCGGAGAAAGGGTTTAGGAATCATAGCTCTGTAATGCATAGCCTCCTCTTTTTCAAGGGACCAAAAGTAATTGGACAAGGGACTCTAAGGGCTGCAATTAACTCTGAAGGCGTCTCCCTCGTTAACCTGTAATCAATGAAGTAGTTAAAAGGTCTGGGGTTGATTACAGGTGTGTGGTTTTGCATTTGGAAGTTGTTGCTGTGACCAGACAACATGCGGTCTAAGGAACTCTCAATTGAGGTGAAGCAGAACATCCTGAGGCTGAAAAAAAAGAAAAAATCCATCAGAGAGATAGCAGACATGCTTGGAGTAGCAAAATCAACAGTCGGGTACATTCTGAGAAAAAAGGAATTGACTGGTGAGCTTGGGAACTCAAAAAGGCCTGGGCGTCCACGGATGACAACAGTGGTGGATGATCGCCGCATACTTTCTTTGGTGAAGAAGAACCCGTTCACAACATCAACTGAAGTCCAGAACGCTCTCAGTGAAGTAGGTGTATCTGTCTCTAAGTCAACAGTAAAGAGAAGACTCCATGAAAGTAAATACAAAGGGTTCACATCTAGATGCAAACCATTCATCAATTCCAAAAATAGACAGGCCAGAGTTAAATTTGCTGAAAAACACCTCATGAAGCCAGCTCAGTTCTGGAAAAGTATTCTATGGACAGATGAGACAAAGATCAACCTGTACCAGAATGATGGGAAGAAAAAAGTTTGGAGAAGAAAGGGAACGGCACATGATCCAAGGCACACCACATCCTCTGTAAAACATGGTGGAGGCAACGTGATGGCATGGGCATGCATGGCTTTCAATGGCACTGGGTCACTTGTGTTTATTGATGACATAACAGCAGACAAGAGTAGCCGGATTAATTCTGAAGTGTACCGGGATATACTTTCAGCTCAGATTCAGCCAAATGCCGCAAAGTTGATCGGACGGCGCTTCATAGTACAGATGGACAATGACCCCAAGCATACAGCCAAAGCTACCCAGGAGTTCATGAGTGCAAAAAAGTGGAACATTCTGCAATGGCCAAGTCAATCACCAGATCTTAACCCAATTGAGCATGCATTTCACTTGCTCAAATCCAGACTTAAGACGGAAAGACCCACAAACAAGCAAGAACTGAAGGCTGCGGCTGTAAAGGCCTGGCAAAGCATTAAGAAGGAGGAAACCCAGCGTTTGGTGATGTCCATGGGTTCCAGACTTAAGGCAGTGATTGCCTCCAAAGGATTCGCAACAAAATATTGAAAATAAAAATATTTTGTTTGGGTTTGGTTTATTTGTCCAATTACTTTTGACCTCCTAAAATGTGGAGTGTTTGTAAAGAAATGTGTACAATTCCTACAATTTCTATCAGATATTTTTGTTCAAACCTTCAAATTAAACGTCACAATCTGCACTTGAATTCTGTTGTAGAGATTTCATTTCAAATCCAATGTGGTGGCATGCAGAGCCCAACTCGCGAAAATTGTGTCACTGTCCAAATATTTCTGGACCTAACTGTATGTATGTATGTATGTATGTGTGTGTATGTCCGCTAAAGGAATCCGCACAATTAGATGTAAAATCACAAAATTTTGCATAGGCACCCCATTTGACTCAGGGAATCTCATAGATTATGTTTTCAGGGGAAATGTTAACCCCGTGCTTTACAGTTATTCACCAAAAAACCTGTCTCCTATAAAGTCAATGTAGCTGGGAGCTAAAATGCAGCCAGAACTTCAGAAGAATGTTGGCGTGTTACAATGCACAGCCACGCACTTGAATGGAATGTTGGTGTTTCACAATGCAGCCAGGGAAAGGGACAGAGAAAGAGACTGACAGACACAGACAGACACAGATAGAGACTGACAGATACAGACAGAGACAGACAGAGGCAGACAAAGAGACAGACAAAGAGACAGACAAAGAGAGACACAGAGACAGACAGGAAAAGAGACAGCAAGTGAAAGAGACAGACAGAGACACACAGGGAAAGAGACAGACAGGGAAAGATACAGACAGGCAGAGACAGACAGACAAAGAGACAGACAGACACAGATAGACACAGACAAGGAGACAGACACAGACAAAGAGACAGACAGGGAAGGAGACAGACAGGGAAAGACTGGGAAAGAGACAGGGAGACAGAAAGGGAAAGAGAGAGAGAGAGAGATAGGGAATGAGGTAGAGAGACAGAAAGAGATAGACAGTGAAAGAGACAGACAGGAACAGACAGGGAAAGAGTAAGACAGACAAAGATATAGAGAGAGAGATAAACAGGGAAAGAGACAGACAGACAGCCAAAGAGAGAGAGACAGACAGACATAGAGAGAGTGAGAGAGAAACTGACAGAGAGGGAGACAGACAGAGACTGGAAGAGAGACAGAGAGGCAGTTACTATCCCGGGCAACGCCGGGTATTACCGCTATTTTATATATATATATATATATATATATATATATATACACAGTGCCTACAAGTAGTATTCAACCCCCTGCAGATTTGGCAGGTTTGATAAGATGCAAATAAGTTAGAGCCTGCAAACTTCAAACAAGAGCAGGATTTATTAACAGATGCATAAATCTTACAAACCAACAAGTTATGTTGCTCAGTTAAATTTTAATAAATTTTCAACATAAAAGTGTGGGTCAATTATTATTCAACCCCTAGGTTTAATATTTTGTGGATTAACCCTTGTTTGCAATTGCAGCTAATAATCATCTTTTATAAGACCTGATCAGGCCGGCACAGGTCTCTGGAGTTATCTTGGCCCACTCCTCCATGCAGATCTTCTCCAAGTTATCTAGGTTCTTTGGGTGTCTCATGTGGACTTTAATCTTGAGCTCCTTCCACAAGTTTTCAATTGGGTTAAGGTCAGGAGACTGACTAGGCCACTGCAACACCTTGATTTTTTCCCTCTTGAACCAGGCCTTGTTTTTTTTGGCTGTGTGCTTTGGGTCATTGTCTTGTTGGAAGATGAAATGATGACCCATCTTAAGATCCTTGATGGAGGAGCGGAGGTTCTTGGCCAAAATCTCCAGGTAGGCCGTGCTATCCATCTTCTCATGGATGCGGACCAGATGGCCACGCCCCTTGGCTGAGAAACAGCCCCACAGCATGATGCTGCCACCACCATGCTTGACTGTAGGGATGGTATTCTTGGGGTCGTATGCAGTGCCATCCAGTCTCCAAACGTCACGTGTGTGGTTGGCACCAAAGATCTCGATCTTGGTCTCATCAGACCAGAGAACCTTTAACCAGTCTGTCTCAGAGTCCTCCAAGTGATCATGAGCAAACTGTAGACGAGCCTTGACATGACGCTTTGAAAGTAAAGGTACCTTACGGGCTCGTCTGGAATGGAGACCATTGCGGTGGAGTACGTTACTCATGGTATTGACTGAAACCAATGTCCCCACTGCCATGAGATCTTCCTGGAGCTCCTTCCTTGTTGTCCTTGGGTTAGCCTTGACTCTTTGGACAAGCCTGGCCTCGGCACGGGAGGAAACTCTCAAAGGCTGTCCAGGCCGTGGAAGGCTAACAGTAGTTCCATAAGCCTTCCACTTCCGGATGATGCTCCCAACAGTGGAGACAGGTAGGCCCAACTGCTTGGAAATGGTTTTGTACCCCTTGCCAGCCTTGTGACCCTCCACGATCTTGTCTCTGATGGCCTTGGAATGCTCCTTTGTCTTTCCCATGTTGACCATGTATGAGTGCTGTTCACAAGTTTGGGGAGGGTCTTAATTAGTCAGAAAAGGCTGGAAAAAGAGATAATTAATCCAAACATGTGAAGCTCGTTGTTCTTTGTGCCTGAAATACTTCTTAATACTTTAGGGGAACCAAACAGAATTCTGGTGGTTTGAGGGGTTGAATAATAAATGGCCCTCTGAATAAACTTTTCACAATTTAAAAAAAAAAAAAAAAAGGAATAACATTCTTTTTTGCTGCAGTGCATTTCACACTTCCAGGCTGATCTACAGTCCAAATGTCACAATGCCAAGTTAATTCCGAATGTGTAAACCTGCTAAATCTGCAGGGGGTTGAATACTACTTGTAGGCACTGTATATATATATATATATATATATATATATATATATACATACATACATAAACATGCACAGAACCTTGAAAAAGTATTCATACTTCGTGAAGTTTAACACATTTACACCAGCAAGTTTATATGTAATTAATTGTGATTTTACGTGATATACCAACACAAAGTAGAAAGTATTTGTACTGTATATACACTGTGTATAAGTGTAAAGGAAATTACACATGGAACTTTAAATATTTTAAAAATAAAAACATATACCTTAAAATGGAGCTGTGTAGGACCGCCTTTGGCTGCAATTACGACTGCAAGTCTTTTGAGATACAGTATGTCTTTACCAACATTGCACATCTAGATGCTGACATTTTTGCTCATTCTTATTTGTAAAATAACTCTAGCTCAGTGAGATTTGATGGAGATCATCTGTAAACAGCAATTTTCAAGTCTTGTTAGAGATTCTCAATTGGATTTAGGTCTGGACTATGACTGGGCCATTCAAACACTTGAATTTGGTTTGAGCTAAACCATTCCATTGTTGCTCTGGCAGTATGTATAGAGTCATTGTCCTGCTGGAAGGTGAACCTACACCCCAGCCTTAAATCTTCTGCATGCTTTACCAGATCTTCCTCCAGGATTGCCCTGTTCTTAGCTCTTCAATCATCCCATCAACTCTGTCTAGCTTCCCTGTTGCTGATGAAGAGAAACATCCTAACGGCATGATGCTGCCACCATGTTTAACAGTGAGGCTAGTGTTTTAAGGGTGATATGCAGTTTAGTTTTGCAATTAGTCCAAAAAGTTATATTTTGGAGACATCTGTACAGGGTACCTTCTTCCACGTATTAGCTGTGTCTTCTACATGGCATGTGGAAGAAGAAGCTGTAGTCGGATGAGACCAAAGTTGAATGCTTTGTTTAATTCAATTTTTTTTTTATTTGCTTGGTTTAGCAAATTCCTAAAAATTAGAAAAGACTGTAATATGCATCAAATTCTTTAAGTAATTTAAATGATTGCATGTTATATACAGTATGTATATTCTTTATATATAATAATATATAATATATTTATATTGTAATTATTATATAATTATGGCTCTTTTATGAAATGTAATTCATTTTATTAAATGCATTGATTTTAAGTTATAGGTAAAAATTAGACACTTTAAGCAGATGTATGGTTTTATTTAATGCAAGCAGGTTTGCTTGGCTTTGTCTGATTTAAAAAAAGAAGGAACCCCCCCCCCCAAAAAAAAAATGTATAAAACAAATCTGTGGAATAAGAATATAATGAATTGAGTGCTCTGCAATATATTATGCTATAAAATAAGCTGTCGAGAAGCACCTACTGCTAGGGCATGCTCTGCCGCATGATGTAGTGTATAAACATCTTCTATAGCTAATGCTAACAGGGTAATAGGAAATGTGACAGTCCAAGGAGATTTACTTTCTCATTCTTATTTGCTTTCCTAACTAGCTACAGAGCAAAAAGATACTTTAAAGACAACTACAAAGCAGAAGAAAAATGGCACCTCTGGCTATTGGTCGTTGAACTCTGAACCCTAGTCTTTTTCAGATAATGAATTTTCAAAGCTAATACAACAAGATGGCAGAACATTGCAAGTTTCTTTCAAGGCAATGAAGAACATGTCATAGAATATAATGTAATATATACAGTATAGTGCTTCTTGAAATTGGAGCTCCAGTTATTGAGGTAATTTTTATAAAATATGTGTATCTGCTCAATGACCTCCAGGTCATACCTGCTCAGTATACTCTTTAACTTGAAAGCTGTTTTTACATTATTAGTGACAACACAATGAAAGAGAAACATATTACCCAAAGAGGATACAGTCTGGACTGAAATATCATTAGTCTTTTTGTTGACATTTTGATTAATGCCTCTATATTACGTACCTTATTGTAACACTTCCCTGCATGCTTTGCCTTTGGTTGTAAATTTACTTTATGACTTGTATTATTGTTTGACTATTTCAGGTCTACATTTTCCTTTTTGCTTCTCTATTACAGTAGTGGGCTCCTTAAAATGGAGTGAAACAATATATAAATAATATTACAAAAGTGTATTATTACTAATTAAATATCCATAAAGGATGAATAAAATAACATGGAAAGTAATGTGGAAAGTGGACCTTGCGTACTTAACCAGATATAATTTGGTGGAGGTCCTTGGACAAAAAAAATTACTATTGATTCCAGTAAAATTGGGGGTATCATTCCAATGAGTATATTATATATTATTGAGTTGTCTTAAAATTGGATTGCACAATGATATTCAATAAGCCAGTTTAGATGACAGTTTTTTCCACCGTGTCAGTATGAAAAATCACAGCATGCATTAATTTCTACCATATTTTGGATGAGTCCATGGGTGTGCAAACAACTTGCATATCATACGGATCATCCATATTGCATCCAATTTTTATGGATACATTGTAATCCTTAACACGGAAAACTGTATTTGATCTTGTAAGTTTTATTAACTGCAGATGTATAAAAACTGATGTCATACAGATGTACAAAAAGGAATATAAGCATGATGCACGGATTGAATGCAGATGAAAATCATCAGCTTTTTGGGATGAAAATCAGATGATTTTCCATACGCTCATCTGAACTCGGCCTGAAATGTCTAGCTAAGTTTAAAAAACCTTACTGGCGAAACTAAGATACAATCTGAAGGAACAGTGTATTTGGATGACTTCAATCTATATATATAATTGCCTTAGTCTGTCTGTCTGTCTGTCTTGCTCCAAAATTGTGTCCTTACAGTGACAACCGTCGGATTGGCCGCTGGGCTTGGCCTGGCCCCGCCCCTCCACACGGATTGGTAGCTCGGCTCGGCCCCGCCCCCCGCATGGATTAACTGTTTGGCCAGGCCCGCCTCCGCACACGATGCTTGCTAAGCCACGCCCCCACACGCGATGCCTGCTGGCCCCACCCCCCACATGGAGTAACCATTTGGCCAGGCCCTGTCTGTCTGTCTTGCTCCAAAATTGTGTCCTTACAGTGACAACCGTCGGATTGGCCGCTGGGCTCGGCCTGGCCCCGCCCCTCCACACGGATTGGTAGCTCGGCTCGGCCCCGCCCCCACATGGATTAACTGTTTGGCCAGGCCACACCCACCGCATGCGATGCCCGCTAGGCCACGTCCCCCGCACGCGATGCCCGCTAGGCCACGTCCCCCGCACGCGATGCACGCTAGGCCACGTCCCCCGCACGCGATGCCCGCTAGGCCACACCCCCGCACGCAATGCCAACTAGGCCACGCCCCCACACGTGCGATGCTCGCTAGGCCACACCCCCTCACACTATGCCCGCTCGGCCACGCCCCCTCACACTATGCCCGCTAGGCCACACCCCCTCACACTATGCCCGCTAGGCTACGACCCCTCACACTATGCCCACTCGGCCACGCCCCCCTCACACTATGCCTGCTCGGCCACGCCCCCCGCACACGTTGGGCACCTGTACACCTCCCCCCAGGACAACTGCTCTCATTATACTCCTCTTTCCCCAGGACTACTCCTCCCATTATACTCCTCCTATTATAATCCTCCTGTTATACTCCTCTCTGAGGGGTTCGCAGCATGGGGGATGGAGCACGATGGGGAGTGCAGCATGGGGGATGGAGCACAATGGGGGGTGTAGCATGGGGGGTGGACCACGATGGGGGGTGCCCAGAATGGGGGGATGAAACACGATGGGGGGTGCGCAGCATGGGGGATGGTGCGCAGCATGGGGGATGCAGCATGGGGGATGGAGCACGATGGGGGGTGCCCAGAATGGGGCGATGAAACACGATGGAGGGTGCGAAGCATGGGGGATGGAGCACGATGGGGGGTGCGCAGCATGGGGGATGGAGCACGATGGGGAGTACAGCATGGGGGATGGAGCATGATGGGGGGTGCAGCATGGGGGGTGGACCACGATGGGGAGTGTCCAGAATGGGGGGATGAAACACGATGGGGGGTGCACTGCATGGGGGATGGAGCACGATGGGGGTGCACAGCATGGGGGGTGGACCACGATGGGGGGTGCACACCTCCCCCCAAAACACACACACACACCCACACGCACTGCACAACACACCACACACACACTGGGAACCACAAACACCGCCCTACACAGACACCCACACACACAGACAATGCCGCACACACACAAACACCGCGGCACACACAAATATATGCACATACCGCGCAACACACACATTGCACAAAACATACCTCCACCCAAAATACACACACGCACCCCACAGCCACACCCACACAAACCGTGCAATACACACAGCACCACACACACACAACGCTACAGACACACAGTGCTCCTCAAACAATACAACACACACAACGCAACACACAAACAACACCGCACTCACCCCCTGCCACACCCAGACAACACCAAGAACATTTACAGTGCCCTACACAAACAGTGGCAACTACACACAACAACATCTATATATATAACAAAAATCATACATTAACTACACAATAAATTCTAGAATACCCGATGCGTTAGAATCGGGCCACCTTCTAGTATAAAATAAATGTTGGCTAATCTCATTGATATTAATAGAAATTAGCCATGAACAATTATGTTAGAGGACAAGTCCAACTGTTCCCCTTAATTTCCTAATGAAAATTAGGAATTATTTTTCCTAATAAGATAAATAAAGTTGTTCAAATATTGGTAGGTATCTGAGATATCAAGGAATGGCAATAAAAATTTAAATGCAACCATCAAAGATCTTTTAGCTAGCATCACCTGCAGATGGGATATGAGAGCTATGTTCAAAGAAAATGGATCTGCAGTCTATAAAAAATAATCTGCAACACTGCATAAGTACCAATTCTGAAATGTTTATGTATTTATTACAAATAATGGAAGCACAAGATCAATTGTACCTTGTGTTCTCCCTGTACTTAAAGAAAGTTTTTAAGTTTTTATCTACTAGTGATGAGTGAGTGTGCTTGTCACTACTTGATACTCGATCAAGCTTCGAGGTCTCGGGTACGTTCGTTACTCGATCAAGTATCGCGGGTGCTTGAGCGCCATGATTGAGGCTCCACCCCACATGTTTCGCTGCTGCTAGACAGCCAAAGTGCCAGGATTGCATGACACCCTCGGTAATGCCGTAACCATGTCAGCTACTGGCATTACTGTCATTGGCCGGTCGCATTGCGTCATCGGGTCTTATATAGGTTTGGTGATGCAATGTTTAGCACACTCTCCACTTTAATCAGTTCAGGGAAAGTTCATGTAGGAGGGAGAGCTTTGATTAGAGTAGGTATATAGGCAGTGTGAATTGGTATTGCAGTAATTGTATACCATTGCTGCACCATTAAAACAAAAGTCCTTTTCAGGACTACATACTCTGTTCTGTTGTAAAACTGCTGTTAACTGTATTCAGTGTAGGGAAAGCTAGTGGAGAAGGGATAGTTTTGAATTAGAGGTATATTGGCAGGATTTGTTGCCTCAGAGTATGTGCATGTGATGATTGTATCAGTGTTTGTGCAGGCTTTCACGCAGCTGAATTTCCGCATGAATCCTGGACCTCCACTCACTTTATGCATTTTTACATGCATTATTGCAGCACGTTTTTTCGCATTTTTGACCCATGCATTTTTGTCTCAGTAAAATGAAGCAGAAGAATCAGCTAGATGACTAAAGTAAAGTACACTTTACTTATTGTACACTTGAACCTTTTAGTGGCTTTATTTGTTGCACTGAATGGTATTTTTAGCCTTGTTTAATCTAATAAATAAATAATTTAAAAAAGCAATGAGTGGTTCCCCTCCTAGATTTGATAATCAGCCAAGGTACAACTGACAGCTGTGGGCTGGCATTATCAGGCTGTGAAGGTCGGTGGTTATTGGGCCCTTCCCAGCCTAACAATACTAGCCTGTAGTCATCCGAAAAGTGGCACATAACTTGAGGTGCGACAGTTCTGGTGCTTTGTCTCGCTTCTTACTGATTATCTCAGTTCAGCGGAAATTGGGGTAATAGTTTAAAGGTTTGATGTCAGCTGTGTAGTGTCAAGTGGCATCATGCCCTGGTGTTGGTAATGGAGAGATGTCTATCAGACATCCCCATTACTAACCCAGGAAATTAAAAGAAAAAGACATACAGTACATACAAATATTTTATTTAAAAAAACACCCCCTGACTCTTGCCCTGGTTCTGCAATTTATAAAAAAAAGCCATGAAGATTGGAAGTAGTCCACTGAAGCTGACTGAGGGGCACTGCAGCCAAAATTTGAGATGCTGCCACCTGACTGCAGGCCCCCTATGCTAATGCTAGGTGGTTTCTCCCCCTGGAAAGACTCACCAGCTACCCCCGGCTCCTGTGGTATGACCTGATCGGATATAAGTCACTGTGCTGCCCAGCTTCCGGTCTCTTTGTTCCTGAACCCGGACCTGTTTGGGCGGCCAGTGGTGTGTACCCGCTTCGGAGGGCGGTAAGAGAGCTATCAGGAGGGAGGGAGAGTTTTGCCCACGGTGCTTTAGCTGTGAGCGGCTCCCTCCCTGCTGAGGAAAAAGTGACATGTGCCGGCGAGCGGTGTTTTCAGGGAAATACCCGCCCGCCGGTCTGCCTGTGCTCGCCGTCCATCGCAAATCCCCCATCAGCAGGGAGGAAGCGTCCTACTCACAGCGCTGTTAATTGTGAGCGGCTTCCTCCCTGCTGAGGCTCCAGCTAGGTGTGCCGGCGAGCGACGTTCTGAGTGAACTACCCGCCCGCCGGTCAGCTGGAGCCCGCCCCTCATTTTGAAAAGTGCGCGAAAGCGCTCTTTGCTTATGGTGCCGGCCGCCCGCCGCCCTGCCTCTGCCAGAGGTGGGGGCGAGTGCAGGCTGTGAACCGGGCGGTCCCTGATGCAGCGCAGGTGGAAGTGCTGCAACGGAGGAACCGCCGGTTTTGTGGAAATAACAAATCCCGTGCCCCTGCTCCCTCTACTGCCCTGTCACCGCTGCCCTGTCACAGCCAGTACAGGGGAGCGGGGAGAATGCGGGGGCAGGCTGCGGATGGGCACAGCCTCTGATGCAGCTCAGATTGGAGGTGCTGCATTGGTGTCTGTGCTGTCTGCAGGAGTCTTCAGGATCCACCCATCCCCCCCCCCAGACAAGTTAAAATAAATAAATAAATTATAAAAAATAAATAAATAAATTAGAAATAAAAAATAAATAAATTAAGAAATTAAATTATAAATAAAATAAATAAATAAATAAATTGAATAAATAAATTATAAAAAAAAAAAAAAAAAAAGAAGCTGTTAGTCATGAAGGAGCTAGGGGTCATCTGGGTATCCCGGCCAGTGGGGTGAATTACGGGGTGTGGTCAGGCCTCACTTCAACTGTGCAGGGTGGGGGGGGGAGGTAAGCTGTGACATGTGCATTGCACAACCCTCACTCACTTGTATAATCCCCTACCTCCCCTTCTGTGGGTAGCGGCTTGGATCGGACTCTGTCCCCCTCCCCCCATCTGGGGATATGCACGGGCGTTGGGGCCCCGGGCGTCATGAGTCACATGTAGATTTAGACCCCCCCTTTTTCTTCAGACTACCCCTGGCGGGGTCCCGCGGCGGGATGATGAGCATCAGGGTGTACATTGGCCTGGACAGCGGAGTGCTGTTGGAATTGGGCAGGAACATCCGGAGTCCGGCCGCCCCCTTTTTTATTCTGCACATTATGGCAAGCACCATTACGTGGGATTGCGGGGTGGAATAAGCGCCCTGGGGGGGTCACGTGATGTCACCAGGCAGCAGGTTTTCCGCCCTATTCAACATTATTTAATTAGGTTATGTTTGACCGACACTATAGGTGTAATGAGGAAATCATACACCCGCCTTAATAGGCGCTATAGTAGCTGTCATTACTACCTCTTGTGGTCGGCATTCCGCAGTCTGATTGCTTTTACTGTAAAGAACCCTTCACATTTAGCTGCGGTAGGAGGAAGTAATGTCCCAGTCCTTTATAGTGACCACACACGATTTATGCAAAAAAAAAAAATGGAATCTCCTCCTCCATTCCTCGCAAAAATCTAGTTGTCTTCTTGAACCGACTAATCTCAGAATGTCCCCCACCGCCCTTTTTTGATATAAAAAAAAAAAAATTTGAGCAAAACTAGATCCCAGATTTTAGATGTGGCCTGTCAAGTGATTTATAGGAGGGTTACATTATGTGGGCTCACAGGAGATCACCTCTCCTTGGTATACACTCTAACTTAGTGCTGTAGTTAACAAGGCGTAAGCTATGTTCGTCACTGATAACTTTATGGTAATAGCAAAGTGTATTTCGGTGCATTTTCGTGTTTGTTGGAGTTTCAGTTCAACAGACGAAAATGAACATGTGAGATGCAAAATTGTCATTTTATGTAAGTGCATAATTATGCCCGCTAATATTTCCTGAGCAATTAGGTCCACATAAATAGCCTCAAAAAAAAAAAAAAATACACAATTTTAGTTTAGGTCTCAGGTGTGCACAACTGACAAATGCTCTCCCATGTGTTAGTAGACAACAATCATTCTAATACTAGACTATAGAGGGTGTCAAGTAGCTTCATTATTTGAAGCACCTATTATGAATTAAAAAAAAAAAAAAAATTATGGAAAAGCCCCTCCCTTTGTGTTTGACTTTTGTTTTGGAAGGTTTTGCCGCATGAAAATAGCGTTTATCGGCTTTTACCCATCGTATGGAGGTTTATCTTTCGGCCCCTGCGGTTCCATAGGTATGAACTTCAACTTTGCGGTTAAGGTCATTTCTATTGCTGTCTTTGTTTCCAAGGCGCCTTTCCTAGGCTTCCAGTGTAGGACTAAGCGGCAGGATTACGTTACCCGGTATCGGTACATTGGTCCAACCCTAGGTGCGGTAAGATTAAACTTTATTTTCCACTACATGGAATCAGGCACCTGAAAAGGAGGAACTGATTGGGTAGCTGAATTTTTCTTTAAGCTTCAACGGCTACATTCGCTTCAAGAGCAGTATCGGCTGAACCGATAGGGGGTGTATTTAACAGCAGCAGGTCTGGCTGTTTGGGTTTGTTTTCAACACAACGTTTTTTTAAAAAAAAAAAAAAGAAAAAAGTGGTATTATCAGTTGGTTACCAAGCCCGGGGGAAAAACCCGTCTAACCACCTGTTTACGACTTTCCTTATCAGTAGTGGGCTGTAAAGCTGGGTTCACACTAAGCGACAGCGACAACGACGTCGCTGTTACGTCACCATTTTCGGTGACGTAACAGCGACATTGTAAGTCGCTGTTATGATCGCTGCTTAGCTGTCAAACACAGCAGAAGCAGCGATCATAACGCCGCTGTGCTACATGTGCAGAGAGCAGGGAGCCGCGCTTAGCGCTGGCTCCTTGCTCTCCTAGGTACAGTACACATCGGGTTAATTAAGCAGCTACATGTCACAGTGCAGAGAGCAGGGAGCCGCGTGCACTGCTTAGCGCTGGCTCCTTGCTACAGTATACAGGGTTAATTAACCCGATGTGTGCTGCAGCTACATGTCACAGTGCAGAGAGCAGGGAGCCGCGCGCACTGCTTAGCGCTGGCTCCTTGCTCTCCTTGTTACAGTATACATCGGGTTAATTACCCGATGCGTACTGCAGCCACATGTGCACAGAGCAGGAGCCGGCGCTGGCAGCAAGAGCGGAGGCTGGTAACGAAGGTAAATATCGGGTAACCAGGGAAAGGTCTTCCCTTGGTTACCCGATGTTTACGCTGGTTACAGCTTACCGCAGCTGCCAGTGCCGGCTCCTGCTCGCTTCATTTCGTCGCTCTCTCGCTGTCACACACAGCGATGTGTGTGTCACAGCGGGAGAGTGACGACCAAAAAATGAAGCTGGACATTCAGCAACGACCGGCGACCTCACAGCAGGGGCCAGGTCGTTGCTGGATGTCACACACAGCGACAGCGACGAGACGTCGCTGCAACGTCACAGAAAATGGTGACGTAGCAGCGACGTCGTTGTCGTTGTCGCTGTGTGTGACACCAGCTTTAGGCTTTTCGGTTTTAGAATGCGCATAAGTTAATGAAAGGTTAAAGTCATACCAGGTATCCAGTTGCCGTGATAGTATTGTTTACTCCCTATTGATTTTCCAATTCCAGGTATCCTCCTTATCTCCGTCCGCTGGCAGGTCCAAAGAGTTTTGTTTCCTTAAATTAGTAATGGTACTCCCATCGAAAGGAGGCCGATGACCCTGCCTCTCGTTAAAACACAGACATGATGGGCCTATAGTAAGGTATGCAGCGAGTGGAGTTTACCAGGCAGGTGAAAAGCATGATGATTTTCAAGCGATCCCTTGCTAATGTATAACCGGCAGTATTTAGTGATTCTACTTCACCAACGGGTACCATTTTTTCCTGTTGTGAGCAAACTGGTACGGGGTTTTTTGCCCTGCAATTCTTTAGTTGTGAAACTGGACCTGCGCGACCAAGGCCTAGTGGGACCCACGGTATGGAATGGGTAGTGGTTTAGCGGCAGGTGGGTGGATGTCAGGAGGCCTAATACTCCTGGCTGTTTGTCGATCTTATAAGGTGCCGGGTCGGGTGGTTACGCCCATTGTGGTTTTGATCTTAAAGCTTAGTCACACAGGCTGAAGAAAGGCCTAGGTCTATCTAGCCAAGCCTGTCTTTCCTCAAAATTTTGGGATCTTTTTCCCCACCTCTGGTTGGTATGCCTAAGGTGTTAGTGATAGCCCTCAGACGAACAGGGATGACGGTGAGCATCTTTTAACCATGAAGATTTTTTCCCATATTTGGCGGACAATTTCATGACGGTAAATTGGTGATGGTTGTTATTGTGGGTGCGCTAGTCGCAGTACCTGGGATGTAAACACCCCTCCCTCCCCCCCCCAGAACTGGGGTGCTGCTGAAGCTTTGGGGCAAGTGTGTATGAGCGTGGTTTCAATGGGATGGGTTGGGCAACGCAAATGCATTTTGAGGAACGTCCGTACCGAGTTTGTTTTATAAACCGTCACTAGTAGAAGGGCAAGAGGCTACTGACTGTCATATAGGCTAGCGTACCATTACATACGTTCCAGATTTGTGTATTATTAAAAAAAAAAAAAAAAAACGTGAGTTTTTGCCAAATCACCCCAAGGGAAAGGGGGTCTGCTGGTTAAGAGAATTTTGATGGTTTCGAGAATTTTTTCCTTTCTGACAATGTTTTCCTTTTCAGATGTAAGTCGGCCTAGGTTTCAAGCTTAGGTCGTGCCCATACTTTTCGGGCAGCGGAAAAAGGTGATCCTCGCCCTGGCGGTTGGTCTGTGGTTTCCATTGGCCTGGATGTGATTGGAGAAGTTGCCGGGAGCTGGTTGAGCTGAGTGTGCTACCTGAGGTGTTCAGGATTGGTGAGCCGCCCTCCACAGTTGACTTGGCGACACAAGTAGATGTCACAGATTTGGTCTCCTGCAACCTAGCTGCGCTTTGCCTCGTACCCTCATCCGGTCAGAGATGGTTCAACTTTTCCTGTTATTTTCCTAATTTAAGATGGGCAAGGCAGAGGTGATTTTCAGCTCATATTGGAACGTATCCAAGGAAGGATGTGTTACGGGGCTGTCCTTGGTGTACGGGCAACCAGTGCCTACCTAAGTTGATTGTGTAAAATATAAATATATATATAAAAAAAAAAAAAAAATGGAGTGGTACCGCCAGCTGGAAGGTATTAACTTTGCTGTCCATATAAGGGAGCGGGTGCATCTTCAATAATGCGGTTTTCGGATGGGTTGATAGTGGGAATGTGCGAGGAGATGGCTCAGGTATTGTGGTTTTCGGGGGGGTCGCAGCTTGCTAGCGCTGTGCTGCTCCTTGGCGGAAGGGGTAGGAAAAGTGGTGGTGAAATACCCGCACCGGACGGCCGGTGGCGGAAAATTTCCCAAAACCCCATGGTGTTGGCTGGTAATGCCTAATTTGAAAGCTGCGACCATAATTTACGCCAAAGTAAAAGATGAGAGTGTTTTTTCCCTATGCCTCTCCATAAGTGAAAATAAAAGTAATTTAACTTATAATGAACTGTGTGGTGTCTTTCTAGGGGGGAAAAGGTGGTGTTTGGGTCCTGGCAGTCTTAGTCCACAGATGGAAACCTAAGAGACATAAAGAGAGAGAGGTAAAGAAATAAAAGCAAGAGACTGTTCCTCGTTCACCAATTTATTATTAAAAAATTCCCCACAGCTCACATCTTATGACATCTACCAATTCTGTAGTACAGCCTATGGAGCCTTATTCTGAGAACGATTTCTCATAGATCACTCCAGGTCAGGCTGCGCTATGCGCTTCCCAGCAACTGTGATGATGTAAGTAAAGTTACCGCTCATCATCTTTCTTGCCTGGTCACACAGAGGGCAGCATGAGACTTGGAATATCTGACCAAGAGTGATGTCAGTAACTCAGTGACGTCACCGCTTATGAGACATTCCTGCCCTTTGTGTGACCCGGTGAAAGTGGCGATGAGCAGTAACGTTACTGACGTCAATACCACTCATCATAAGGGAACGTCATAGGAATAATATGAAATACTTCAAAGCTGCGAGGATTTTTTTAAATAATAAATTGAGGAACAAGGGACAGTCTCTTGTTTTTTATTTTTTTTTACCTCTCTCTTTTTATGTCCTTCAGGATCCTATTTGTGAACAACTTCAAATTCAGTGGACAACTTTGGAGCTGAATGGCTTTTTTTTTAAATAAATCAGTAACCCAGGCAAAAGTCGGGGACTGATTTTGAAAATAAAATATCTTTGTTTATTGCTCTTTTTACTTACAGTATTAGTAATGAGGGTGCCTGATAGACATCTCTCTATTACTAACACCAGGGATTGATGCCAGCTGAAATTACACAACTGACATCAACTCCATAAACTATCACCCAATTGCCACCGCTGTAGAGCAATCATAAAGAGCCAAGGCAAAGCACCAAACTTGACGCATCTGGTGCGATGCACCACTTCTGGGGTGGCTTTGGGCTGGTTACCTTTTACTGTCTGTTTATCTTGGCTGGTTATCAAAAAGAGGGGAGAATCCACATTGTTTTTTAAAATAATTTAATTATTCGGTTAAAAAAAGCTAAAAACACTCTTTAGTGTGACATGAAAGTCACTAAATGATGTAACTGTACAACATGTTAGTTGGAGGTACTTTGCTTTGGTCAACTTCCTGTTTATTCTGCTTCATGTCTTTCATCTAAAGTTATTGAGACAAAAACACATGAAACAAAAGCATATCATAAAACGCAAGTGAGCAGAGGTCTGGGATTCATGCAGAAATTCAGCTGTGTAAAAGCCTGAACAAACACTGATCATGTGCACATACTCTTATTGTCAGTCTATAAAAGTGGAGTAATACTCTCACAACATTGTTACTAGCAGCAACCTGAGTCAGAGATGCCTCCAGGCGTCTTCCCCATGCTGTTCCCATTCTATTTCAGCAGCGTTTTCATCTAGTTCAGCGGTTTTCCTGCCTCTCCAGCCCTCCTGTAAGAGTCTTTCAGAAAAATGCTCGAGTTTCCCATTGACTTCCAATATACTTGGTACTCAGGTCAAACCAGTTTGAGTGTCAAACCTGCTCAAGTCATGTACTGAACACTCGAGCATTTTTGTGCTTGCGTATCACTATTATCTATATGTAGTGCTGCTTGCCTTAAGACTAATTATGCATTCTGTAGCTATGTGACTTTAGTATACTTTGTAAATTAGATGCTTAGTGCAACACCTACAAACAGGCAAATAATCATGTCCGGAAGAGAGACTCTCAGTAATAGAAGAGGGAGCAGAGCTGCCCCATCTGACTGAGGGGCAGTGCGCCAGACTACAAAACATTATCTATAGCAAAATTCATGAAGCTTTTCCAAAATTTTGCTCTGTCTCTGGATGCAGCTCCTAGGTCTGCAATGATGTCTTTTGACAACACTGCTCTATGCTTTTGACAACAATGCTCCCATAATCTAGCAGGATCAGGATGGGTCTTCAGCTATTAGTGCCACAGAGAGGATGTAAACAAAAGGTAGAAGTGCTTTAAACTGCTTATGCAATCTCTTTTTCCATCTACATATCAATTAAAGGGAACCTATAAGCAGCATGATGTAGAAGACTGAAGGCCCCATCACACACAAGGTGCTTGCTAACAAGATCATTGCTGAGTCACAGCTTCGGTGATGTAGCAAACGATCTCGCTAGCGATCTCGTTGTGTGACACCTACCAGCGATCAGGCCCCTGCTGTGAGATTGCTAGTAATTGCCGAATGGTCCTGACCATTTTCTTCAAAGGCGATGTCCTGCTGAGCAGGATGCATCACTGTGTTTGACGCCTACCAACGATCTCCTAACAGGGTCCCAACACCCGTCGAGATCATTATACAGGTCACACATCATTACTGCATCGCTGGTAAGATCTGACTGTGTGACATCTCACCAGTGACCTCCCAGCGACTTACCAGCGATCCCTATCAGGTCGTATCGTTATCGGCATCGCTGGTAAGTTCTTGTGTGTGACTGGGCCTTTAGTTCAGTGAAGTGTCACTTATCAGGCCGTGTGCTGTTGTTTATTTGCAATGATTGTTTTATCACCAGGTGATTATCAGTGCCTGGACTACAGTGCACACAACTACCAGTAGGGCCACATGCTCTCCTCTGATAAACAGCTTAGAGTCAATAGACAATGTACACACAAAGCTGTGGTCTAGGCAGGGCTCACTTTCTGTGCTCTGCTACGTGCTGCATCTAAGAACTCTCTGATTGTGTCACAACTGCTGAACATAGTAAACTAAGTGATATATCACTGAACACATCAGTTTTTTTTTCCAACATTATAGTTCTCAGATGAGGTAGCAAAAACATGTTGACAGATTCCTTTAAATGCAACAATGGGAGATGACCATGGTTTCTTTGGATCTTCCAATCACACGATTGAAAGGTATCTGCCTAGTATAACAGAGATTCAAAAATGAGACTCAAATAAGTTCTGTCCATCCTTGACTTCTGTCACTACATGCGAATGTTTTTCCTGTAGCTGGAGCTCTTATGGATGGAAGAGAAAGCCTAAATTATAAAATTAAAAATGACATTTTATCCAGACAACGTTATTACATTTTGCGGGACATGTGAAAAGACCCGAATATATATATTTATATATACATATATAATATATAAAGCTGAGTGTATGTGTGTATATATGTGTGTGTATATGTGTGTGTGTGTGTGTGTATGTCCGCTAAAGGAATCCGCACCGTCACATTTACAATCACGATATTGTGCACAGGCGCCTCATGTGACCCAGGGAACGTCGTAGACTATGTGTTGACTGAAAAATGTAACCCCGCGCTTTACAGTTAGTCTCTAAAATCCTGCCGCCATTAAACTAAATAGAGGTGCAAGCTATAGGTTATTCATAGCAACTGTCAGTGGTTGCTATAGGAACAAAATAAACTGTTAGTTGAAGCTTATGCGTGAAGTTATATGATGTCGGAGGAGAGATGGATAGAGAGACAGAAAGAGACAGACAGACAGAGACACAGACAGAGACAGATGGGGAAAGAGACAGACAGACACATAGAGACAGACACAGAGATAGAGAGAGACCGACAGACACAGAGATGGAGACAGATAGACTGATACAAATACAGACAGAGATAGACACAGACAGACAAGGAAAGAAACAGACAGACAGTGACACACAGACAGAGACTGGGAGAAAGACAGAGAGACAGTTACTATTCCTATATATATATATATATATATATATATATATATATATATATATATATATATATATATATATATAGTAAACTTTACAGGGAAGAAAATTAAAAAATAAAAAGGGTGAATGTTGAATATTAGGTAATAAAAACCAGCTATTTAATTACTTCTATTAAAACATCCAATAACTATAGAGTGAAATTTGGTGCAAAAAAAGTGACTAGTGCAAAAAATTCAAAAATAATGCAATCAACAAGGGGAAGGTGGACCAATAGTACAAACTTAATATGATACAGGCCTGGTGGGCAATGTAGCCTAGAATGATACAAGAAGGCAATCAGTCAAAAGGGCATCACTTACTATACTCTAATTACC
Source organism: Anomaloglossus baeobatrachus (assembly GCF_048569485.1). Lineage (NCBI taxonomy): Eukaryota > Metazoa > Chordata > Amphibia > Anura > Aromobatidae > Anomaloglossus > Anomaloglossus baeobatrachus. The sequence goes on along the minus strand of NC_134356.1, from coordinate 385,265,671 downwards.
ACCCTAAATGGCAGCGGAGGTTGGCAAACTAGATATTGCGATGGCACCCCACTCACCAACGGCTGACCCTATAACTGGCTCTCACTCCCTAAACTGAACAAATTTAGACTAAGCAAGAAACCATGCCACCATTGAGGAGCCCATAACATTAGAAGCAGAGTATGCACAATGTCTTAGTGTATGCTAATGAAATGTTACAATCATGGATAGTATAAATGGGCTTATCAAATAGAACTAAAAAATTAGCAATAGTTATATAATTAGCTTAGTCAGAACTAGCAATATGGTGCTACTGTGACGACAACAGTACTAATTGTCCCGACAGATTTCCTCCTTGCAGAGTGAGCAGTCTTCATCAGGAAAGCAGCATGATAGACTTATATTAAAGATGAATGTCTATGTTCAGCGACCGGATGCAGCAGCATCGGGCATGGTTAAATAGACTAGCGCCAAAAGAATGGAATTACTTCCAGTTACATTAGCATCCTCAAATTAGGACATACCTGATTGTCAATATTTTAGACTGCACATCCAGGAGCGGTACAAACAAACCTAACAAAGAGGGGTCAGACAGTGTAACTCCGTGTTGGAAAGCAAATGCGTTCCAGCAAGGGCCGGAGGCAGTGCGCCCTGTGCCGAGGGGCTGGAAAGGACATAACTCCATGATGGAATGCAAATGCGCTCCAGCGACGATCCACTCGGCCTATATCATATTTAGGTTGCCCTATTTTTCTACTCTACTCCTCTACCCTATTTGATTGCAATATTTTTGCATTTTTTGCACTAGACACTTTTTTTTGCAGTAGGTTTCACTTTATAGTTATTGGATGTTTTTAAAATGTGTAATTAAATTGTTGTTTTTTATTACATATAAGGAGTTTTTGTATCTGTAAGTATATATGATATTACTCCTAGTTATTAATTTAATCTGTCAACTATGAATATTAGGTAATAAAAATATTTTTATTGTCCATACATTGTATTAAAAAAAGATACATATTAGTTATCCACATGATCGCTTTAATCTTAAGAATTAATCCAACAGATTATTTAGTGTAAAATAAACATTGGGAAAAAAAATTATATCAATGATTCAATTATTTTTATGAGCATACAACAGCACCGATAATAATACAATTGTTCTGCATAAAACAAGGTCTCAAAGAAATATGCCAGTGGTTTAAGAAAAGGCTTTTCAGGTCTGGTCCTTAAAGGGGTTGTCCATTTCTAAGCTACAAGTCTGTAATCACTCTATGTGACTATAGACTTGTGAATCTTGTGATTTTCAAACATCATCAAACATTAGCAGGAGCCCTAGTTTTTGAGTCACAGACTGGTGATAAACCAACAACTTTCATACATTTCAGCAGGAACCCTAGTTTTTGAGCCACAGACTCTAGTAAGTTTGTGGCTCCAAAACTAGGGCTTGTGCTGAAATGTTTGGAAGTTGAAGTTGTGAATCTTGGTAGGGTGCAGACTGCGCTCTAAGGATTCCCCAGTGCAGGAGGTGGGCGCGTAACCAGAAGTATGTGATTTCCAAACATGCAGTCACGTGCTGACTAGACTGTAAGTATTCTTGTGATCACATGACCACTCCATCCCGACAAAGGCACCAAAGAACTTTCACAGGGTACAGTGTGCAATTTGAGGATTCAGAAGTCTGCACTCACAAAGAGCAACTGCAAACTTGCAGGATTTCAATTCATTATTCTAGACACTTAGACCATAGATTTAACTATAAAAGTTGTGATTATTTTTATGGTATTCATTGCTACATAGTGATGTGGTTACTTTAGCAAGCTGTTTTGCCCTTAAAGTCTCCCTTAAATATAAAAATAATGCTATAAAATATTAAATATTCATATATTTTGTTCATGGAATGGCAATGGGGGGGGTTGCATAGGAAATAGTGACACTAGTGTTTGTTACCAACCATGGGCATTAAAGGCACATTTGCAACATAAAGAGACACTAGTATGATAAATTGTACATCTAGGCAGAAATCTCTGGTTTGGATTTTATATTGGGACCCAGAAGCTTCAAGATATGCTTCTGCACATATTAAATATATTGCTTGCAGTGAACTGAAACTAAGCTATTGCAAATCGAAGCTTTCTGTTGTACCGTAAGAAACATTTTCTTATGCACAGCTATAAGACTACAATTCACACAGGTGATGTTGAAATAGTCATGGTCTGTTACACCGCAACATTTCTAAGCATAACAGAATGTCACATTAACTTGAATCTCTCTGATGCATGACTAACCCTAGGTTTTCATCCACTGTTTTGGTTTTACAAATAATCAGTTGACCATTTATGATGAATGAGTGAATGATCCACTCTACATGTAAAAACATTGCTGTGGCCACTGAGATGGGACGCAAGACAAATATAGCCAATGACTAATCATTGGATGAGAATCTATCTATCTTTCTATCTATCTGACTGTCTATCTCACTATCTATTCTTTGAAGATAGTTTTAAATACGTTAGTTTTTTTTACAAATATATAAATGCGCTGGATAAAAACCTTGGTACTGTCAGCAGTTTTTTGCTATGTAAACTAAGGACAGCATGCCTCTCAACTATGCCTCTCTTATTGCTTACTTAAACTAATGGCGTTATTACCCTGTGATTATCATTGCTAGGTTCAGCTGGCACGTGCATGAGAATCTGATATACCTCCTGTTGTGATTGACAGCTCACAATCAATGCATAATCTTTGTTGAAAGCCTGGGGTTTTATATATATGTATATGTATATATATATATATATCTATATATATAATTGCCTTATTCTGTCTGTCTGTCTGTCTGTCTGTCTGTCTATCTGTCTGTCTGTCTGTCTGTCATGCTCCGAAATTGTGTCCTTACGGTGACACAAAGCTGATTGGCCGCTGGGCTCGCCATGGCCCCGCCCCCCCACACGGATTGGCCTCTCGCCCCGGCTCTCTGCAGGCCCCGCCCCCCTCACGCAATGCACGCTCGCTGTGGCCCAACTGACACGGGGCTCCGATTCCCAGGTGAGTACACACACATCAGATCACACTCACTCTCACACACACCTCACACATCACATCCACACATCACAACATGCTGGGATATCACTTGCTTCTACACCGGCTCCGTCAGGATCCCGGCAGCGCCAGACATAACCTTGCGATGCTGGGATCTTAACGGAGGCCGTGAAAGCTGGTAACCATTATACACATCGGGTAACTAAGGTCCCTTAGTTACCCGATGTGTATCATAGTTACCAGTGTACACCGGCTCACACTCACTCTCACACACACCTCACACACACATCACATCGCATCCACACATCAAGGTCCTGCAGCTGCGGAAAATACAGACACATAACAGCACACACACACACACATACACACACACACACACACACACAAATCAGATCACACTCACTCACACACACACATCACATCGCATCCAAATACTCACAACATCCTTGGATATCGCTTGCTTCTCGGCGGCGATATTGTGCTGTGAGCTTCCAGGACCTGACGGAGGATCACATGGCCAGAAGCATGTGATATCCCCGGATGTTGTGAGTATCAGCGCGTATGTGCAATATCGTCAGTGTCTGTGTGTGTGAGTGTATGCGATCGGGTGTGTGTGAGTGGATGCGATCGGTTGTGTGTGTGAGTGGATGCGATCGGTTGTGTGGGTGAGTGGATGCGATCGGTTGTGTGGGTGAGTGGATGCGATCGGGTGTGGGTGAGTGTCGGCAGAGGAGCACGGCGTGCTGGAGGAGGCTGGGAGCAGAGAGGCTGATCTTGGGGAAGGCTGGGAGGGGGAGGCTGATGCTGAGGGAGGCTGGAAGGAGAGAGGCTGAGCAAACGTGCTCCATCCGCCATACTGCGCACTCCCCATCGTGCTGCATCCCCCATGCTGCGCACTCCCAAACGTGGTCCATCCGCCATGCTGCGCACTCCCAAACGTGGTCCATCCGCCATGCTGCGCACTCCCAAACGTGGTCCATCCGCCATGCTGCGCACTCCCAAACGTGCTCCATCCGCCATACTGCGCACTCCCCATCGTGCACCATCCGGCATGCTGCGCACTCCCAAGCGGATGGAGCATGATGGGGGGTGCGCAGCATGGCGGATGGAGCACGTTTGGGAGTGCGCAGTATGGCGGATGGACCACGTTTGGGAGTGCGCAGCATGGCGGATGGAGCACGTTTGGGAGTGCGCAGCATGGCGGATGGAGCACGTTTGGGAGTGCGCAGCATGGCGGATGGAGCACGTTTGGGAGTACGCAGTATGGCGGATGGAGCACGTTTGGGAGTGCGCAGCATGGCGGATGGAGCACGTTTGGGAGTGCGCAGCATGGCGGATGGACCACGTTTGGGAGTGCGCAGCATGGCGGATGGAGCACGTTTGGGAGTGCGCAGCATGGCGGATGGAGCACGTTTGGGAGTGCGCAGCATGGCGGATGGAGCACGTTTGGGAGTGCGCAGCATGGCGGATGGAGCACGTTTGGGAGTGCGCAGCATGCCGGATGGTGCACGATGGGGAGTGCGCAGTATGGCGGATGGAGCACGTTTGGGAGTGCGCAGCATGGCGGATGGAGCACGTTTGGGAGTGCGCAGCATGGCGGATGGACCACGTTTGGGAGTGCGCAGCATGGCGGATGGAGCACGTTTGGGAGTGCGCAGCATGGCGGATGGAGCACGTTTGGGAGTGCGCAGCATGGCGGGTGGACCACGTTTGGGAGTGCGCAGCATGGCGGATGGAGCATGATAGGGGGTGCGCAGCATGGCGGATGGAGCACGTTTGGGAGTGCGCAGCATGGCGGATGGAGCACGTTTGGGAGTGTGCAGCATGGCGGATAGAGCACGATGGGGAGTGCGCAGCATGGCGGATGGAGCACGTTTGGGAGTGCGCAGCATGGGGGATGCAGCACGATGGGGAGTGCGCAGTATGGCGGATGGAGCACGTTTGGGAGTGCGCAGCATGGCGGATGGACCACGTTTGGGAGTGCGCAGCATGGCGGATGGAGCACGTTTGGGAGTGCGCAGCATGGGGGATGCAGCACGATGGGGGGTGCGCAGCATGGGGGATGGAGCACGATGGGAGGTGCACACCTCCCCCCAACACACACACACACGCGCACTGCACAACACACACACACACAGACAACGCTGCACACACAAATATACGCACATACTGCACAACACACACATTGCTCAAAACATACCTCCCCCCAAAACACACCACACCCACACAAACCGCACAACACACACACACACACAACGCTACAGACACACAGCGCTCCACAAACAACGCAACACACGCAACACACATACAACACCGCTCTCACCCCCCGCGACACTCAGAACATGTACAGCGCCCTACACAAACACTTGGTAACTACACACAACAACATCTATATATATATATAACAAAAATCATACATGAACTACACAATACGTAAATTCTAGAATACCCGATGCGTAGAATCGGGCCACCTTCTAGTATATATATATATATATATATATAATTTTTTTTTTTTTTTTAAATATATGGGCAAGTATGTAATATGTAGCCACCCCGAATCCTCTAAAGCAGGGGTCACCAGCCTGTGGCTCTTAAGCCACATTTGGCATTTGGCTCTCGGGTCCATAATATTTGGCTCGCGGCTGTCTGCCAGCTAAGTGCATTTGCTCCAGGTCTTGCAAAAAGTTATGAAGAGCAGGTCTCCAGAAGGGGACATTTGTGAGTAGCCCCCCCCCCACAGAAGAGCAGATCTGAATCGAGGTTGGAACCCCTGGATATTCATATACTGCCTCAGCGTGGTGATTTGTAAAGAAAAGCTTTGGCTGTCATAATACTGGTAATGTGGACCCTGGGTGTCACTACTGTGAGGGGTGGGAGCTAAATGTGGCTTGTGACCCTCTCTGAGCTGAATTTGGCTCTCAATGTCAGTAAGGTTGAGGACTACCACTCTAAAGAGTTAACTTTTTTTGATATTTTTAGTTATATTGATGTTATGTAAGTATATTTATATATTTCCTGTCAAATAATTAGGTATACCATGTCAGTTTATTCCCAAGTCGATTTTGAAATGTATAGTGCTTCCTCAATTTCTACTACAAGATGTGTTTGTCGAGCTAAATTTTATAGCCTTGGAATGCTTCCCATTGTTTAACAGACTCCCCTTTGGATACTTAAAACATTATTTCATGAGTGTCTAAAGTGTTTTTATATGATTGCTTACTAATAACAGCACATGGTTAAAGTATTAGACATCTTTAAATATATTTAATGACATGTTTGTTTGAACATCAGAAAATGAATTACAGCATTTTAGATCCGGGATACCAGAACTGTTAGGCATTAGTGGACTTCCTTCTCTTCTCCCTCATTTCTTGTTAGGACGGTACCCATAGATTTGATCAGGTAACGGTAAATGTCTTGAATGTACTTTAAATGAATGTGCACTGTTTCATGGCCTGATGGTGTCTCAAGTAGAGTTGAGCGCGGTTCGTGGTTCGTGGTTCTCCAGTTCTAGGCTCGAGTGATTTTGGGGCATGTTCTAGATCGAACTAGAACTCGAGCTTTTTGCAAAAGCTCGATAGTTCTAGAAACGTTCGAGAACGGTTCTAGCAGCCAAAAAACAGCTAAATCATAGCTTGGTTTCTGCTGTAATAGTGTAAGTCACTCTGTGAATCAAACTATTATCACATTTCAGTGTATAGTGTGCGTGAACAGCGCCTTCAGATCACTGCTGTTTCTATAATGACGATCGCCATTTTTTTTTTTTTTTTTCTTGTCTTCCTTCCCTAAGCGCGCGCGTCTTGTGGGGCGGGCCAGCATGTCAGCCAATCACAGACACACACACAGCTAAGTGGACTTTGAGCCAGAGAAGCAACGGCATGTGTGATAGGATCTGCATGTCACATGTCCCTGCATTATAAAACCGGACATTTTCTTCACGGACGCCATTATCTGCCTTCTGCGTCTTTGGTGTCAGACATCACTGTCGCAGCTCCGTCTTGAGTCCTATCGCTGATACAGCTGTATGCGCTGCATACACAGCGTTAGACAGCATAGGGAGAGCACTTTATAGCAGTCCTTTTAAGGGCTCAAACCGGCAGGGTCAGAGTTAAGGTGACAGGTCCTGAAAACAGCGCCAGCGTCTGTGCAGCCAAGGTCAGGGATTTCCTCCCTGCATTTCACCATTAGGAGGGAATAGAAAGGCAGGCTTCCATTCCTCTACCCAGAGCACCACAATCCTGCCACTGTACCCTCTTGTCCTCTGCACACTCCAACTCATAACTAAGCCATTATACTAGCAAACACTCAGTGTACCTAGTGGCATCCTATCTGTGGCTATTGGACTTTGCTATAGTCCCACTAGTGCAAAGACATTTGCAGAGCACGTCTGCCTGCATTGCACACTACAACTAATTATAACTAAGCCATTATACTAGCAAACACTCAGTGTACCTAGTGGCATCCTATACGTGGCTATTGGACTTTGCTATAGTCCCACTAGTGCCAAGACATTTGCAGAGCACATCTGCCTGCGTTGCACACTCCAACTAATTATAACAAAGCCAATATACTAGCAAACACTTAGTGTACCTAGTGGCATCCTATACGTGGCTATTGGACTTTGCTATAGTCCCACTAGTGCCAAGACATTTGCAGAGCGCATCTGCCTGCGTTGCACACGCCAACTAATTATAACTAAGCCATTATACTAGCACACACTCAGTGTACCTAGTGGCATCCTATACGTGGCTATTGGACTTTGCTATAGTCCCACTAGTGCCAAGACATTTGCAGAGCGCATCTGCCTGCGTTGCACACTCCAACTAATTATAACTAAGCCATTATACTAGCACACACTCAGTGTACCTAGTGGCATCCTATACGTGGCTATTGGACTTTGCTATAGTCCCACTAGTGCCAAGACATTTGCAGAGCGCATCTGCCTGCGTTGCACACTCCAACTAATTATAACTAAGCCATTATACTAGCAAACACTTAGTGTACCTAGTGGCATCCTATACGTGGCTATTGGACTTTGCTATAGTCCCACTAGTGCCAAGACATTTGCAGAGCGCATCTGCCTGCGTTGCACACTCCAACTAATTATAACTAAGCCATTATACTAGCAAACACTCAGTGTACCTAGTGGCATCCTATACGTGGCTATTGGACTTTGCTATAGTCCCACTAGTGCCAAGACATTTGCAGAGCGCATCTGCCTGCGTTGCACACTCCAACTAATTATAACTAAGCCATTATACTAGCACACACTCAGTGTACCTAGTGGCATCCTATACGTGGCTATTGGACTTTGCTATAGTCCCACTAGTGCCAAGACATTTGCAGAGCGCATCTGCCTGCGTTGCACACTCCAACTAATTATAACTAAGCCATTATACTAGCACACACTCAGTGTACCTAGTGGCATCCTATACGTGGCTATTGGACTTTGCTATAGTCCCACTAGTGCCAAGACATTTGCAGAGCGCATCTGCCTGCGTTGCATACTCCAACTAATTATAACTAAGCCATTATACTAGCAAACACTTAGTGTACCTAGTGGCATCCTATACGTGGCTATTGGACTTTGCTATAGTCCCACTAGTGCCAAGACATTTGCAGAGCGCATCTGCCTGCGTTGCACACTCCAACTAATTATAACTAAGCCATTATACTAGCAAACACTCAGTGTACCTAGTGGCATCCTATACGTGGCTATTGGACTTTGCTATAGTCCCACTAGTGCCAAGACATTTGCAGAGCGCATCTGCCTGCGTTGCACACTCCAACTAATTATAACTAAGCCATTATACTAGCACACACTCAGTGTACCTAGTGGCATCCTATACGTGGCTATTGGACTTTGCTATAGTCCCACTAGTGCCAAGACATTTGCAGAGCGCATCTGCCTGCGTTGCACACTCCAACTAATTATAACTAAGCCATTATACTAGCACACACTCAGTGTACCTAGTGGCATCCTATACGTGGCTATTGGACTTTGCTATAGTCCCACTAGTGCCAAGACATTTGCAGAGCGCATCTGCCTGCGTTGCACACTCCAACTAATTATAACTAAGCCATTATACTAGCAAACACTTAGTGTACCTAGTGGCATCCTATACGTGGCTATTGGACTTTGCTTTAGTCCCACTAGTGCCAAGACATTTGCAGAACGCATCTGCCTGCGTTGCACACTCCAACTAATTATAACTAAGCCATTATACTAGCACACACTCAGTGTACCTAGTGGCATCCTATACGTGGCTATTGGACTTTGCTATAGTCCCACTAGTGCCAAGACATTTGCAGAGCGCATCTGCCTGCGTTGCACACTCCAACTAATTATAACTAAGCCATTATACTAGCAAACACTTAGTGTACCTAGTGGCATCCTATACGTGGCTATTGGACTTTGCTTTAGTCCCATAAGTGCCAAGACATTTGCAGAACGCATCTGCCTGCGTTGCACACTCCAACTAATTATAACTAAGCCATTATACTAGCACACACTCAGTGTACCTAGTGGCATCCTATACGTGGCTATTGGACTTTGCTATAGTCCCACTAGTGCCAAGACATTTGCAGAGCGCATCTGCCTGCGTTGCACACTCCAACTAATTATAACTAAGCCATTATACTAGCAAACACTTAGTGTACCTAATGGCATCCTATACGTGGCTATTGGACTTTGCTTTAGTCCCACTAGTGCCAAGACATTTGCAGAACGCATCTGCCTGCGTTGCACACTCCAACTAATTATAACTAAGCCATTATACTAGCACACACTCAGTGTACCTAGTGGCATCCTATACGTGGCTATTGGACTTTGCTATAGTCCCACTAGTGCCAAGACATTTGCAGAGCGCATCTGCCTGCGTTGCACACTCCAACTAATTATAACTAAGCCATTATACTAGCAAACACTTAGTGTACCTAGTGGCATCCTATACGTGGCTATTGGACTTTGCTTTAGTCCCACTAGTGCCAAGACATTTGCAGAACGCATCTGCCTGCGTTGCACACTCCAACTAATTATAACTAAGCCATTATACTAGCACACACTCAGTGTACCTAGTGGCATCCTATACGTGGCTATTGGACTTTGCTATAGTCCCACTAGTGCCAAGACATTTGCAGAGCGCATCTGCCTGCGTTGCACACTCCAACTAATTATAACTAAGCCATTATACTAGCAAACACTTAGTGTACCTAGTGGCATCCTATACGTGGCTATTGGACTTTGCTTTAGTCCCACTAGTGCCAAGACATTTGCAGAACGCATCTGCCTGCGTTGCACACTCCAACTAATTATAACTAAGCCATTATACTAGCACACACTCAGTGTACCTAGTGGCATCCTATACGTGGCTATTGGACTTTGCTATAGTCCCACTAGTGCCAAGACATTTGCAGAGCGCATCTGCCTGCGTTGCACACTCCAACTAATTATAACTAAGCCATTATACTAGCACACACTCAGTGTACCTAGTGGCATCCTATACGTGGCTATTGGACTTTGCTATAGTCCCACTAGTGCCAAGACATTTGCAGAGCGCATCTGCCTGCGTTGCACACTCCAACTAATTATAACTAAGCCATTATACTTGCAAACACTTAGTGTACCTAGTGGCATCCTATACGTGGCTATTGGACTTTGCTATAGTCCCACTAGTGCCAAGACATTTGCAGAGCGCATCTGCCTGCGTTGCACACTCCAACTAATTATAACTAAGCCATTATACTAGCAAACACTTAGTGTACCTAGTGGCATCCTATACGTGGCTATTGGACTTTGCTTTAGTCCCACTAGTGCCAAGACATTTGCAGAACGCATCTGCCTGCGTTGCACACTCCAACTAATTATAACTAAGCCATTATACTAGCACACACTCAGTGTACCTAGTGGCATCCTATACGTGGCTATTGGACTTTGCTATAGTCCCACTAGTGCCAAGACATTTGCAGAGCGCATCTGCCTGCGTTGCACACTCCAACTAATTATAACTAAGCCATTATACTAGCAAACACTTAGTGTACCTAGTGGCATCCTATACGTGGCTATTGGACTTTGCTTTAGTCCCACTAGTGCCAAGACATTTGCAGAACGCATCTGCCTGCGTTGCACACTCCAACTAATTATAACTAAGCCATTATACTAGCACACACTCAGTGTACCTAGTGGCATCCTATACGTGGCTATTGGACTTTGCTATAGTCCCACTAGTGCCAAGACATTTGCAGAGCGCATCTGCCTGCGTTGCACACTCCAACTAATTATAACTAAGCCATTATACTAGCACACACTCAGTGTACCTAGTGGCATCCTATACGTGGCTATTGGACTTTGCTATAGTCCCACTAGTGCCAAGACATTTGCAGAGCGCATCTGCCTGCGTTGCACACTCCAACTAATTATAACTAAGCCATTATACTAGCAAACACTTAGTGTACCTAGTGGCATCCTATACGTGGCTATTGGACTTTGCTATAGTCCCACTAGTGCCAAGACATTTGCAGAGCGCATCTGCCTGCGTTGCACACTCCAACTAATTATAACTAAGCCATTATACTAGCAAACACTTAGTGTACCTAGTGGAATCCTATACGTGGCTATTGGACTTTGCTTTAGTCCCACTAGTGCCAAGACATTTGCAGAACGCATCTGCCTGCGTTGCACACTCCAACTAATTATAACTAAGCCATTATACTAGCACACACTCAGTGTACCTAGTGGCATCCTATACGTGGCTATTGGACTTTGCTATAGTCCCACTAGTGCCAAGACATTTGCAGAGCGCATCTGCCTGCGTTGCACACTCCAACTAATTATAACTAAGCCATTATACTAGCAAACACTTAGTGTACCTAGTGGCATCCTATACGTGGCTATTGGACTTTGCTTTAGTCCCACTAGTGCCAAGACATTTGCAGCACGTCTGCCTGCGTTGCACACTCCAACTAATTATAACTAAGTTACATTGTCAGGGATATTTATTCTTTATTATTCTGCTGTTAATAAAGCTAGACCACCACTGCAATCTTCACCACCTCTCAATTTTTACTACCACATTTTCAGTCCACAATCTTGTCGCAATCAACATGAGTGGCAAAATGACAGATGCTGGTGGAAAGGGGAAGAGGCGTGGTGGAAAAGGCAAAAAAGGTTTTGTCAGTGGGGAAGGTGGCAAAGCTCCATTATCATCTGCTGCAGATAGACCATCTACTAGCAAAAGTAAGATGTCTACTACTTATTGTGGACAATCCGATGTGCTCCCTTTTTTACGGACACGAACAAGAGGAACAAAGGTAGATGATGGGCAAAAAAGGAAAATGCTTGAATGGATCTCAAGTGGTCCAACAAGTGCCCTCTCAGCCACTTCAAGTACCGCATCCAAAAAACACCAGTCCTCTGAGTTGTCATCCCAATCACACTTGATTTCTCCCAGCTCTGAAGTCTCCATCAGCCCTGCACAGAATGGTGGAACTGAGATGGCTGAGTCTGCAGAGCTGTTCAGTCACACTATAGCCTGGGAATCAGAGGTCTGCTCCCAAGCTACAGTGAGTACAGAACAGGAAATGGTCTGCAGTGATGCCCAGAACCTTTGTTACTCTGATTCAGGCCGTGAGGACCAAGTTTCTGAGCATAATGTTGACCCTTTGTCACAAACTGTAACACCTGTGGTTATAGACAATGAGGAACATACTGATGAAGATGAGACGCAGATACCCGATTGGGATGACAACCTAAATATTCGGTCAGGGCAAGAAGAGGCTCGGTCTGAGGGGGAGGGGAGTGCAAACACAACAATTGATGATGACGTTCTAGATCCCACCTACTGTCAACCCCCAGTCAGGCACTCGAGGAGGTCAACAGAGGCGGTGGAGGAGGATACAACCGACGACGAAGTTACCTTGCGCCTTCCTGGACAGAGTCGGAGCACTGGTAGCACGTCTACAACTGCATCCTCAGCCACCACTCTGCCTATGAGCATTATTCGGGGTGGATCAACAGGTCGCATGGCCTCTAAGCCTTGCCTAGCCTGGTCCTTTTTTCACATCGAAAAAGATCGCCCAACTCATGTGATATGTAACATTTGTCATGATTCTGTAAGTAGAGGTCAAAACCTCAGCAGTTTGACAACTTCTTCCATGAATCGTCACATGACTAAATATCATAAGTCCCGGTGGGAAGCTCACCGTGCTGCAATGCGGCCTAGCGGAGCGAACCATCCACCGCCCGCCCCTTCCAGTGCATCCGCGCGCTCTTCATCTTCTAGGACTGTGGGGACAGCTGTCACACCTGTTTTTCCACGCAAAACTTCCACCACTGTAACCGCAACAGGCAGTTTGCTTGTAAGGTCGTCAGTTGGTTTGGAAGGGGAAACAAGTGAGTGTGTACAGCTCTCTCAGACATCGATAGCACCAACGTTGGATGAAGGCAACATCATGTCTCCGCCTGCACTTTCCTCACAAAACTGCATTTTTCCAGGGACACCCTACTCAACACCGTCTACACACAGCAGCCAGATCTCTGTCCCTCAGATGTGGTCAAATAAAAGGCCACTTCCTCCGACCCATGACAAAGCTAAGAGGTTGACTCTATCCCTCTGTAAGCTGTTGGCTACCGAAATGCTGCCTTTCCGCCTAGTGGACACACAGGATTTTAGAGACCTTATGTCTGTCGCTGTGCCCCAGTACCAGATGCCTAGTCGCCACTACTTCTCTAAGAAAGGTGTGCCCGCGCTACACCAGCATGTCGCACACAACATCACCGCTTCCTTGAGAAACTCTGTGTGTGAACGGGTGCATTTCACCACCGATACTTGGACCAGTAAGCATGGACAGGGACGTTATATGTCGCTGACTGGGCACGGGGTAACTATGGTGATAGATGGTGAAGGGTCTGCTGCACAAGTCTTGCCGTCCCCACGACTTGTGTGTCAATCCTCTGTCTGTCCAAGTTCCGCCACTGCTTCTGCATCCTCCACCTCATCTGGGTCCTCCACCTCCGCCCCAAGCCTGCCTGGTCAGGCCACCAGCGTTCTCACTGCGCAGAAGGAATCACGCACCCCTCATTACTATGCTGGCAGCAGAGCGCAACGGCATCAGGCGGTCTTTAGCTTGACATGTCTTGGTAATAAGAGTCACACAGCTGAGGAGTTGTGGTCAGCTCTGCGGTCCGAGTTTAATAAATGGTTGTCTCCACTCAACCTGCAGCCTGGTAAGGCCGTGTGCGACAATGCTGCAAACCTGGGTGCGGCCCTTCGCCTGGGCAAGGTGACACACGTACCTTGTATGGCTCACGTGTTGAACCTTGTCGTGCAGCAATTTTTAACACACTATCCCGGCCTAGATGGCCTTCTGAACAGGGCACGAAAACTGTCTGCTCACTTCCGCCGTTCAAGCGCCGCAGCTGAGCGACTTGCATCGCTCCAGAAGTCTTTCGGCCTGCCGGTTCATCGCCTGAAATGCGATGTGGCGACACGCTGGAATTCAACTCTCCACATGTTACAGCGACTGTGGCAGCACCGCAGAGCCCTGGTGCAATACGTCATGACGTATAGCCTGGGCCAACGAGATGCAGAGGTGGGGCAGATCACCCTGATGGAGTGGTCTCAGATCAAGGACCTATGCACCCTTCTGCACAGTTTCGACATGGCGACGAATATGTTTAGCGCTGACAATGCCATTATCAGCATGACGATTCCAGTCATTTACATGCTGGAGCACACGCTAAACACTATTCGGAGTCAGGGGGTGGGACAACATGAAGGGGAGGAACTACAGGAGGATTCATATGCGCAAGGGACAACAACATCACCAAGGTCCAGACGTTCATCATCACCAACGCAGCAGGCATGGGACCAAGGGGGACAGGGATCAACAAGGGCGCATAGTAGCAGGCGAAATGTTGAGCAAGGTGCAGGAGAACATGAAGAAATGGAGGACGAACTGTCCATGGACATGGAAGACTCAGCGGATGAGGGAGACCTTGGTCAAATTTCAGTTGAAAGAGGTTGGGGTCAGATGTCAGAGGAAGAAAGAACGGGTAGCACCTCTATGCCACAAACACAGCGTGGACTTGGTCCGCATGGCTGCGCAAGACACATGAGTGCCTTTTTGTTGCACTACCTCCAACATGACAGTCGTATTGTCAAAATTAGAAGTGATGATGACTACTGGATTGCCACACTATTAGATCCCCGGTACAAGTCCAAATTTTGTGACATAATTCCAGCCATAGAAAGGGACGCACGTATGCAGGAGTATCAGCAGAAGCTGTTACTAGATCTTAGCTCGGCTTTTCCACCAAACAACCGTGCAGGTGCAGGGAGTGAATCTCCCAGTTGTAACTTGACAAACATGGGACGGTCTCGTCATCTTCAACAGTCTACCCGTACCAGTAGGACCGTATCTGGTGCCGGTAACAGCAATTTTATGGAATCTTTTCATAATTTTTTTAGACCCTCTTTTGCAAGGCCACCAGAGACAACAAGTCTGACACATAGTCAACGGCTGGAGAGGATGATACAGGAGTATCTCCAAATGAACATCGATGCCATGACTGTGCAACTGGAGCCTTGCTCCTTTTGGGCTTCAAACCTAGAAAAATGGCCAGAGCTCGCAACTTACGCCTTGGAGATTTTGTCGTGTCCAGCTGCCAGCGTTGTCTCTGAACGTGTATTCAGTGCTGCTGGGTGTGTGCTGACAGATAAGCGCACGCGTCTGTCCAGTGACAATGTGGACAGACTGACGTTCATCAAAATGAACAAGTCATGGATCCAGAAGGAATTTACTACCCCTGTGTCATCCTGGGGAGAGTAAATGCTTGTTGATTTGGAATGTGCTTGATGCAAATCAAAACATCCTGTTTGCAACTAGGGCACAAGTGCTGCCACTGAATGGGTGGGTGTGTGGGGCCCAATTTTTGGAAAAAAAGGGAGACTCCGCTTGGAGTAACCCTTGCTTACATTGTTTTTAAAAGAAGCCAAGATGAACAGAGCTGGGATCAGGAAAATCTTTGCTACCTACCCTGGTGTCATCCTGGGGACGGTTAATTATGGCGAATTTTTGAATGTGCTTGATGCAAATCTAGCTGTGAAGTGTACAACTGGGGCACAACTGCTGCCACTGAATGGGTGGGTGTGTGGGGCCCAATTTTTGGAAAAAAAGGGAGACTCCGCTTGGAGTAACCCTTGCTTGCTGTGTTTTTAAAAGAAGCCAAGATGAACAGAGCTGGGATCAGGAAAGACTTTGCTACCTACCCCGGTGTCATCCTGGGGACGGATAAGAATGATGTATTTTTGAATGTGCTTGATGCAAATCTAGCTGTGAAGTGTACAACTGGGGCACAACTGCTGCCACTGAATGGGTGGGTGTGTGGGGCCCAATTTTTGGAAAAAAAAGGGAGACTCCGCTTGGAGTAACCCTTGCTTGATGTGTTTTTAAAAGAAGCCAAGATGAACAGAGCTGGGATCAGGAAAGACTTTGCTACCTACCCCGGTGTCATCCTGGGGACGGATAAGAATGGCGTATTTTTGAATGTGCTTGATGCAAATGTAGCTGTGAAGTGTACAACTAGGGCACAACTGCTGCCACTGAAGGGGTGGGTGTGTGTGGGGCCCAATTTTTGGAAAAAAGGGAGACTCCGCTTGGAGTAACCCTTGCTTACATTGTTTTTAAAAGAAGCCAAGATGAACAAGTCATGGGTCAGCAAAGACTTTGCTACCTACCCCGGTGTCATCCTGGGGATGGATAAGAATGGCGTATTTTTGAATGTGCTTGATGCAAATGTAGCTGTGAAGTGTACAACTAGGGCACAACTGCTGCCACTGAAGGGGTGGGTGTGTGTGGGGCCCAATTTTTGGAAAAAAGGGAGACTCCGCTTGGAGTAACCCTTGCTTGATGTGTTTTTAAAAGAAGCCAAGATGAACAGAGCTGGGATCAGGAAAGACTTTGCTACCTACCCCGGTGTCATCCTGGGGACGGATAAGAATGACGTATTTTTGAATGTGCTTGATGCAAATCTAGCTGTGAAGTGTACAACTGGGGCACAACTGCTGCCACTGAATGGGTGGGTGTGTGGGGCCCAATTTTTGGAAAAAAAGGGAGACTCCGCTTGGAGTAACCCTTGCTTGATGTGTTTTTAAAAGAAGCCAAGATGAACAGAGCTGGGATCAGGAAAGACTTTGCTACCTACCCCGGTGTCATCCTGGGGACGGATAAGAATGGCGTATTTTTGAATGTGCTTGATGCAAATGTAGCTGTGAAGTGTACAACTAGGGCACAACTGCTGCCACTGAAGGGGTGGGTGTGTGTGGGGCCCAATTTTTGGAAAAAAGGGAGACTCCGCTTGGAGTAACCCTTGATTGCTGTGTTTTTTATAAATGATCCAAGCTGTACAGAGCTGGGATCAGGAAAGACTTAGCTACCTACCCTGGTGTCATCCTGGGGACGGTTAATTATGGCGTATTTTTGAATGTGCTTGATGCAAATCTAGCTGTGAAGTGTGCAACTGGGGCACAAGTGCTACCACTGAAGGGGTGGGTGTGTGTGTGGCCCAATTTTTGGAAAAAAGGGAGACTCCGCTTGGAGTCACCTTGCGGTGTTTTACATGATTTTAGAAGGGCGTGCCATGCCTATATCTGTGTGTCCTCCTCTTTTTCCTTGTCCAGCTGTTTTGTTTTCGCATGAGTATATGTCCTTGTCACTTTCCAATGTGTTTGAGTTGTTTGTCACCTTTAGGACACCTTTGAGGGTGTTTTCTAGGTGTTTTTCTGTGTTTGTGATTGCCTGCCATTGTTTCCTATGCAGTTCGAGTTCGGTTCGTCGAACGTTCGACGAACCGAACTCGAACGGGAGGTCCGTTCGGCGAACCAACCTCGAGCCGAACCGCGACCGGTTCGCTCATCTCTAGTCTCAAGCCTATACCATATTACTTTAAATTCCTTCTTGAAAAATGCAAGACTTTTTTGTTTATGGTCTATATTATCACTACTTTGACATTTATCTCTTATCTGTCGCTGACATTTTTAGAAATACATTCACATACTTGTGATGGATTTTTTGCAAATCATATGATAAGGTCTAAAACATTTGTAAAATTGATGGAATTTGAAAGTAGTAGAAATAAGCAAAACTTTTGAAATTCTTATTCCCCAAATTCACAGAATCTTTAAAAAAAAATGAACATGTATAACACACTGAGAAATGTAGCCAACTCATTTCAAGAACTTAATAGCAAACTCAGGACTAAGTAATTGTTACGCTAGTCGGTGTGGATCCCACTGTGCCACAGCACTGGCTCATCCCTAAGGGGTGTAACAAAGTGACTACCTTATCTTCAGTACAGCCTCTGGTGAGGTTAGACTTGCACTTAAAGGTAACCACCAGGTGCCACTCCAGGGGATCTCTCTGTGGCAGCTAAACCCAGTGGTCTATGATGCAGTGACAAGCTCAGGTGCAGTTAGTATGGCTGGAACACTATATGGGGATAAGGTATGCACACCAGTGACTATGCAAGGGGAATACATGTAATAGCAGAAACTGCTGTGTGAATACTGATATGAAAAATTCAATAGCTATATGTAAGAATGAAATGGGAAAAATGGAATCTGCATTACTGCCAGGAACATATGAATCAAGAGAAATTTAGCTACTGAATTGATCAATGCAATAGAGCCCCAACACTACGCCAAAGTATTTCTCTACGTTGGGGTCCCTAGCTTGTGTGTGTCCTCTCATGCAGTTAAAAAACTTACCGTGTATGGGAAGCTGAGACCCAAGCTATATATTTGTATCATGTGGATTGGCAATAGGTGTGAGTGGGGAGGGTTAACAAACGAAAAACTACTAACAAATAAGGAATAACGTTTGGAACTCCATTCTATGTCTAAACTGGGTGCAAAAACCTAAAAAAAAATCACTATATGGAGATAAGGTATGCACACCAGTGACTATGTAAGGGGAATACATGTAATAGCAGAAACTGCTGTGTGAATACTGACATGAAAAATGGCTGGAACAGACTTGACAGTTGGTTCAGGCAAGTATAGTCGGTACTGACAGGTACAGTACATAAAGTATGTACAACAGGTACAGTAGTTACAGCATGTACAGCAGGTACGTTAGTACAGCAGGTACTAGAGGTATGGCAGTTGTGGCAGGTACAGCAAGTACTGGCAAGTACAGCAGGTTCTGGCAAGTAATGGCAAGTGTGGTAGATTCTAGCAGGTACAGCAGGTACTAAAACACAGGTAGGAGTTAGCAGGCACAGGTAAAGGACACAGTATACAGGGAATGTGAAGCTCACCTGCAGTAGTCGCCCCAGGGACATCATTTCACCTTCGGGGACGCCACAGGGTCTTCTTTTGGGTATATATAGCAACCGGTATGTCAGTTTTATATATATATATATATATATATATATATGAGAAGTGACGCCACTCACGGTTTGCGGATATGGATATGGGTGACCGCCACTGCAAATTTAACGAGCGGGGCTGATGGAGTCTGCAGTCGGATGGTGTGGCTTCCTGTGAGTGAGGCTGGCCCCAGGGGCTCGGGTGTGTAGAACAACAGATTCCAGAATAACTCAGGCTCAGTCCGGAAAGTCTTTCAACTTGTTTTTACTCACTTTTGCTGTTATCGTGAGGTAACCCGGGCGATGCTGAGACAAACCAGGTGGAACCAGGAACTCCTTCAGGCCGATCTGAGGGTAACCATTAACTCGCCTTCCTACCACTTCTTTGTTCAGATAACCCCTGACTTGAAGTACCGTGGGGTCTAACCAGCGAGTCGATACTGCCTTTTCTCCCTTTTTGGCCCGTTTGCCGGCAGCGTGGACCAGGTGAGATGGCTTCAAGCTCTGTCTCCTTATGGGTCCCTGCGTTGCTGCTGAGGCTCGGACTCTTTATGGTTGGTGAGGAGCCTCTAGTCCCCTCACCGGCAGGTTTGGCAGTTCAATAAATGGACGTCTACTCTAGGGACCTGTTTCCCGTGCGTGCCTAGTCACCAGCAGTCCTCATACTCGACCGCTCTCTGTCAGTCTTTCTGACTGACTCACTGGTAACCGTTCTCCCCCGCTAACGGCTACTCCACGTGCAGGGTCTGACTGACGTGTGCACGCGTCTGCGTCTCCTAGCAACCGCTGCTCACCACCACCAGACTGGCTCGCTCCACTCCTTTCTCTTCAGCCACTGCAACTTAGCTTCCAGCCCCTCCACCATACCTCTTGAAGGCTAGTCTCCTCTAGAGGCTACCCAAGGGTCCCATCTAATGGTGTGGGAGACCTGGTTGCTATGTGTCTGTGCATACACACCTCATTCTGGCCTTTGGAATTACCTGGAAGCACTGTCCCAGCATGGGTGCAGTACTCAGTAGTGCCTGACCAGGTCAGGGGCACCACAGGAACAGGACCTGACAACCAGCAAGCGTGACTCTAGCAGAGAGACCATGTTGCTCAGGCACCTTCCATAAAGGTAGAATGCCTTAAGTACCTAGTACCTCCCAGCCAATATGCTTAGAGGCACTTCTGAATTAGGGCAAACTGGCACTTTAAAAGCAGGGAGATGCGCACACCCTAAGCATTTTCCCAAGAGGCCTGGGCAGCATGCGCAGGCCCCCAGAGTTTAAGACAGGAACAGAAGCAAATGCCGTGGCTGAGTGGTCTGGAGGGTGAATGTGCCAGCATCCCTACCAGGAGAAGGAAGCAGGGGAGTACAGCGATGATGGTGGGGGCATTACAGTAATCTCAACGTGATGTCAACTTATTTGGCTATGGATAAACAGTAGAGATGAGCAAACCGGTCGCGGTTCGGCTCGAGGTCGGTTCGCCGAACGGGGGTCCCGTTCAAGTTCGGTTCGTCGAACGTTCGACGAACCAAACTCGAACCTATAGGCTATAATGGGAGGCAATCACAAACACATAAAAATGCATTATAAATGTACACAAACAGTTAATAAACAGTGCCATAACACTTACCGGTCCTCGCGATCCCTTCTGCACTCTGTCTCCTGCCGCTATTCCATCCGATGATCGCTGAATCCTCCCGGTGACGGCACTGCCAGCAGAGATGCAGGACCTATCGTGACGTCAAAATAGCCATGTGACCAGTCACGTGGCTATTATCTCATTGGCTACAGACTGGTCACATGACTATGACGCGTCATGTAGGACCTGAGAGTGCATCTCTCCGGTACACGGTGCACATGTGTATCGCCGTGTACCGGCGACATGCTCTAGCACACGGTCGACTCCCCGTTCCGCTAGGGACCGGCTGACACAGCCGGTCATTAACGGAGATCATCGTTGCCATAGCAACGCAGTTAGCGGTGACGTCACCGCTAACCGCGGCTCCGAGAGCACCGCTGCTATGGTAACGCGTCTGTCAGCATTACCGCTGTTACCGCTGACAGCCAGCACTGATCACTCACGGAGTGAAGGCTGCACGCTGCTTCCCGTTTGTAGTGAGGATTGTAGTGAGGATGAGGTTCCCCATCCCCAAGTGATGAGCTGGTGAACCTCATCCTCACTACAATCGTCACTACTACTACAATAGAAAGAAAGAAGACAGAAGAGCAGGATCGTGGAGGGCTGACAGGGGGTAATAAAGATGGAGTCTCTAATGTGTCTGTGTATTTATTTCTATTAAAGTATTTTTTCTCTGTGTGGTGTTTTTTTTAACCCTTTATTGGAGATTCTTAATGGCCGGGTCAAACGTGCCTGACATTAAGAATCTCTGGCTTAATACTGGCTAGTAAAACAAAGCCAGTATTAACTCATGATTACCCAACAAGCCACCCGGCTCCAGGGCTGTTGGAAGAGTTGGATACAGCGCCAGATGATGGCGCTTCTATGAGAGCGCCATTTTCTGGGACGGCTGCGGACTGAAATCCGCAGCAGAGGCGCCCAGAAACCTCGGGCTAACCTGTGCTGCGGATTCCAATCCCCAGCTGCCTAGTTGTACCCGGCTGGACACAAAAATGGGGCAAAGCCCCCTTTGTTTTTTAATTATTTCATGAAATAAGTGAAATAATAAAAAAAAAACGGGCTTCCCTATATTTTTGGTTCCCAGCCAGGTACAAATAGGCAACTGGGGGTTGGAGGCAGCCCGTGGCTGCCTGCTTTACCTGGCTAGCATACAAAAATATGGCGAAGCCCACGTCATTTTTTTGGTGGGCAAAAAAATTCTGCATACAGTCCTAGATGGAGTATGCTGAGCCTTGTAGTTCTGCAGCTGCTGTCTGCTCTTCTCCATACAGACAGACAGCAGCTGCAGAACTACAAGGCTCAGCATACTCCATCCAGGACTGTATGCAGAAGTTTTTTGCCCCCTGAAAAAATTATGTGGGCTTCGCCATATTTTTGTATGCTAGCCAGGTACAGCAGGCAGGTACGGCTGCCCCCAACCCCCAGTTGCCTATTTGTACCCGGCTGGGAACCAAAAATAAAGGGAAGCCCTTTTTTTATTATTTCATGAATTTCATGAAATAATTAGAAAACAAATGACGTAGGCTTCGCCCCATTTTTGTGTCCAGCCAGGTACAACTAGGCAGCTGGGGATTGGAATCCGCAGCACAGGTTGGCCTGAGCTTTCTGGGCCCCACTGCTGCGAATTGCAGTCTGCAGCCGCCTCAGAAAATGGCATTTTCATAGAAGCGCCATCTTCTGGCGCTGTATCCAACTCTTCCAGCACCTGCCTGCTATACCTGGCTAGCATACAAAAATATGGCGAAGCTCACGTCCTTTTTTTCTAGCTTTTTGGCAAAAAAAATAAAAAATGCTTCCCTGGATTTTCCATTGCCAGTGAAGGTAACACCAAGCAGTGGGGGTTATCAGCCAGTAGCTGCTTGGATTACCCTTAGCTAGCAATACAAAAAATGCAGCGGGAGCCCATATATATTTTTTTAATTATTTATTTAAATAACTAAAAATAAAATGGGCTTCCCTGTATTTTGATTGCTGGACATCACAGTGCTGTAAAAATAAATCTTTAAAAAAATGACGTAGCGCTCCGCGGTATTTTTGATTCTCAGCGCAGATAAAGCAGACAGCTATGGGTTGCCACCCCCATCTGCCTGCCGTTACCTTGGTTGGCAATCAAAATACAGGGAAGCCCATTAATTTTTTCTATTTAAAAAATAGTTAAAAAAAAAAATGACGTTGGGTCCCCCCATTTTTGATAGCCAGCTAGGGTAAAGCAGACGGCTGTAGCCTGAAAACCACAGCTGGCAGCTTTACCGTGGTTGGGGATCCAATGTGGAGGTCCCCTCAGGCTCTTTTTTATAATTATTTTATAAATATTAATAATTACACAATAAAAGTAGGGTCCCCCCCAAATTGGATCACCAGCCAAGGTAAAGCAGACAGCTGTGGTCTGGTATTCTCAGGGTGGGAAGGTCCATAGTTATTGGGCCTTCACAGCCTAAAAATAGCAGGCCGCAGGCACCCCAGACGTGGCGCATTTACTAGATGCGCCAATCCTGGCGCTTCACCCCAGCTCATCCCGTGCCTTGGTGCAGTGGCAAACGGGGTAATAAATCGGGTTGATACTAGCTGTAAAGTAACCTGAGATCAAGCCCAGCAGTTTGTGATGTCATGACATCTATTAGATACTCAACATCATAAACTGTCAGTACTAACAAAAAAAAAAATCGACAAAAGAAATTTATTTGAAAAAACAGTCCCCAAAACATTTCCTCTTTCACCAATTTATTGTAAGAAAAAAAATAAAGGGGTCCCACGACGACTCTGGACCGTCTAGAATATGGGGGGGAGACACTCAGGGAACGTATCCCCCATTTTCTAGGAGTGCGGACCCTTCATGTGAGGAGTGTGGGTGCAATGAATCTGCACTCACTCTTCTCGGGTCCACAGCAGCAGAGTCCATGTCGTAATGGTTGCTACCAAAGCTGCAATGCCCTGCTCATGAGGTAAGGGCATGCCTAATCAGGAGAACTACTGTAGAGGAAGCTCTGCTCACTGGTATATAGGTGCTCAGAGGTAATAATAGATAAAATTAGTGAGTAACCTCGGCACTCTAAATCTCCCAGACTAAGTCAGTAAGTCACAACGGATAGTAATGCAAAATCACTCTTTATTGGTCCGTATTAAGAAAAAAAAAATTTTCATAAGCATATATGTTTTTGTCCAAAACAAGTTACAAATGACGTTTCGGCCTGAGCCTTCGTCAGATTGGGCTTATCTGCATGTAATCATGAAAAATGACAATAATCAGTATCACATAAGAGTGAGAGAACAATAACATAAACTCGAACAATGTAGAGGTACAATTGGGATGCAGCAAAAAAATTGCAACACAGCAAGAAATGAAACACATGATACAAATGTCATATTACAGTACAAGGACAATATAGTAATGACAAATATGGGGTCAGAGTAGACTTAGACAGCTCTGGTACAAAAGAGATGTCAATCATAAAGAAACATGTGCAGTAGGTGTAGAGCTACAGTATGCATGGCAGAGCTAATGGGTAGACCGACCATAGAAAAAGAACGGAGAAAAAGTGGAGAAAAAATGGAGAAAAAAATGGAGAAACAGTGGAGAAAAAGTGGAGAAAAAGTGGAGAAAAAGTGGAGAAAAAAATGGAGAAAAAGTGGAGAAAAAGTGGAGAAAAAGTGGAGAAAAAGTGGAGAAAAAATGGAGAAAAAAATGTAGAAAAAGTGGAGAAAAAATGGAGAAAAAGGGGAGAAAAAGTGTAGCACCCTTTGGTGCCTTTCATGTGGCACTAAGGGGTGCTTAGCTTTGTATTTAGCCAAAAAAATGAAAAAAAAAATGACGTAGGGTTCCCCCTAGTTTTGTAGCCAGCTAGGGTAAAGCAGACGGCTGCAGCCTGCAGACCACAGCTGGCAACCTCACCTTGGCTGGTAATCCAAAACTGAGGGCACCCCACGCTGTTATTTTAAATTAAATAAATAATTAAAAAAAAACACGTAGGGGTCCCCCAAAATTGGATCACCAGCCAAGGTAAAGCAGACAGCTGGGGCCTGATATTCTCAGACTAGGGAGGTCCATGGTTATTGGACTCTCCCCAGCCTAAAAATAGCAGGCCGCAGCCGCCCCAGAAGTGGCGCATCCATTAGATGCGCCAATCCTGGTGCTTCGCCCCAGCTCATCCCGCGCCCTGGTGCGGTGGCAAACGGGGTAATATATGGGGTTAATACCAGATGTGTAATGTCACCTGGCATCAAGCCCTGGGGTTGGTGAGGTCAGGCGTCTATCAGATACCCGACATCACCAACCCAGTCAGTAATAAAAAAAAATAGACGACAACCACATTTTTATTTGAAAAAACACTCCCCAAAACATTCCCTCTTTAACCAATTTATTAGAATGAAAAACAAATCCAGGTCTGGTGTAATCCAAGGGGTTGCCATGACGATCCACACTGTCCCAGTCAATGAAGAGCAGGATGTTCCCCATTGGCTGGGAGAGCAGTGCAGTGACCTGAGCTAACATCAATAGGTCAGCCCAGGTCACTGCAGGGCATGACAAGTGCTGCTGTCAGCGAGGTACATTACCTGCGCTGATCTCCAGCACACTGACAGCCCCTGTCACTGAGTTCAATGACCGGCGCTTTCACACCAAGTATCGTGAGAGGCCCGTGACGTCACCGCTAGTCAGTCTCGGGTCGGAAGCGAGAGAAGGTGATGTGACAAGCGGCGGCCATGGAGGACAGTGACAGCGCTGAGGTCGGGATGGCGGGACTTCATCACCGCAGGTAAGCTGAGCGGGACCATTTGTGTGTGTGTACGTGTGTGTGTGTGTGTGTGTGTGTGTGTACGTGTGTACAATACATGCCGCGGGCAGGAGGTGGCGGAGCGAGCTGAGCGGGGAAGTGTGGGCTTCCTGCACATAACTAGGATAAACATCGGGTTACTAACCAAAGCGCTTTGGTTGGATACCCGATGTTTATCTTGGTTACCAGCTTCTGGCAAGCTGCCAGCGATGGCTCCTGCACACTGTAGCTGTAAAAAGCCCTGCTTTTTGCTGCTAGAACCGTTCTCGAACGTATCTAGAACTATCGAGCTTTTGCAAAAAGCTCGAGTTCTAGTTCGATCTCGAACAGCCCCCAAAATCACTCGAGCCTAGAACTGGCGAACCTCGAACCGCGCTCAACTCTAATAAACAGATGTGCTAATGTATACTATTTGTAATGTTTATTCTATGTTTTATGACTTTATCCCTGCATATCTAGTGGTAAACTATGACTTCCTGTCATAATTCAAATTCACAACAAGATGACAGTGGTATTCTCTGCTTTTACAGTAACTGGGCTCTGATAGGATAGCAAAGCACAATGGGGTATCCTATCCTCTTCTCGGTTTCATTAGCTGCACTTCGCATGACCAGAAGCTCAGAAGATGTGTATGTGATCAGTCTTCTGAAATTTTGTTGTTGCACAGTGCACCCAATGAAGCCAAAAAACGTTCACACTGCTTCTGAGGCTGAAATGAGCCATTTGGGTTTTTTTCATATAACCTGTCTTTTTTTTACATCTTTCAGGTTCCCATTATTGGATTACATCTGATTCAGTGGCTTACGTCACATCTAATCTTCATGTTTTCTATTTTTTAAATTAAAGAAAGAGGGAGTTGAGTTGGAGAATATTTTTAATTTTTTTTTTTCCTGTGTCTATTTCTTTTTTAACTCTTTGTTTGCCAGGTTAGTATTGGGAGTGTCTGATAGACGCTTCTCCATTACTAAGTCCTGGGCTTGTTGTCAACCCCAAAAGTATTTATATGATTGCCACCACACCACTGCAATCAGGAAGAGCTGGGCAAAATGCCGGAATTGACAGAAAATAGAAAAAGTAGTTCAGCTTACCCTTCCTAAAGTCCAGGTCAGGATCGGTGTTGGTGCACGGAGCTGCCCTGGCCTCAGGCAGAACACAGACAAGGAAACTAGAGTATGATCTCCAGCACTTCAAAGAAGGTTAAAAATATTTATTGAGGTTCTATTAAAAAAGATCCATCGATCATGAAAACAGTGAGGGGGGACACATTAAGAGAAATCCAACATGTTTCAGCTAGTAGAGCCTTATTCAAGGATTATTATTTTTAACCTTCTTTGAAGTGCTGGAGATCATACTCTAGTTTCCTAAAATGCCGGAATTGGTGCATCTAATGGATACTATGTTTAGGCTGGGAAGAGCCAAATATCCATGGCCTTTCCCACCCTGATAATACCAGCCACCAGCTGTCCTCTTTACCTTGTCTGGTTATAAAAAATAGGGGGTCCCCATGCCATTTTTTTCAATTATATATTTAAGATGTGGGGTCCCCTCTATTCTTGCTAAACAGCCAAGGTAACGCAGACAGCCTGGGGCTCATATGAGGTAGAGAAGGGCCATGTAAATTGGCCCATTCCCAGCCTGATATCAGCACACAGCTGCTTCTTTACCTTTGGCTAGTTAGCAAAACAGGAGACGATCCCAAGCCCAAGCATTTTTTAAAATTATGTATTTATTTTTACACTACACTGGCCGCGGTCACACTCAGGTTAGGAGAAAAGACAGAAAGTGTGTCAGGAGGGATATAGCTGATTGATAGCAACCAATCACATAGATCGGCACAGAGGTTCTGCGAGAGAGCAGTTAATATTAATTTTATTTAAACAACGGGGGGTGTATAGCAGTCTCACTGCAGGGGGAAGCAGTGAATATGCGTTTTGTTTAAACAGTGGGCAAGTACAACAATCTGACTCCAGTCTTATCTTTGGGGAAATACATATGTATAATTGTCCTGCTCCTATGTTATGAGTAGAGATGAGCGAACAGGTCGCGGTTCGGCTCGAGGTCGGTTCGCCGAACGGAGCTCCCGTTCGAGTTCGGTTCGTCGAACGTTCGACGAACCGAACTCGAACTGCATAGGAAACAATGGCAGGCAATCACAAACACATAAAAACACCTAGAAAACACCCTCAAAGGTGTCCAAAAGGTGACAAACAACTCACAACACAACACAAACACATGGGAAAGTGACAAGGACAAATTCTCATGTGAAAACAAAACAGTGTTACGAGGAAAAAGAGGACGAGACACAGATATAGGCATGGCACGCCCTTCTAAAATCATGTAAAACACCGCAAGGTGACTCCAAGCGGAGCCTCCCTTTTTTCCAAAAATTTGGCCACACAGACACCCCTTCAGTGGCAGCACTTGTGCCCCAGTTGTACACATCACAGCTAGATTTGCATCATGCACATTCAAAAATACACCATACTTAACCGTCCCCAGGATGACTCCGGGGTAGGTAGCAAAGTCTTTCCTGATCCCAGCTCTGTTCATCTTGGATCATTTTTAAAAAACACAGCAAGCAAGGGTTACTCCAAGCGGAGTCTCCCTTTTTTTCCAAAAATTGTGCCCCACACACACCCACCCATTCAGTGGCAGCACTTGTGCCCTAGTTGTACACTTCACAGTTAGATTTGCATCAAGCACATTCAAAATCCACAAGCATTTACTCTCCCCAGGATGACACAGGGGTAGTAAATTCCTGGTGGATCCATGACTTGTTCATTTTGATGAACGTTAGTCTGTCCACATTGTCACTGGACAGACGCGTGCGCTTATCTGTCAGCACACACCCAGCAGCACTGAAGACACGTTCAGAGGCAACGGTGGCAGCTGGACACGACAAAATCTCCAAGGCGTAACTGGAGAGCTCTGGCCATTTTTCTAGATTTGAAGCCCAAAATGAGCAAGGCTCCATTTGCAAAGTCATGGCATCGATGTTCATTTGGAGATACTCCTGTATCATCCTCTCCAGCCGTTGACTATGTGTCAGACTTGTTGACTCTGGTGGCCTTGCAAAGGAGGGTCTAAAAAAATTATGAAAAGATTCCATAAAATTGCTGTTACCAGCACCAGATACAGTCCTACTGGTACGGGTAGACTGTTGAAGATGACGAGACCGTCCCATGTTTGTCAAGTTACAACTGGGAGATTCACTCCCTGCACCTGTACGGTTGTTTGGTGGAAAAGCCGAGCTAAGATCGAGTAACAGCTTCTGCTGATACTCCTGCATACGTGCGTCCCTCTCTATGGCTGGAATTATGTCACAAAATTTGTACTTGTACCGGGGATCTAATAGTGTGGCAAGCCAGTAGTCATCATCACTTCTAATTTTGACAATACGAGGGTCATGTTGGAGGTAGTGCAACAAGAAGGCACTCATGTGTCTTGCGCAGCCATGCGGACCAAGTCCACGCTGTGTTTGTGGCATAGGGGTGCTACCCGTTCTTTCTTCCTCTGACATCTCCCCCCAACCTCTTTCAACTGAAATTTGACCAAGGTCTTCCTCATCTGCTGAGTCTTCCATGTCCATGGACAGTTCGTCCTCCATTTCTTTATGTTCTCCTGCACCTTCCTCAACATTTCGCCTGCTACTGTGCGCCCTTGTTGATCCCTGTCCCCCATGGTCCCATGCCTGTCGCGTTGGTGATGATGAACGTCTGGACCTTGGTAATGTTGTTGTCCCTTGCGCATATGAATCCTCCTGTAGTTCCTCCCCTTCCTGTTGTCCCACTCCCTGACTCCGAATAGTGTTTAGCGTGTGCTCCAGCATGTAAATGACTGGAATTGTCATGCTGATAATGGCATTGTCAGCGCTAAACATATTCGTTGCCATGTCGAAACTGTGCAGAAAGGTGCATAGGTCCTTGATCTGAGACCACTCCATCAGGGTGATCTGCCCCACCTCTGCATCTCGTTGGCCCAGGCTATACGTCATGACGTATTGCACCAGGGCTCGGCGGTGCTGCCACAGTCGCTGTAACATGTGGAGAGTCAAATTCCAGCGTGTCGGCACATCGCATTTCAGGCGATGAACCGGCAGGCCGAAAGACTTCTGGAGCGATGCAGGTCGCTAAGCTGCGGCGGTTGAACGGCGGAACTGAGCAGACAGTTTTCGTGCCCTGGTCAGAAGGCCATCTAGGCCGGGATAGTGTGTTAAAAATTGCTAGACAACAAGGTTCAACACGTGAGCCATACAAGGCACGTGTGTCACCTTGCCCAGGCGAAGGGCCGCACCTAGGTTTGCAGCATTGTCGCACACGGCCTTACCAGGCTGCAGGTTGAGTGGAGACAACCATTTATTAAACTCGGACCGCAGAGCTGACCACAACTCCTCAGCTGTGTGACTCCTATTACCAAGACATGTCAAGCTAAAGACCGCCTGATGCCGTTGCGCTCTGCTGCCAGCATAGTAATGAGGGGTGCGTGATTCCTTCTGCACAGTGAGAACGCTGGTGGCCTGACCAGGCAGGCTTGGGGCGGAGGTGGAGGACCAAGATGAGGTGGAGGAGGCAGAAGCAGTGGCGTAACTTGGACAGACAGAGGATTGACACACAAGTCGGGGGGATGGCAAGACTTGTGCAGCAGACCCTTCACCATCTATCACCATAGTTACCCAGTGCCCAGTCAGCGACATGTAACGTCCCTGTCCATGCTTACTGGTCCAAGTATCGGTGGTGAAATACACCCGTTCACACACAGAGTTTCTCAAGGAAGCGGTGATGTTGTGTGCGACATGCTGGTGTAGCGCGGGCACACCTTTCTTAGAGAAGTAGTGGCGACTAGGCATCTGGTACTGGGGCACAGCGACAGACATAAGGTCTCTAAAATCCTGTGTGTCCACTAGGCAGAAAGGCAGCATTTCGGTAGCCAAGAGCTTACAGAGGGATAGAGTCAACCTCTTAGCTTTGTCATGGGTCGCAGGAAATGGCCTTTTATTTGACCACATCTGAGGGACAGAGATCTGGCTGCTGTGTGTAGACGGTGTTGAGTAGGGTGTCCCTGGAAAAATCCAGGTTTGTGAGGAAAGTGCAGGCGGAGACATGATGTTGCCTTCATCCAACGTTGGTGCTATCGATGTCTGAGAGAGCTGTACACACTCACTTGTTTCCCCTTCCAAACCAACTGACGACCTACCAAGCAAACTGCCTGTTGCGGTTACAGTGATGGAAGTTGTGCGTGGAAAACCAGGTGTGACAGCTGTCCCCACAGTCCTAGAAGATGAAGATCGCGCGGATGCACTGGAAGGGGCAGGTCGTGGATAGTTCGCTCTGCTAGGCCACATTGCAGCACGGTGAACTTCTCACTGGGACCTATGATATTTATTCATGTGACGATTCATGGATGAAGTTGTCAAACTGCTGAGGTTTTGACCTCTACTAACAGAATCACGACAAATGTTACACATCACATAATTTGGGGGATCTTTTTCTATGTCAAAAAAGGACCAGGCTAGGCAAGGCTTAGAGGGCATGCGACCTGCTGAGTCCCCCCGATTAGTGCTCAGAGGCAGAGTGGTGGCTGATGATGCAGTTGTAGACGTGCTACCAGTGCTCCGACTCTGTCCAGGAAGGCGCAAGGTAACTTCGTCGTCGGTTGCATCCTCCTCCACCGCCTCTGTTGACCTCCTCGAGTGCCTGACTGGGGGTTGACAGTAGGTGGGATCTAGAACTTCATCATCAATTGTTGTGTTTGCACTCCCCTCCCCCTCAGACCGAGCCTCTTCTTGCCCTGACCGAATATTTAAGTTGTCATCCCAATCTGGTATCTGCGTCTCATCGTCATCAGTATGTTCCTCATTGTCTATAACCACAGGTGTTACAGTTTGTGACAAAGGGTCAACGTTATGCTCAGAAACTTGGTCCTCACGGCCTAAATCAGAGTCACAAAGGTTCTGGGCATCACTGCAGACCATTTCCTGGTCTGTACTCACTGTAGCTTGGGAGCAGACCTCTGATTTCCAGGCTATAGTGTGACTGAACAGCTCTGCAGACTCAGCCATCTCAGTTCCACCATACTGTGCAGGGCTGATAGAGACTTCAGAGCTGGGAGAAAGCAAGTTTGATTGGGATGACAACTCAGAGGACTGGTGTTTTTTGGATGCGGTACTTGAGGTGGCTGAGAGGGCACTTGTTGGACCACTTGAGATCCATTCAAGCATTTTCATTTTTTGGCCATCATCTACCTTTGTTCCTGTTGTTCATGTCCGTAAAAAAGGGAGCACATCGGATTGTCCACGGTAAGTAGTAGACATCTTACTTTTGCTGGTAGATGGTCTATCTTCAGCAGATGATAATGGAGCTTTGCCACCTTCCCCATGGACAAACCCTTTTTTTCCTTTTCTACCACGCCTCTTCCCCTTTCCACCAGCATCTGTCATTTTGCCACTCATGTTGATTGCGACAAGATTCTGCACTGAAAATGTGGTAGTAAAAATTGAGAGGTGGTGTAGATTGCAGCGGTGGTCTAGCTTTATTAACAGCAGAAAAATAAAGAATAAATATCCCTGACAATGCAACTACGGCCCTTAAACTGGCAGCAGTGTTTGCTAGTATAATGGCTTAGTTATAATGAGTTTGAGTGTGCAATGCAGGCAGACGTGCTGCAAATATCTCTGCACTACTGGGACTATACAGAAGTCCAATAGCCACGTTTAGGATGCCACTAAGTTCACTCGGTGTTTGCTAGTATAATGGCTTAGTTATAATGAGTTTGAGTATGCAATGCAGCCAGACGTGCTGCAAATATCTGTGCACTACTGGGACTATACAGAAGTCCAATAGCCACGTTTAGGATGCCACTAGGTACACTCAGTGTTTGCTAGTATAATGGCTTAGTAACAATGAGTTTGAGTGTGCAAAGGGCAGGAGGATACAGTGGCAGGGTTGTGGGTCTCTGGGTAGAGGAAAGGAAGCCTGCCTTTCTATCCCTCCTAATGGGGAAATGCAGCGAGGAAATCCCTTACCTTAGCTACACAGACGCTGTCATCTTGTGTAGCTGTTAAACTCTGTTTTCAGGACCTGTCACCTATGGCTCTGACCCTGCCGGTATGAGCCCTTAAAAGGACTGATAGAAAGTGCTATCCCTAAGCTGTCCAGCGCTGTGTATGGAGCGTATACAGCTGTATCGGCGCTAGGAGCTGCGCCAGTGATGTCTGACACCAAGGACGCAGAAGAGATAATGGCGTCCGGACGGGCAGATACTCGTTTTTATAATGCAGGGACATGTGACATGGACATCCTATCACACATGCCGTTGCTTCTCTGGCTAAAAGTTCACTTAGCTGTGTGTGTGTCTGGGATTGGCTGACATGCTGGCCCTCCCCACTACACGCGCGCGCTTAGGGAAGGAAGACAAGGAAAAAAAAAAAATGGCGATCGCCATTATCCAAACAGCAGTGATCTGAATGCGCTGTTCCCGCACACTATACACTGAAATGTCATAATAGTGGGAGTCACAGAGTGACTTACACTATTACAGCGGAAAGCCAGCTAGGAATTAGCTGGGTTTTTTGCTGCTAGAACCGTTCTCAAACGTATCTAGAACTATCGAGCTTTTGCAAAAAAGCTCGAGTTCTAGTTCGATCTAGAACAGCCCCCAAAATCACTCGAGCCGCGAACTGGAGAACCTCG
Organism: Anomaloglossus baeobatrachus; assembly: GCF_048569485.1. Taxonomy (NCBI): domain Eukaryota; kingdom Metazoa; phylum Chordata; class Amphibia; order Anura; family Aromobatidae; genus Anomaloglossus; species Anomaloglossus baeobatrachus. The sequence continues at coordinate 385,232,201 of NC_134356.1, read as the reverse complement.
AACCGCGAACCGCGCTCAACTCTAGTTATGAGTGTGTCACAGCCCAACACAATCATGGGGGAATCTGGGATCACAAGGTCACAGCGTGCTTGTGATCACAGATCCGCTTTAGTGCCAGCTTGTCATTTACCCTGAGTTGGAGTGTATTTACTTTTATCCAGTACTGAATGGGTTAAGATTATTTTCTATCCTGCAGTGATATATCAGGTAGTTGTAGTCTCAGCTGCAGCCACTCCCTTCTGAGGTGTTGCTTCAGTTGCAGCTGAAATGTTCCCGCTGGAATGTTATTTGTTGTGTTTTTCTCTACCTTTCTGTCTTTCCAACCTCCTTATTGTAGTAGCAAGACTAACATCTCGCTGGCCTTCACTAGCCAGGGTGAGTGCAGGGCCATCAAGGGCCTAGGAACATAATCGGCATATGGGGGAAGGACCCATCTGAGGACATTAGGGACATTAGGGAGTTCAGTTATCAGCCTCAGGTACATTTTAGGAGGTGACCCCTCTCCCTAGAGCCTTTTACCCTGGTGTTCTCTCAGTGTTACGCCACTTGTCAAATGTATTCGGTAGAGTTGAGTGATGTTCGAGTCGAACGGTTTGCCAATTCCAAGTTCGAGTGATTTTGGGGGGTGTTCGAGTCGTTTGACGAAATCGAATGATTTGCTTAAAGTTCGGCAGTTCGAGTTACCGTTCGAAAATGGTTCTATCACCAAAAGCGTGGTTTTTCACAGTAAGTATGTACGCACGTTGCGTATCTGCATGCGTCCTGCGTCCCCAGCACAATCCCTCTCTTTTTCCTACTCACTGATCACGGGCGCCTCACTGCACAGCTGTCACAAATCTCCAGCGGCTTTTCCACTTTTGAAAATGGCTGCCGCTTCATTATTCAATCAGGTATTCTGTGCCTTCCCCGCCCACCGGCGCCCATGATTGGTTGCAGTCAGACACGCCCCCATGATGAGTGACAGCTGTCTCACTGCAATCAATCACAGCCGCTGGTGGGCGGGTCTATATTGTGCAGTAAAATAAATAAATAAATAATAAAAAAAAAAAAAAAATTCCCCCAATTTTGATACCAGCCAGGATAAAGCCACACTGCTGGAGGTTGGTATTGTCAGGATGGAGAGCGCTGCATTATGGGGAGCCCCCAACCCTAACAATATCAGCAGGCAGGCGCCCAGAATTGCCGCATCCATTAGATGTGACAGTACTGGGACTCTACCTAGCTCATCCCAAATTGCCCTAGTGTGGTGGCAATAGAGGTAATAATGGGGTTAATCATGACAAGCGTCTCCCTGAGACACCTTCCATGATTAACCTGTAAGTGAAAGTAAAGAAACACAAGCAGCGAAAAATCCTTTATTTGGAATAAAAGACAAAAAAACACCTCATTTACCTCTTTATTAATCACCAAACAACAATCCAGGTCCAAAGTAATCCACATGACGCTTTCAGCTCTGCTACATGAAGATGACAGGGAGCGCTCTGTGTCTTCTCCACGCAGCAGCTGAAGTGAGCCGCGCTGTCACTGGAGACTTAACTCTGCAATGCAGAGGTCAAGATAACCAAATCTTCCTTTGTTTCTCATTAGAGGCAGTGGCTCAATGGTTAGAGCTACTGCATAAGGAGCATGAGTTCAAGTCCCGGCCACCCGATAAAGAATTTAATTTATTTTAAATTTTAATTATTTATTGATAATTCTAATTTTATTTAATTATGCACTGAGGGGAGGAGCCGGACATCAGCTGTGAGCCGCGGACCACACCTTTAAAATCAGAGCAGTTCACGGAATGAGGCTGCATTGCTCTCTTCTCGCTCTTTCTCCATCTTGTTCTCTCTCTCTCTTGTTCTCTCTCTCTCTCTTTTTCTCTCTCTTCTCTCTCTCCACTTCTCTCTCTCTCTTCTCTCCTCTTCTCTCTCTGTCCTCTCTCTCCTCTCTCTCTCCTCTCTCTCCTCTCACTCTCCTCCCTCTCCTCTCCCTCTCCTCTCCCTCTTCTCTCTCTCTCCTCTCTCTCTCCTCTCTCTCTTCTCTCTCTCTTCTCTCCTCTCTCTCCTCTCTCTCTTTTCTCTCTCTTCTCTTTTCTCTCTTTTCTCTCTTTTCTCACCCTTCTCTTTTCTCTCTATTTTCTCTCTCTTTACTCTATCTTTACTCTCTTTTTTCTCTCTCTCAGACCTGGCGATGATCAGCTGATGCGGTCACCTGACGGAATTAGCTGACACTAAAAGTTGAGCGGTGAGGCCGGCTTTTTACCGCCCGGCCGGCTAAACTATCAGCTGCTGCTGTTGGACAGAAGTCTGCACAGAAGTGTGTAGTTGTTTTTTTTTTTGCACTGATGCATCAGCTGATTGTTTGTTTAAAAGCTGTTTATACAATCAGCTGCTGTGTCATGGGATTTAGGCCCTTGAAACTGACATCATCTGATCGCTTTGCCTTCCAGCAAACCGATCAGATGATATTGGATCCGGATTTGACGGTGCGGGACCCTTGACCCAGGATTACTGCAGAGGGGGGTTCTTTATTTCAATAAAGATGGAGTCACTAATTGTGTTGTGTTTTATTTCAAATAAAAATATTTTTCTGTGTGTTGTGTTTTTTTTTTTATCTGTACTAGAAATTCATGGTGGCCATGTCTAATATTGGCATGACACCATGAATTTCGGGCTTAGGGCCAGTTGATAATATACAGCTAGCCCTAACCCCATTATTACCCAGCGAGCCACCCATCACCAGGGCAGCTGGAAGAGTTGGATACAGCGACAGAAGATGGCGATTGTATGAAAGCGCAATTTTCTGGGGCGGCTGCGGACTGCAATTCGCAGCATGGGTGCCCAGAAAGCTTGGGCACCCTGTGGATTCCAATCCCCAGCTGCCTAGTTGTACCTGGCTGGACACAAAAATTTAGCTAAGCAAACGTCATTTTTTTAAATTGTTTCATGAAATTCATGAAATAATTAAAAAAAAAAAGGGCTTTCCTATATTTTTGGTTCCCAGACGGGTACAAATAGGCAGCTGGGGGTTGGGGGCATCCCGTAGCTGCCTGCTGTACCTGGCTAGCATACAAAAACATGGTGAAGCCCACGTAATATTTTGGGGCGCAAAAAACTCCTGCATACAGTCCTGGATGGACAAAAAGAAGAAATTTTCCAGCAATTGATCCACGCAAGTAATTTTTCTTAAAATCCAATTTTATTTATTCAAGACATGTTAAAAAGTCCATAACATGGTCAAAGGAAGCCCATAGATGAGAGGACGCGTTTTGATCGACCTGATCTTAGTCTGTCTCTAAACAATATGGTCACAGGACTGATTAAAAAGGGCCTGAGACCCACCATGTGATCACATGGACAGAGAGAGTGTAGCAAACAAAAACTTTAACCCATTGTGGAAAAAGTTATACTTGAGCACTATTTTAAACATTTTTTTACATATATATATATTTCTTTATAGAATTCAGACAACTTTTTTTATATAAATTTGTACAAAAGTTTATTCAATAGGCAAACAATAGTTCATTCCTTTTGTTAAGATCAGTGGGAAATTTAGTGCCCATAGAAAAAAATCCATTTTATTTCTTTTTGAAAAAGGATTTCTTTTCAATTTCCACCTCTTTTTGGTAATTTTATTTTTTCAATAGCATTTACTCTCATATTGTTCAAATTACCCGCATGGACGTCACGAAAATGTTGTGACGCTCCAGATAATTTCCTGGAGGAGGTATTGTTCACATCATAGATGTGTTCAGAAATCCTTTTTCTTAAAGATCGCAAAGTGCTGCCTATATACTGCAGCTGGCAAGCTGTGCAGGAAATCAAATAGACTACATATTCAGAACCGCAATTAATCATGGAGGTAATTTCATAGGATTTTTTATCCACATAAGAAGAACATTTTTTAACATTTGACATATACCCACATAGTCCACAGGTCTTGTGGCCACACTTGTATGAATGTAGGTTTTTTTATTGCGGACCAAAAGAGAATGGAGAGAGTGGCAAAAATCTTTTCCCTAAGCAGACAAGATTGCCCCACTGATACACTTTTGGACTTTAACAAATCTATGTGGGAACTGGAAAAAAGCTATGTCAGCAAGAATACGCACCTGGTGGGATAGTAAAACATTGCAGACGTATTTAGACAAAAACATGATCCCCAGGGGGCTTCGTCTCAACAAAAGACCCACAGTTGAATATAATGATGACTTTATTACTAAATGGAATCTGATTTTATCGGAATGTTCCAAAAATTTAATCCAACTTATTGTTGAACAGGAACATAACAAAATATTGGATCTGGAAGGTAAAATTAGAGACATTGAAACTACTCTTGTTCAATATAACAATCTTGACTCATATAAAATTGCAAGAGATCAATTTAACACCAAAATGACAACTTTGGAGGATACTATAATATCATTTAAAGAAAAGAAATTTATTAGAGATTTGAGAGACTATGAAGAAAATAAAGTCTACAACTGGCATACCTTTCATAAATTTTCTCATACAGGTCCTCGATCAATATTGAAAAACAAAAAACACAGTACACCCAACAGGGTCTACAGATCCACAGATCCAGAGACAACTGACTTAGATTCCACGGACTATAATACTGACACTTCGGATATAAATTTGGACAATCCCTCAGCTTCCACCTCTTTGGGGGAATAAAAAAAACAGTCTTTTCCACAAAAAAATCAAGGAGGGTGGAGGGGGGGGGGGTGCAAACATAGAAAACAGAGTGTATTACACCAGGGGGAAAAAAAAGAAGTAAATGTCAATGATTGTTTTTCTGTAATTAACATGTCGGCTTGTGTTTTGGGTGATAGTGAAATGTGTTTTAAAAAAGGGTCTAAACTTTGTCCCAAATAAAAAATTTGATCTGTTTGGAACTATATTAGACGTTAATAAATTTATCCGAAAATTAACTGTAAAAAAGCACTTTTGGGGTGATGAAAACACATTGCCATCACCCAGTACACAGGCTGATATGCTTTTTTCTCCTAATTCCTTTTGTGAACAAATGGCTTTGCAGGATTTGCATGAACTTTCATTGGATAATGGCATTGGTGTGAATACTGGTTCTACGATTCCTCATTTCAGCACATCTAATCTCCATTTTTTTCCTATCCCATCCAGGTGTGAACAAATGGGGGATTTTCAAAATATAGTGGAAAAAGAACACACTGCTCTCTTTCATAAACAGGAGCCCTCAAATCACAACTTATCTAAAAAAGAAAAAAATGTTCTTACTGCCTTACGTGATAATCCTAACATCATTATAAAAAATGCAGATAAAGGCTGTGCAGTCGTGATTTTAGATGTGGGCCTGTATGAAAGAGAAGTACTGAACATGTTAGAGGATGATAATATCTACAGGAGAATTGAGTTTGATCCCTCTGCAGATATTAAAAAATCCTTGGAGAAAATCTTAAATGAGGGTTTTCCCCTGGGTTTGATTGATGAAAAACAGAGGGATTATCTCAATCCATCCTGCTCACTTACACCTCTGTTACATGCACTACCAAAAGCTCACACAAATTCTTTTCCACCGAAGTTTAGACCAATAGTGTCAGGAATTAATTCCATTAGGGAACATTTGTCTGAATGGTTAGACACTCACCTTCAATTTCTTCCAAAAATGTCCCCAGGACATGTTTTGGATATTAAACATGTATTAAACATTGTTTCACAGGTCAAATGGCAGAGCAATTTTAGCCGGCCCACTTGTGATGTTCAGTCATTGTATACGTCTATTCCACATTCACTTGCAATCCTGGCTCTTAGAGATCAGCTTCAGAAATATTCTAATTATTCCTTGAACCTCCAGAATTTTTTGCTCGATGTCACCTTTTTTCTTTTAAAAAATAACTATTTTACCTTTCTTGGTAATGGATATGTTCAACTATTGAGATGTTCTATGGCCGCACGGTTCTCTCCTTCATTAGCAGGCATATTTATGTTCTGGTGGGAGGAGCAATTTATTTTCAACCAAAACAATCCTTTTTCTTCAGATATTGCCATATATTTACGTTATATAGATGATATACTTATTATATGGCAAAATCCTGATGAGAAAATTGATAACTTCATCTCTTACATCAGTAACAATGCCCACAATCTAGCTTTTACATTTTTCCATCATTTTTCAAAAATTAATTTTTCTATGGAAACAGCATAGATTGTGCTCTATATTGAAAGCCCATAGCGGGCAACTCTTTGTTGCATGCTAAGAGTTGCCATCCCAGACATGTGATTGAGAACATCCCTGTGGGCGAATATATACGAGCAAAAAGATGCTGCACTAGCAAGAAAGGTTTTGAAGCGGAATGCAATAATATTGATAGAAAGTTTTTAGCCAGGGCATATAAAAACAAAAATCTTGAAAGGGCAAAAATCAAAACTAATTCTAAAAATAGAAATCAATATCTGGACATCAATCAAAACAAGAATTCTTCACAAAGTACATTACCAGTGTTTTTTTCTACCAAGTTCAGTAACAACTATTGTGATGTGATTCAAATTGTCAAAAAATATTTACCTATATTATCCACTGACGATACATTACATCAAATCTTAAAAGATGGTGTGAAATTTGTTTCTAAAAAAAATAGTACTTTGAGTTCAATTCTATTACCCAGTGGTCATACCAATAGATGAATTTTTGTAAACAAAGAAAAAAACACTGGTAATTGGTTACCGACTATGGGGTCATACAAGTGTGGCCATAAGACCTGTGGACTATGTGGGTATATGTCAAATGTTAAAAAATGTTCTTCTTATGTGGATAAAAAATCCTATGAAATTACCTCCATGATTTATTGCGGTTCTAAATATGTAGTCTATTTGCTTTCCTGCACAGCTTGCCAGCTGCAGTATATAGGCAGAACTTCGCGATCAATACCTCCTCCAGGAAATTATCTGGAGCGTCACAACATTTCCGTGACGTCCATGTGGGTAATTTGAACAATATGAGAGTAAATGCTATTGAAAAAATAAAATTACCAAAAACAGGTGGAAATTGAAAAGAAATCCTTTTTCAAAAAGAAATAAAATTGATTTTTTTCTATAGGCACTAGATTTCCCACTGGTCTTAACAAAAGGAATGAACTATTGTTTGCCTATTGAATAATCTTTTGTACAAATATATATAAAAAATGTTGTCTGAATTCTATAAAGAAATATATATATATATATGTAAACAAATGTTTAAAATAGTGATCAAGTATAGCTTTTTCCACAATGGGTTAAAGTTTTTGTTTGCTACACTCTCTCTGTCCATGTGATCACATGGTGGGTGTCAGGCCCTTTTTAATCAGTCCTGTGACCATATGGTTTAGAGACAGACTAAGATCAGGTCGATCGAAACGTGTCCTCTCATCTATGGGCTTCCTTTCACCATGCTATGGACTTTTTAACATGTCTTGAATAAATAAAATTGGATTTTAAGAAAAATTACTTGCGTGGATCAATTGCTGGAAAATTTCTTCTTTTTGTTCTACAAGGATTTGCCGACCTCCTTTTTCCTTGCAATATCCATTGCATTTGGGTCTCCTACTAAGCAGGTGAGCTGGACAAACTATATCTGTTTGTCAGTCCTGGATGGAGTATGCTGAGCCTTGTAGTTCTGCAGCTGCTGTCTACTGTCTGTCTGTATGGAAGAGAGCAGACAGCAGCTTCAGAACCACAAGGCTCAGCATACTCCATCCAGGACTATATGCAGGAGTTTTTTGCCCCCCCCAAAAAATGACGTGGGCTTCGCCATATTTTTGTATGCTAGCCAAGTACAGCAGGCAGGTACGGCTGCCCACAACCCCCAGCTGCCTATTTGTACTTGGCTGGGAACTAAAAAAATAGGGAAGCCCTTTTTTTAATTACTTCATGAATTTCATGAAATAATTAAATAAAAAATTGACATGGGCTTTGCCCCATTTTTGTGTCCAGCCAGGTACAACTAGGCAGCTGGGGATTAGAATCTGCAGCACAGGTTAGCCCGAGCTTTCTGGACCCTCTGCTGCGAATTGCAGTCTGCAGCTGCCCCAGAAAATGGCGCTTTCATAGAAGCGCCACCATCTGGCGCTGTATCCAACTCTTCTAGCAGCCCTGAAGCCGGGTGGCTTGCTGGGTAATAATGGGTTAATACTAGAGATGAGCGAACCGGTCGCGGTTCGGCTCGAGGTTGGTTCGCCGAACGGACCTCCCGTTCGAGTTCGGTTCGTCGAACGTTCGACGAACCGAACTCGAACTGCATAGGAAACAATGGCAGGCAATCACAAACACAGAAAAACACCTAGAAAACACCCTCAAAGGTGTCCTAAAGGTGACAAACAACTCAAACACATTGGAAAGTGACAAGGACATATACTCATGCGAAAACAAAACAGCTGGACAAGGAAAAAGAGGAGGACACACAGATATAGGCATGGCACGCCCTTCTAAAATCATGTAAAACACCGCAAGGTGACTCCAAGCGTAGTCTCCCTTTTTTCCAAAAATTGGGCCACACACACACCCACCCCTTCAGTGGCAGCAGTTGTGCCCCAGTTGTACACTTCACAGCTACATTTGCATCAAGCACATTCAAAAATACGCCATTCTTATCCATCCCCAGGATGACACCGGGGTAGGTAGCAAAGTCTTTGCTGACCCATGACTTGTTCATCTTGGCTTCTTTTAAAAACAATGTAAGCAAGGGTTACTCCAAGCGGAGTCTCCCTTTTTTCCAAAAATTGGGCCACACAGACACCCACCCCATCAGTGGCAGCACTTGGGCCCTAGTTGCAAACAGGATGTTTTGATTTGCATCAAGCACATTCAAAAATACGCCATTCTTATCCGTCCCCAGGATGACACCGGGGTAGGTAGCAAAGTCTTTGCTGATCCCAGCTCTGTTCATCTTGGCTTCTTTTAAAAACACATCAAGCAAGGGTTACTCCAAGCGGAGTCTCCCTTTTTTTCCAAAAATTGGGCCACACAGACACCCACCCCATCAGTGGCAGCACTTGGGCCCTAGTTGCAAACAGGATGTTTTGATTTGCATCAAGCACATTCAAAAATACGCCATTCTTATCCGTCCCCAGGATGACACCGGGGTAGGTAGCAAAGTATTTCCTGATCCCAGCTCTGTTCATCTTGGCTTCTTTTAAAAACAATGTAAGCAAGGGTTACTCCAAGCGGAGTCTCCCTTTTTTCCAAAAATTGTGCCCCACACACACCCACCCATTCAGTGGCAGCAGTTGTGCCCTAGTTGTACACTTCACAGCTAGATTTGCATCAATCACATTCAAAAATACCCCATAATTAACCGTCCCCAGGATGACACCGGGGTAGGTAGCAAAGTCTTTGCTGATCCCAGCTCTGTTCATCTTGGCTTCTTTTAAAAACACATCAAGCAAGGGTTACTCCAAGCGGAGTCTCCCTTTTTTTCCAAAAATTGGGCCACACAGACACCCACCCCATCAGTGGCAGCACTTGGGCCCTAGTTGCAAACAGGATGTTTTGATTTGCATCAAGCACATTCAAAAATACGCCATTCTTATCCGTCCCCAGGATGACACCGGGGTAGGTAGCAAAGTATTTCCTGATCCCAGCTCTGTTCATCTTGGCTTCTTTTAAAAACACATCAAGCAAGGGTTACTCCAAGCGGAGTCTCCCTTTTTTCCAAAAATTGGGCCACACAGACACCCACCCCATCAGTGGCAGCACTTGGGCCCTAGTTGCAAACAGGATGTTTTGATTTGCATCAAGCACATTCAAAAATACGCTATTCTTATCCGTCCCCAGGATGACACCGGGGTAGGTAGCAAAGTATTTCCTGATCCCAGCTCTGTTCATCTTGGCTTCTTTTAAAAACACATCAAGCAAGGGTTACTCCAAGCGGAGTCTCCCTTTTTTCCAAAAATTGGGCCACACAGACACCCACCCCATCAGTGGCAGCACTTGGGCCCTAGTTGCAAACAGGATGTTTTGATTTGCATCAAGCACATTCAAAAATACGCCATTCTTATCCGTCCCCAGGATGACACCGGGGTAGGTAGCAAAGTATTTCCTGATCCCAGCTCTGTTCATCTTGGCTTCTTTTAAAAACAATGTAAGCAAGGGTTACTCCAAGCGGAGTCTCCCTTTTTTCCAAAAATTGTGCCCCACACACACCCACCCATTCAGTGGCAGCAGTTGTGCCCTAGTTGTACACTTCACAGCTAGATTTGCATCAATCACATTCAAAAATACCCCATAATTAACCGTCCCCAGGATGACACCGGGGTAGGTAGCAAAGTCTTTGCTGATCCCAGCTCTGTTCATCTTGGCTTCTTTTAAAAGCACATCAAGCAAGGGTTACTCCAAGCGGAGTCTCCCTTTTTTTCCAAAAATTGGGCCACACAGACACCCACCCCATCAGTGGCAGCACTTGGGCCCTAGTTGCAAACAGGATGTTTTGATTTGCATCAAGCACATTCAAAAATACGCCATTCTTATCCGTCCCCAGGATGACACCGGGGTAGGTAGCAAAGTATTTCCTGATCCCAGCTCTGTTCATCTTGGCTTCTTTTAAAAACACATCAAGCAAGGGTTACTCCAAGCGGAGTCTCCCTTTTTTCCAAAAATTGGGCCACACAGACACCCACCCCATCAGTGGCAGCACTTGGGCCCTAGTTGCAAACAGGATGTTTTGATTTGCATCAAGCACATTCAAAAATACGCCATTCTTATCCGTCCCCAGGATGACACCGGGGTAGGTAGCAAAGTATTTCCTGATCCCAGCTCTGTTCATCTTGGCTTCTTTTAAAAACACATCAAGCAAGGGTTACTCCAAGCGGAGTCTCCCTTTTTTCCAAAAATTGGGCCACACAGACACCCACCCCATCAGTGGCAGCACTTGGGCCCTAGTTGCAAACAGGATGTTTTGATTTGCATCAAGCACATTCAAAAATACGCCATTCTTATCCGTCCCCAGGATGACACCGGGGTAGGTAGCAAAGTCTTTGCTGATCCCAGCTCTGTTCATCTTGGCTTCTTTTAAAAACACATCAAGCAAGGGTTACTCCAAGCGGAGTCTCCCTTTTTTCCAAAAATTGGGCCACACAGACACCCACCCCATCAGTGGCAGCACTTGGGCCCTAGTTGCAAACAGGATGTTTTGATTTGCATCAAGCACATTCAAAAATACGCCATTCTTATCCATCCCCAGGATGACACCGGGGTAGGTAGCAAAGTCTTTGCTGATCCCAGCTCTGTTCATCTTGGCTTCTTTTAAAAACACATCAAGCAAGGGTTACTCCAAGCGGAGTCTCCCTTTTTTTCCAAAAATTGGGCCACACAGACACCCACCCCATCAGTGGCAGCACTTGGGCCCTAGTTGCAAACAGGATGTTTTGATTTGCATCAAGCACATTCAAAAATACGCCATTCTTATCCGTCCCCAGGATGACACCGGGGTAGGTAGCAAAGTCTTTCCTGATCCCAGCTCTGTTCATCTTGGCTTCTTTTAAAAACAATGTAAGCAAGGGTTACTCCAAGCGGAGTCTCCCTTTTTTCCAAAAATTGGGCCACACACACACCCACCCATTCAGTGGCAGCAGTTGTGCCCTAGTTGTACACTTCACAGCTAGATTTGCATCAATCACATTCAAAAATACCCCATAATTAACCGTCCCCAGGATGACACCGGGGTAGGTAGCAAAGTCTTTGCTGATCCCAGCTCTGTTCATCTTGGCTTCTTTTAAAAACACATCAAGCAAGGGTTACTCCAAGCGGAGTCTCCCTTTTTTTCCAAAAATTGGGCCACACAGACACCCACCCCATCAGTGGCAGCACTTGGGCCCTAGTTGCAAACAGGATGTTTTGATTTGCATCAAGCACATTCAAAAATACGCCATTCTTATCCGTCCCCAGGATGACACCGGGGTAGGTAGCAAAGTATTTCCTGATCCCAGCTCTGTTCATCTTGGCTTCTTTTAAAAACACATCAAGCAAGGGTTACTCCAAGCGGAGTCTCCCTTTTTTTCCAAAAATTGGGCCACACAGACACCCACCCCATCAGTGGCAGCACTTGGGCCCTAGTTGCAAACAGGATGTTTTGATTTGCATCAAGCACATTCAAAAATACGCCATTCTTATCCGTCCCCAGGATGACACCGGGGTAGGTAGCAAAGTATTTCCTGATCCCAGCTCTGTTCATCTTGGCTTCTTTTAAAAACAATGTAAGCAAGGGTTACTCCAAGCGGAGTCTCCCTTTTTTCCAAAAATTGTGCCCCACACACACCCACCCATTCAGTGGCAGCAGTTGTGCCCTAGTTGTACACTTCACAGCTAGATTTGCATCAATCACATTCAAAAATACCCCATAATTAACCGTCCCCAGGATGACACCGGGGTAGGTAGCAAAGTCTTTGCTGATCCCAGCTCTGTTCATCTTGGCTTCTTTTAAAAACACATCAAGCAAGGGTTACTCCAAGCGGAGTCTCCCTTTTTTTCCAAAAATTGGGCCACACAGACACCCACCCCATCAGTGGCAGCACTTGGGCCCTAGTTGCAAACAGAATGTTTTGATTTGCATCAAGCACATTCAAAAATACGCCATTCTTATCCGTCCCCAGGATGACACCGGGGTAGGTAGCAAAGTATTTCCTGATCCCAGCTCTGTTCATCTTGGCTTCTTTTAAAAACAATGTAAGCAAGGGTTACTCCAAGCGGAGTCTCCCTTTTTTCCAAAAATTGGGCCACACAGACACCCACCCCATCAGTGGCAGCACTTGGGCCCTAGTTGCAAACAGGATGTTTTGATTTGCATCAAGCACATTCAAAAATACGCCATTCTTATCCGTCCCCAGGATGACACCGGGGTAGGTAGCAAAGTCTTTGCTGATCCCAGCTCTGTTCATCTTGGCTTCTTTTAAAAACACATCAAGCAAGGGTTACTCCAAGCGGAGTCTCCCTTTTTTTCCAAAAATTGGGCCACACAGACACCCACCCCATCAGTGGCAGCACTTGGGCCCTAGTTGCAAACAGGATGTTTTGATTTGCATCAAGCACATTCAAAAATACGCCATTCTTATCCGTCCCCAGGATGACACCGGGGTAGGTAGCAAAGTATTTCCTGATCCCAGCTCTGTTCATCTTGGCTTCTTTTAAAAACAATGTAAGCAAGGGTTACTCCAAGCGGAGTCTCCCTTTTTTCCAAAAATTGTGCCCCACACACACCCACCCATTCAGTGGCAGCAGTTGTGCCCTAGTTGTACACTTCACAGCTAGATTTGCATCAATCACATTCAAAAATACCCCATAATTAACCGTCCCCAGGATGACACCGGGGTAGGTAGCAAAGTCTTTGCTGATCCCAGCTCTGTTCATCTTGGCTTCTTTTAAAAACACATCAAGCAAGGGTTACTCCAAGCGGAGTCTCCCTTTTTTTCCAAAAATTGGGCCACACAGACACCCACCCCATCAGTGGCAGCACTTGGGCCCTAGTTGCAAACAGGATGTTTTGATTTGCATCAAGCACATTCAAAAATACGCCATTCTTATCCGTCCCCAGGATGACACCGGGGTAGGTAGCAAAGTATTTCCTGATCCCAGCTCTGTTCATCTTGGCTTCTTTTAAAAACAATGTAAGCAAGGGTTACTCCAAGCGGAGTCTCCCTTTTTTCCAAAAATTGGGCCACACAGACACCCACCCCATCAGTGGCAGCACTTGGGCCCTAGTTGCAAACAGGATGTTTTGATTTGCATCAAGCACAATCAAAAATACGCCATTCTTATCCGTCCCCAGGATGACACCGGGGTAGGTAGCAAAGTCTTTGCTGATCCCAGCTCTGTTCATCTTGGCTTCTTTTAAAAACACATCAAGCAAGGGTTACTCCAAGCGGAGTCTCCCTTTTTTTCCAAAAATTGGGCCACACAGACACCCACCCCATCAGTGGCAGCACTTGGGCCCTAGTTGCAAACAGGATGTTTTGATTTGCATCAAGCACATTCAAAAATACGCCATTCTTATCCGTCCCCAGGATGACACCGGGGTAGGTAGCAAAGTCTTTCCTGATCCCAGCTCTGTTCATCTTGGCTTCTTTTAAAAACACATCAAGCAAGGGTTACTCCAAGCGGAGTCTCCCTTTTTTTCCAAAAATTGGGCCACACAGACACCCACCCCATCAGTGGCAGCACTTGGGCCCTAGTTGTACACTTCACAGCTACATTTGCATCAATCACATTCAAAAATACCCCATAATTAACCGTCCCCAGGATGACACCGGGGTAGGTAGCAAAGTCTTTGCTGACCCATGACTTGTTCATCTTGGCTTCTTTTAAAAACAATGTAAGCAAGGGTTACTCCAAGCGGAGTCTCCCTTTTTTCCAAAAATTGGGCCACACAGACACCCACCCCATCAGTGGCAGCACTTGGGCCCTAGTTGCAAACAGGATGTTTTGATTTGCATCAAGCACATTCCAAATCCACAAGCATTTACTCTCCCCAGGATGACACAGGGGTAGTAAATTCCTTCTGGATCCATGACTTGTTCATTTTGATGAACGTCAGTCTGTCCACATTGTCACTGGACAGACGCGTGCGCTTATCTGTCAGCACACACCCAGCAGCACTGAATACACGTTCAGAGACAACGCTGGCAGCTGGACACGACAAAATCTCCAAGGCGTAACTGGAGAGCTCTGGCCATTTTTCTATGTTTGAAGCCCAAAAGGAGCAAGGCTCCAGTTGCACAGTCATGGCATCGATGTTCATTTGGAGATACTCCTGTATCATCCTCTCCAGCCGTTGAGTATGTGTCAGACTTGTTGTCTCTGGTGGCCTTGCAAAAGAGGGTCTAAAAAAATTATGAAAAGATTCCATAAAATTGCTGTTACCGGCACCAGATACGGTCCTACTGGTACGGGTAGACTGGTGAAGATGACGAGACCGTCCCATGTTTGTCAAGTTACAACTGGGAGATTCCCTCCCTGCACCTGCACGGTTGTTTGGTGGAAAAGCCGAGCTAAGATCGAGTAACAGCTTCTGCTGATACTCCTGCATACGTGCGTCCCTTTCTATGGCTGGAATTATGTCACAAATTTGGACTTGTACCGGGGATCTAATAGTGTGGCAATCCAGTAGTCATCATCACTTCTAATTTTGACAATACGACTGTCATGTTGGAGGTAGTGCAACAAAAAGGCACTCATGTGTCTTGCGCAGCCATGCGGACCAAGTCCACGCTGTGTTTGTGGCATAGAGGTGCTACCCGTTCTTTCTTCCTCTGACATCTCCCCCCAACCTCTTTCAACTGAAATTTGACCAAGGTCTCCCTCATCCGCTGAGTCTTCCATGTCCATGGACAGTTCGTCCTCCATTTCTTCATGTTCTCCTGCACCTTGCTCAACATTTCGCCTGCTACTATGCGCCCTTGTCGATCCCTGTTCCCCATGGTCCCATGCCTGCTGCGTTGGTGATGATGAACGTCTGGACCTTGGTGATGTTGTTGTCCCTTGCACATATGAATCCTCCTGTAGTTCCTCCCCTTCATGTTGTCCCACCCCCTGACTCCGAATAGTGTTTAGCGTGTGCTCCAGCATGTAAATGACTGGAATCGTCATGCTGATAATGGCATTGTCAGAGCTAAACATATTCGTCGCCATGTCGAAACTGTGCAGAAGGGTGCATAGGTCCTTGATCTGAGACCACTCCATCAGGGTGATCTGCCCCACCTCTGCATCTCGTTGGCCCAGGCTATACGTCATGACGTATTGCACCAGGGCTCTGCGGTGCTGCCACAGTCGCTGTAACATGTGGAGAGTTGAATTCCAGCGTGTCGCCACATCGCATTTCAGGCGATGAACTGGCAGGCCGAAAGACTTCTGGAGCGATGCAAGTCACTCAGCTGCGGCGCTTGAACGCCGGAAGTGAGCAGACAGTTTTCGTGCCCTGTTCAGAAGGCCATCTAGGCCGGGATAGTGTGTTAAAAATTGCTGCACGACAAGGTTCAACACGTGAGCCATACAAGGTACGTGTGTCACCTTGCCCAGGCGAAGGGCCGCACCCAGGTTTGCAGCATTGTCGCACACGGCCTTACCAGGCTGCAGGTTGAGTGGAGACAACCATTTATTAAACTCGGACCGCAGAGCTGACCACAACTCCTCAGCTGTGTGACTCTTATTACCAAGACATGTCAAGCTAAAGACCGCCTGATGCCGTTGCGCTCGGCTGCCAGCATAGTAATGAGGCGTGCGTGATTCCTTCTGCGCAGTGAGAACGCTGGTGGCCTGACCAGGCAGGCTTGGGGCGGAGGTGGAGGACCCAGATGAGGTGAAGGATGCAGAAGCTGTGGCGGAACTTGGACAGACAGAGGATTGACACACAAGTCGTGGGGACGGCAAGACTTGTGCAGCAGACCCTTCACCATCTATCACCATAGTTACCCAGTGCCCAGTCAGCGACATGTAACGTCCATGTCCATGCTTACTGGTCCAAGTATCGGTGGTGAAATGCACCCGTTCACACACAGAGTTTCTCAAGGAAGCGGTGATGTTGTGTGCGACATGCTGGTGTAGCGCGGGCACACCTTTCTTAGAGAAGTAGTGGCGACTAGGCATCTGGTACTGGGGCACAGCGACAGACATAAGGTCTCTAAAATCCTGTGTGTCCACTAGGCGGAAAGGCAGCATTTCGGTAGCCAACAGCTTACAGAGGGATAGAGTCAACCTCTTAGCTTTGTCATGGGTCGGAGGAAGTGGCCTTTTATTTGACCACATCTGAGGGACAGAGATCTGGCTGCTGTGTGTAGACGGTGTTGAGTAGGGTGTCCCTGGAAAAATGCAGGTTTGTGAGGAAAGTGCAGGCGGAGACATGATGTTGCCTTCATCCAACGTTGGTGCTATCGATGTCTGAGAGAGCTGTACACACTCACTTGTTTCCCCTTCCAAACCAACTGACGACCTTACAAGCAAACTGCCTGTTGCGGTTACAGTGGTGGAAGTTTTGCGTGGAAAAACAGGTGTGACAGCTGTCCCCACAGTCCTAGAAGATGAAGAGCGCGCGGATGCACTGGAAGGGGCGGGCGGTGGATGGTTCGCTCCGCTAGCCGGCATTGCAGCACGGTGAGCTTCCCACCGGGACTTATGATATTTATTCATGTGACGATTCATGGAAGAAGTTGTCAAACTGCTGAGGTTTTGACCTCTACTAACAGAATCATGACAAATGTTACATATCACATGAGTTGGGCGATCTTTTTCGATGTGAAAAAAGGCCCAGGCTAGGCAAGGCTTAGAGGCCATGCGACCTGTTGATCCACCCCGAATAATGCTCATAGGCAGAGTGGTGGCTGAGGATGCAGTTGTAGACGTGCTACCAGTGCTCCGACTCTGTCCAGGAAGGCGCAAGGTAACTTCGTCGTCGGTTGCATCCTCCTCCACCGCCTCTGTTGACCTCCTCGAGTGCCTGACTGGGGGTTGACAGTAGGTGAGATCTAGAACGTCATCATCAATTGTTGTGTTCGCACTCCCCTCCCCCTCAGACCGAGCCTCTTCTTGCCCTGACCGAATATTTAAGTTGTCATCCCAATCGGGTATCTGCGTCTCATCTTCATCAGTATGTTCCTCATTGTCTATAACCACAGGTGTTACAGTTTGTGACAAAGGGTCAACATTATGCTCAGAAACTTGGTCCTCACGGCCTGAATCTGAGTCACAAAGGTTCTAGGCATCACTGCAGACCATTTCCTGTTCTGTACTCACTGTAGCTTGGGAGCAGACCTCTGATTCCCAGGCTATAGTGTGACTGAACAGCTCTGCAGACTCAGCCATCTCAGTTCCACCATACTGTGCAGGGCTGATGGAGACTTCAGAGCTGGGAGAAATCAAGTGTGATTGGGATGACAACTCAGAGGAATGGTGTTTTTTGGATGCGGTACTTGAAGTGGCTGAGAGGGCACTTGTTGGACCACTTGAGATCCATTCAAGCATTTTCCTTTTTTGCCCATCATCTACCTTTGTTCCTCTTGTTCGTGTCCGTAAAAAAGGGAGCACATCGGATTGTCCACAATAAGTAGTAGACATCTTACTTTTGCTAGTAGATGGTCTATCTTCAGCAGATGATAATGGAGCTTTGGCACCTTCCCCACTGACAAAACCTTTTTTGCCTTTTCCACCACGCCTCTTCCCCTTTCCACCAGCATCTGTCATTTTGCCACTCATGTTGATTGCGACAAGATTGTGGACTGAAAATGTGGTAGTAAAAATTGAGAGGTGGTGAAGATTGCAGTGGTGGTCTAGCTTTATTAACAGCAGAATAATAAAGAATAAATATCCCTGACAATGTAACTTAGTTATAATTCGTTGGAGTGTGCAACGCAGGCAGATGCGCTCTGCAAATGTCTTGGCACTAGTGGGACTATAGCAAAGTCCAATAGCCACGTATAGGATGCCACTAGGTACACTGAGTGTGTGCTAGTATAATGGCTTAGTTATAATTAGTTGGAGTGTGCAACGCAGGCAGACGTGCTGCAAATGTCTTGGCACTAGTGGGACTATAGCAAAGTCCAATAGCCACGTATAGGATGCCACTAGGTACACTGAGTGTGTGCTAGTATAATGGCTTAGTTATAATTAGTTGGAGTGTGCAACGCAGGCAGATGCGCTCTGCAAATGTCTTGGCACTAGTGGGACTATAGCAAAGTCCAATAGCCACGTATAGGATGCCACTAGGTACACTGAGTGTGTGCTAGTATAATGGCTTAGTTATAATTAGTTGGAGTGTGCAACGCAGGCAGACGTGCTGCAAATGTCTTGGCACTAGTGGGACTATAGCAAAGTCCAATAGCCACGTATAGGATGCCACTAGGTACACTGAGTGTGTGCTAGTATAATGGCTTAGTTATAATTAGTTGGAGTGTGCAACGCAGGCAGACGTGCTGCAAATGTCTTGGCACTAGTGGGACTATAGCAAAGTCCAATAGCCACGTATAGGATGCCACTAGGTACACTGAGTGTGTGCTAGTATAATGGCTTAGTTATAATTAGTTGGAGTGTGCAACGCAGGCAGACGTGCTGCAAATGTCTTGGCACTAGTGGGACTATAGCAAAGTCCAATAGCCACGTATAGGATGCCACTAGGTACACTGAGTGTGTGCTAGTATAATGGCTTAGTTATAATTAGTTGGAGTGTGCAACGCAGGCAGACGTGCTGCAAATGTCTTGGCACTAGTGGGACTATAGCAAAGTCCAATAGCCACGTATAGGATGCCACTAGGTACACTGAGTGTGTGCTAGTATAATGGCTTAGTTATAATTAGTTGGAGTGTGCAACGCAGGCAGACGTGCTGCAAATGTCTTGGCACTAGTGGGACTATAGCAAAGTCCAATAGCCACGTATAGGATGCCACTAGGTACACTGAGTGTGTGCTAGTATAATGGCTTAGTTATAATTAGTTGGAGTGTGCAACGCAGGCAGACGTGCTGCAAATGTCTTGGCACTAGGGGGACTATAGCAAAGTCCAATAGCCACGTATAGGATGCCACTAGGTACACTGAGTGTGTGCTAGTATAATGGCTTAGTTATAATTAGTTGGAGTGTGCAACGCAGGCAGACGTGCTGCAAATGTCTTGGCACTAGTGGGACTATAGCAAAGTCCAATATCCACGTATAGGATGCCACTAGGTTCACTGAGTGTGTGCTAGTATAATGGCTTAGTTATAATTAGTTGGAGTGTGCAACGCAGGCAGATGCGCTCTGCAAATGTCTTGGCACTAGTAGGACTATAGCAAAGTCCAATAGCCACGTATAGGATGCCACTAAAAAACACTTAGTGTGTGCAAGTATAATGGCTTAGTTATAATTAGTTGGAGTGTGCAACGCAGGCAGATGCGCTCTGCAAATGTCTTGGCACTAGTGGGACTATAGCAAAGTCCAATAGCCACGTATAGGATGCCACTAGGTACACTGAGTGTTTGCTAGTAAAATTGCTTAGTTTAAAAAAGTTGTAGTGTGCAATGCAGGCAGACGTGCTCTGCAAATGTCTTTGCACTAGTGGGACTATAGCAAAGTCCAATAGCCACGTATAGGATGCCACTAGGTACACTGAGTGTTTGCTAGTAAAATTGCTTAGTTTAAAAAACTTGGAGTGTGCAATGCAGGCAGATGTGCTCTGCTAATGTCTTTGCACTAGTGGGACTATAGCAAAGTCCAATAGCCACGTATAGGATGCCACTAGGTACACTGAGTGTGTGCTAGTATAATGGCTTAGTTATAATTAGTTGGAGTGTGCAACGCAGGCAGACGTGCTGCAAATGTCTTGGCACTAGTGTGACTATAGCAAAGTCCAATAGCCACGTATAGGATGCCACTAGGTACACTGAGTGTGTGCTAGTATAATGGCTTAGTTATAATTAGTTGGAGTGTGCAACGCAGGCAGACGTGCTGCAAATGTCTTGGCACTAGTGGGACTATAGCAAAGTCCAATAGCCACGTATAGGATGCCACTAGGTACACTGAGTGTGTGCTAGTATAATGGCTTAGTTATAATTAGTTGGAGTGTGCAACGCAGGCAGACGTGCTGCAAATGTCTTGGCACTAGTGGGACTATAGCAAAGTCCAATAGCCACGTATAGGATGCCACTAGGTACACTGAGTGTGTGCTAGTATAATGGCTTAGTTATAATTAGTTGGAGTGTGCAACGCAGGCAGACGTGCTGCAAATGTCTTGGCACTAGTGGGACTATAGCAAAGTCCAATAGCCACGTATAGGATGCCACTAGGTACACTGAGTGTGTGCTAGTATAATGGCTTAGTTATAATTAGTTGGAGTGTGCAACGCAGGCAGACGTGCTGCAAATGTCTTGGCACTAGTGGGACTATAGCAAAGTCCAATAGCCACGTATAGGATGCCACTAGGTACACTGAGTGTGTGCTAGTATAATGGCTTAGTTATAATTAGTTGGAGTGTGCAACGCAGGCAGACGTGCTGCAAATGTCTTGGCACTAGTGGGACTATAGCAAAGTCCAATAGCCACGTATAGGATGCCACTAGGTACACTGAGTGTGTGCTAGTATAATGGCTTAGTTATAATTAGTTGGAGTGTGCAACGCAGGCAGACGTGCTGCAAATGTCTTGGCACTAGTGGGACTATAGCAAAGTCCAATAGCCACGTATAGGATGCCACTAGGTACACTGAGTGTGTGCTAGTATAATGGCTTAGTTATAATTAGTTGGAGTGTGCAACGCAGGCAGACGTGCTGCAAATGTCTTGGCACTAGTGGGACTATAGCAAAGTCCAATAGCCACGTATAGGATGCCACTAGGTACACTGAGTGTGTGCTAGTATAATGGCTTAGTTATAATTAGTTGGAGTGTGCAACGCAGGCGGACGTGCTGCAAATGTCTTGGCACTAGTGGGACTATAGCAAAGTCCAATAGCCACGTATAGGATGCCACTAGGTACACTGAGTGTGTGCTAGTATAATGGCTTAGTTATAATTAGTTGGAGTGTGCAACGCAGGCAGACGTGCTGCAAATGTCTTGGCACTAGTGGGACTATAGCAAAGTCCAATAGCCACGTATAGGATGCCACTAGGTACACTGAGTGTGTGCTAGTATAATGGCTTAGTTATAATTAGTTGGAGTGTGCAACGCAGGCAGACGTGCTGCAAATGTCTTGGCACTAGTGGGACTATAGCAAAGTCCAATAGCCACGTATAGGATGCCACTAGGTACACTGAGTGTGTGCTAGTATAATGGCTTAGTTATAATTAGTTGGAGTGTGCAACGCAGGCAGACGTGCTGCAAATGTCTTGGCACTAGTGGGACTATCGCAAAGTCGAATAGCCACGTGTAGGATGCCACTAGGTACACTGAGTGTGTGCTAGTATAATGGCTTAGTTATAATTAGTTGGAGTGTGCAACGCAGGCAGACGTGCTGCAAATGTCTTGGCACTAGTGGGACTATAGCAAAGTCCAATAGCCACGTATAGGATGCCACTAGGTACACTGAGTGTGTGCTAGTATAATGGCTTAGTTATAATTAGTTGGAGTGTGCAACGCAGGCAGACGTGCTGCAAATGTCTTGGCACTAGTGGGACTATAGCAAAGTCCAATAGCCACGTATAGGATGCCACTAGGTACACTGAGTGTGTGCTAGTATAATGGCTTAGTTATAATTAGTTGGAGTGTGCAACGCAGGCAGACGTGCTGCAAATGTCTTGGCACTAGTGGGACTATAGCAAAGTCCAATATCCACGTATAGGATGCCACTAGGTTCACTGAGTGTGTGCTAGTATAATGGCTTAGTTATAATTAGTTGGAGTGTGCAACGCAGGCAGATGCGCTCTGCAAATGTCTTGGCACTAGTAGGACTATAGCAAAGTCCAATAGCCACGTATAGGATGCCACTAAAAAACACTTAGTGTGTGCAAGTATAATGGCTTAGTTATAATTAGTTGGAGTGTGCAACGCAGGCAGATGCGCTCTGCAAATGTCTTGGCACTAGTGGGACTATAGCAAAGTCCAATAGCCACGTATAGGATGCCACTAGGTACACTGAGTGTTTGCTAGTAAAATTGCTTAGTTTAAAAAAGTTGTAGTGTGCAATGCAGGCAGACGTGCTCTGCAAATGTCTTTGCACTAGTGGGACTATAGCAAAGTCCAATAGCCACGTATAGGATGCCACTAGGTACACTGAGTGTTTGCTAGTAAAATTGCTTAGTTTAAAAAACTTGGAGTGTGCAATGCAGGCAGATGTGCTCTGCTAATGTCTTTGCACTAGTGGGACTATAGCAAAGTCCAATAGCCACGTATAGGATGCCACTAGGTACACTGAGTGTGTGCTAGTATAATGGCTTAGTTATAATTCGTTGGAATGTGCAACGCAGGCAGATGCGCTCTGCAAATGTCTTGGCACTAGTGGGACTATAGCAAAGTCCAATAGCCACGTATAGGATGCCACTAGGTACACTGAGTGTTTGCTAGTAAAATTGCTTAGTTTAAAAAAGTTGTAGTGTGCAATGCAGGCAGACGTGCTCTGCAAATGTCTTTGCACTAGTGGGACTATAGCAAAGTCCAATAGCCACGTATAGGATGCCACTAGGTACACTGAATGTTTGCTAGTATAATGGCTTACTTAGAATGAGTTGGAGTGTGCAGAGGACAAGAGGGTACAGTGGCAGGATTGTGGTGCTCTGGGTAGAGGAATGGAAGCCTGCCTTTCTATTCCCTCCTAATGGTGAAATGCAGGGAGGAAATCCCTGACCTGGGCTACACAGACGCTGTTGCTGTTTGCAGGACCTGTCACTTATGGCTCTCTGACCCTGCCGCTTTGAGCCCTTAAAAGGACTGCTAGAATGTGCTCTCCCTAAGCTGTCTAACGCTGTGTATGCAGCGCATACAGCTGTATCGGCTATAGGACTCAGGAGGACGGAGCTGCGACACTGATGTCTGACACCAAAGACGCAGAAGGCAGATAATGGCGTTCGTGAAGAAAATGTCCGGTTTTATAATGCAGGGACATGTGACATGCAGATCCTATCACACATGCCGTTGCTTCTCTGGCTCAAAGTCCACTTAGGTGTGTGTGTGTCTGTGATTGGCTGACATGCTGGCCCGCCCCACAAGACGCGCGCGCTTAGGGAAGGAAGACAAGAAAAAAAAAAAAAAAAATGGCGATCGCCATTATAGAAACAGCAGTGATCTGAAGGCGCTGTTCACGCACACTATACACTGAAATGTGATAATAGTTTGATTCACAGAGTGACTTACACTATTACAGCAGAAACCAAGCTAGGATTTAGCTGTTTTTTGGCTGCTAGAACCGTTCTCGAACGTTTCTAGAACTATCGAGCTTTTGCAAAAAGCTCGAGTTCTAGTTCGATCTAGAACATGCCCCAAAATCACTCGAGCCGCGAACTGGAGAACCACGAACCACGAACCGCGCTCAACTCTAGTTAATACTAGCTTTGTTTTACTAACTAGTATTACCCAGAGATTCTTAATGTCAGGCAAGTTTGACCCGGCCATTAAGAATCTCCAATAAAGGGTTAAGAAAAAGACACCACACAGAGAAAAAATACTTTAATAGAAATAAATACACAGACACACTTAGAGACTCCATGTTTATTACTCCCTCTCATCCCTCCATGATCCTGGTCTTCTGTCTTCTTTCTCCTTCAACCCATTCAGCTCTGCTACATCAGACAGCACTGCATGGGAGGAAGACGCTGCTGCTCCCCGTGCAGTCTAATCACTTAGTGAGAGTGAGCAGAGGCTACGGGCTATAAGCGGTGACTTCACCGCTGCCACCGTTGCTAAAGTAATCTGACAGGCGGTTACTATAGCAACGGTGCTCCGATCACGTGATTCCCGGTGCCTAAATTCACCGGCTGTGAAAGCCAGTCCTTGCATGTGGGCTGACTCTGTAAAGAGCGCCCACATGCAGGAACGGGGAAGCCAACCATGTGCCAGAGTATGTCGCCGGTACACAGAGTTGCACAAATGAGCACCGCATACCGGAGAGATGCACTGACAGGACCTAGCATGACGTCTAACCATGTGACCAGCCAATGAGATAATACACACGTGACTGGTCACATGCTATTTTGACATCACGGAAGGTCCTATCATTAGTGCTGCTTACCGGGAGGACGCAGCGATTATCGGAAGGAAAACCATCAGGAGAGAGAGTGCAGGACGCGTCGCAGGGACCTGTAAGTGTAATGGCAATGTTTATTAAATGTATGTGTACATGTATAATGTGTTTTTATGTGTTTGTGTTTGCCTGCCATTGTTTTCAATGGGGTTCGAAGGGGAATGTCGAACGTTCATAGAACATTCGCCGAACTGAGCCTCCGTTCGACGAACAGAACTTGAACTCTAGGGGGGTGGCTCATCTCTAGTATTCGGGTCCCCATTGACTTTACTTGGGGTCCAGGTCCTAGTATGAGTTTGGCTAAAGCCCAGGTACCCAAACCATACCACGATTCTGCTCATCGGTAATTATAAAGATACATTTGTTCTTCACTTACTGCACTTGTCAAGGTGGTATATAGGCTAATAATTACACAGCATGTAACTTTGTCCTTATTGATATTTCACAGGAAAAACATATATTTTCTTTGTCTTAACTACTACTAGGGATTGTCAAACCTGACAAGATTCTAATTTGACATATCTCATAGATTACATTGGAAAATTATCTATATATTGAATATTCTTTATTTTGTTATGAAGTTTCTCTAAACTTCAGAGCATAATAAATGTAGTTTGTGGTTCATTCTTCCGAAACCATAAGCAGCCTGAATTGGACAATTTTCTGTATAGAAAAATGGTTACAATTTCTTAATATTTCACAGTATATTTTTTGTCAACTCCTTCACGTAAATTGCATCTCAGGTGTTTCACATTAAATAAAAAATAGCAGCATTCAGAGCCCAAATCATGAAGTTTTGGTCACTGTCCAAATATTTTTATATCTATCTGTATATTTGTGTGTGTGTATATCATATATATATATATATATATATATATATATATATATATATATATATATATATATATATATATATACATATATATATATATATATATATAAAATGTGTGGCTCATTCATTCTCTGTGGGCGGTCATGTTCCATGGCCAATCAGTGTGAATTCAGCTTTGTAGCAGAGCTGGAATTGTCGTGGGACCTTGTGTGGATTACGTCGGACCTGCAGGGGTGTTTTGGGGGGTTAATAAAGTAGTGAAAAAGGGTGTTTTTATATTTTATTTCAAATAAAAGATTTTTTCGGTGTTTGTGTTTATTTCCTTTCTCATAGACCCTCCCCATTACAGATCTAGGGCAGATCTAGGGCATAGTGGCAGCTGTGGGCTGTTATTAAACACTTATTACCTTTATGGCCACCACATTGGGGCAATCAGAAAGAGCCATATAAAGTGCTGGGATTGTCACATCTTATGGATAGGACAATCCTTGGCAGCTGCAGGCTGCTATTTTTAGACTGGGGCAGCTCAATAGGCATGAGTCTCTCCAGCCTGAGAATACCAGCCCCTCGCTGTTGGGCTTTATCATCATGTCTGGGTATCAAAAAAAAAGTTACATGCAATTTCTCTTATTTTGATACACAGCCAAGATAAGCACACAGCTGGGGACTGCAGCCTGTAGCTGTATGCTTTATCTGTGCTGGATATCATAGAATGGGGGGACCCTATGCCAAATATTTTATTTATTAGTGCCTGTGATTGGTTGCAGGCAGGCCATGTCACATAGGCTGGGGGTGCATCTTACTGCAACCAATCAAAGATGCCAGTGGGTGGGAAAAGCAGTGATTATGCATGAGCATAATCCATGGCCCTAAAGTGAATGGGTGGCTGCGGAAGCAGTTACAGCCACACCAGAGCCTCAGTAAGTATCAAGTGCTTGCTTCATTCTTATGTTCTTTATTTTTCCTTTATTTTTTATTTTATTTCCCCAGTTGCCGAATCCGGATCAACACCCAGAATCCCAGCCCGGGTCTGGCACTAAGGTAAGTTTGTAACTGCAAGGGTTCGGACTTTTACAGTCTGGGTCTGCCCATCACTAATTATGATATGTCATCTATAATTTTTTCTATGTGTTTTATCTCCTTTTTTTGTTGCTATTTTTGATATTTATCAGTGTAGGTACCTGCAAGCATCAGGATCCATGATGAGGATTGCAGGCTTATGTACATTGGCCAATTTACTAACTAATACCTCTTATATATTTAATATATTTTTTGCACTTTTTTTATACGGGGTGCAGCCGGGCCTCTTAATACAGGCCGTGCGTAGTGGAGTTTCTGTCCCTTGTGTGCTGCAGTGAGTAGTGTCCGAGTAACCCGCCTAATCTAATAGTAAGGGCGTGATAAAAGGTTGCTGGCTGAACACCATGCGCATACGAGTGTGAACAGCGCCCTAGGCACGTCACTAATGTGCAATTTACCTTGCACCTGTGAAGTGTCCATCATGTTGAGAGGTTTGTCTGCATCCTGTTGGTGTATTAGATGTGTTGGCCTGGGCTAACTGGACTGGTTGCCCTCTTTTCTGCTTTGAGTATATGTGTCATAGAATCAGTTATATTTTTTCTTATACTACATCAATTTAAATATAGTTCTTAAATTCTGTACATAATTATGGGATGAAATTGTAAAAATGATTTGTATATTCCATAATTTAAAAGCATTAATATGCCATAGCCTTGTATAATTAAATGTGCCATGCAGATCTGTGAATGACAATGACACAATTGATAAAAGCCATAGCTAATGAATTCTTTTAGACTGTAAGAATGTGACCTCTCAGGTGGATCTATTTCTTTGTATTCACGCTGTCACAATGTATTGTTTTTATTATCACAACCTCTTTGTTCACGGCTCAATAAGTTCCTATATTTTAGAGCTGTGAAATTTCCTCAAGGACCAATCATTAAAAAGTGAATGTAATAGAATGTCATGGTTAATCAGCTGTAACCATCTTGGCCCTTATTGATCCTGTTCGCATAACAAATATGACCTGCAGTAGCCTACTTCTTGATCCCTGCACATAGATGGCTGGGACATGCTGACAGCCTTTCATCACTGAGCTTTTAAAAAAAGTTTTTGCCATGTATCATTTGCAGAATATTCATTTTTCTAAAGTATAAAAAATGAAACAGTAGTAGATGCCTTTCAACATGGATTATTTTTAATCCCAAGAGTCAATTTCAAAAACTTTGAATTTAAGAAGATATACATAAGCTGATACAGTATGTGTACAACTCTAAAATAAGCAAACAATAAAAAAGCATTGACTTCAGGTTACATAAAACATCATTTCTTATCTAAAATCATGTACATATTTCACTGTGGCTTCCAATACTGTTGCTTCCCAATGTAATTTAGGTTTGAGACCAATAGCTTGATTAAGGGTTTTTTTACTACTTTTACAAAAAGCCCTGCAGTTATGGCCCAAAGATTGGAGAATGATATACATTTTGGATTTCATATTGTTTTCTGTTTACTGTTTTTAGATCACATGTTTCTATGGTTACTGAAGTGCAATTATAAGTATTTCAAAAGTTTTTACACTTTTATTGACAAATACATCAAATATATACAGTGTAGACTTATTTTTCTAGACTTCTACAATTCACCCCAGCATGTTAGATATAAGCTTCTGTTACAAATCCTAAAGGATATGCTCCCATTTTTGCCTAATTGGTCCTTGGAACTTGTCACAGGTTCTATGTTTTGTTGGTTCACTTACCTTTTTACTATCTACATGTTCTTGATAGAATTGAGATCTGGAGATCTGGAGACACTCCTGTTTTAAAGGGAACATGTCAGGTGCAATATGCACCCAGAATCACAAGCAGTTCTGGGTGTACATTGCTAATCCCTGCCTAATTGTTCCTGTATACACTAGCATAGATAAAGGGATCTTTAAGTATTTCTAAAGATCTCTTACCATATGCTAATGAGTGAGGGGACTAGTCCCCTGGGCGTTAGTTCCCCTTGCTAGTCAGCTCCATTAGAATGTTAGCCCTAGCAGGAGTTTTCAGCATTTTCAGCACAAAGCTTAGATAGAAGCCCTACCCTGAAAATAAGCCCTAGTCGCGGTTCAATAATGAAGTCTCTATGCAGCTAAAAAGTTAAAGAATATTGCAAGACACTTCATTATAGAAAGTGGACACACCCAGAAGAGAGACTAAAGAAGACCCCCGCAATCATACTCACCGGTATCCCGAACGGGAGGACCTGCAGCGGATCGCATACCCACATAAAACATATTGCACACTCACATCAGATCACACACCCACACTGACAAAACTGATTGCTTCTGGCCAGCAGAGCGCAAGGACCTATGGAAGGAACACTTACAGGACTTGTGGCTGGAATGCAGTGATGTGTTCCAGCTGCAGGTCCTGTATGTGTTCCACCCTGTTATGCATCAGGGTACCCCTTTGGTGTGGACTAGATGCCAGATCTCCCCAAGCATCTTGGTATCCCATTCTGGGACAGCCACATCTTCTGCTGCTCAGCATGGGCCCCATCCATGGTGCTCACGTGATGTGCAACTGCTTGCTTTCTCTGCAGCCAGGCCTAGGAAGAGGAAGACTCCCACTGAACACTGGGATGTGCACAGTCTGAGCCTAAGTGTCAGGATTTTCTTAGTGCACATGTCCGTGACGTGGCGGCACCTGATTGTTGGTGTGACGTCAGCAGGCCTACTGATATGGAGTGTCTGGATTGGCCCGCGGATGACGTGGAGCATCCGGATTATTCCACGGGTGATGTCATGCCTGACTGGGTGTAGTGTTGGGGGCAGAGCCTAGCTTATTTAAGCCGCCCGATGGTGCACCCATGTGCGCAGATATCTTTGAGTTTTGTGAGTGCGGGTGACTGGCAGAATGCTAACACACTGTACACTCGCCATCTCAGTGACCAGTACTGTTACACTGCTCACTAATTCTGTAGCCACTACTATAGTAGTCTGTGTCTGTGTGAGGCCACTCCACACCTTAGGCAGGCTGCTCAGGCAGACATTGTGCTCATAGTGGTCTGAGATCTGTGAGAAGGCAACTCCACACTCTAGGCAGACCACTTATCTAGGTAGGCAGGCACCGTGTATGTCATAACCTGGAACTGTGTGAGGCCACTCTACGCCCTAGTCAGGCGGCTCAGGATGGCTTGCTGTGACCCAGATCTGTGAAGGGTTACTCAATGTTTAGTTGGGTCACATAGGCAGGTCCTGTTATATGCTCTGTGAGCATTCCCTATACCATCAGTATTTAGTTAGCGTAACCTCTGTGACACAGGTTACTGCGACTGCTTCCTTATTTGCATAACCTCGGGGAGGTCATCACAGGATATAGCAAGTTTATTTTACACCCCTGTGGGAAGTAACACAGGATGGTGTTCGTTCTTCTACACTTTTCTTTTAAGTTGTTGTGTTTGTCTAACCCTCTGGGTTATTTAGCTGCAGTATTCCATCTCCGCACAGTGGACCCCGGGTTGCATTTGAGAGTCATAAGTTCCCTTTCAAGATGCCAACCCCCATAACACACCTACGGGTCCTTGTGCTCCACTGAACTGCGTCCTACAATTCTCTGCCAGCCGGAAGCAATCAATATATCGGTGGATGTGGTGATTGTGGGTGTGCGATCTAATGTGTGATTGTGTGTGTGCATAATCTGATGTGTGTGTGTATGAGTGTGCATGAGTATGTGTGAGTAATCTCATTTGTGTGAGTGTGTCGGCCAGAAACAGGGTAAGACAGCATGCAACATACCTGCTGGGAGCGCCCGTCGAGGATTGCAGAAGGACCTGGGAGCCACACAGACGTCTGGGTCTTGTAAGTATGAGCCTCTTGGGAAGCGTGCGATCTGCATTTTTGAGAGATATACTTTCCCCAACTGTGTTTTCCTGAGAATAAGCCCTACCTCGAGAATAAGCCCGACCACGAAAATAAGCCTCGTGCATTTTTCAGGGGCAAAAAAATTGTAAGACAGTGTCGTATTTTTGGGGGAAACATGGTATGTTCTAACCTTAAGCGGAGTTTACATGCTGCAACATTGCTTGTCGAGCGCGATAGCATCCGTCGTACGTGCGATATTGTGTGATCGCTGCCGTAGCGAACATTATCGCTACGGCAGCGTCACACGCTCATACCTGTGCAGCGACATCGCTATGACCGCTGAACAATCCCTCCCTCAAGGGGGAGGTGCGTTTGGCGTCATAGCGACGTCACTACGGCGTCGCTAAGCGGCCAGCCAGTAGAAGTGGAGGTGCGGAGATGAGCGGGACGTAACATCCCGCCCACCTCCTTCCTTCCGCATTGCTGGTGGAGGCAGGTAAGGAGATGTTCGTCGCTCCTGCGGTGTCACACATAGCGATGTGTGCTGCCGCAGGAACGACGAACAACATCGCTAATATGCAATTAACGATTTTTTGATTCAGGACGACCTCTCCGTGGCGAACGATTTTGGCCACTTTTGCGATCGACTAAGGTCGCTCGTACATGTCACATGCTGCGATGTCGTTAACGTTGCCGGATGTGCGTCACAAACACTGTGACCCCGACGATAATACGTTAATGATATCGTAGCATCTAAACCCCACTTTAGAGAACAATAAGGAACATTTGACTTGTATTCCATAATGTTGATGCAAACCGAATTTTATGACAAAATAATGCAAACTGATAAATAAGAATTTCCTCATCATTAAAATTAACGCTTTAGTTTATTTTTTTCTTCCGTTTAACTATATTGACATGTGATCTTGTGTAAAAAAGTTAATTCATGCTTTAAGTATATAAAATTGTTATTCCATGTTGTCCAAGTCCCTATTAAATTACGCTTAAGACGTTATTTAAAAAAAGTATAGTCTTTACGTAAGTTATAAAGGCTTATTGAATAAACAGAATGAAGTTTCTGAAGAGCGAAGATCTTATTTCCTTTTTAAAGGTCCACAGATACAATGAAGAGAGTACAGGTGGCAAGCTTATTTTACTTGAGTTTTTAATATGCAGGAAAAAGTAAGAGCTGGAAACAGCATTTAATGGGATCATTAAAATGATTGTAAACATGCCGGTTCAAGCAGATGTGCTCTCTTTTTCTGCTGATATACATTTTAATTTCTCAGTAATGATCAAAACATTTGTCAGACTTTAAATAAGTTTAAGGGATTGTCTGCAGAATACCAGAAACTGCTTTCCACGGGAGCCAGGACAGCAATAAAAAATCCAGACTTCCAGATTTGATCCAATGTCTCCCCTATTTAGTTTGATTAACACATACTTAACTTGGTATTTCTATCTGCATTTTATTGCCGAGGAGTGTATGAGGATTGGATATCCTTAGTCGTCCTCCGGATTTTAAGAGCATTCGCAAGTCTATTGCTTGTAAGTATGGATTAAATCTTTGATCTACATTGTACTTTGCTCTGTAATATTTTCCACTTGCTTTGAAATGAAAATATAGGCATTAAGTGTGCAACATAAAATGGAACTTCTTTTGTTCTGCTGGATCTTTTCTTTACAAAATAGGTGATTTTGTTTATGAATGAAAGAGCAGATACTACGTGCAACATGTTTCCAGAATAATAGTTCTCAGGTTTCGTTTCCTTTTTTATGGCTTTATCTGGGGCCCAGAATAGCAGAATAGGATTATTCTGGGCCACAAAGTGTTCTTCTCAATCCTAATGTACACTTTCCTAATATTGTTCAGATACAAATTGCATATATGCACCATAATACTTATCTTATATCAACATTTTGAACCCTTTCCCTATGTAAATTTCTGTTGCAAAAGAAATGTTGTATTACCTGGAAATCATCCAGGCAAATGGAAATATATGCAAATATCGAGGACACCAAACCACCAGATTGCTAATCCGCATATTGCAGAGCACCTCTCTCTATGAGACTGCCCATTTTACCCATGCAAAATGTTAAAAGAAGACTATCAAAAAGTGAAAAAGCTCATCGGTGAGTTAAAGGTCAAAGAAGCATATTCATCATAAAGTATTGGTGGAAGCTCTAGCTAGGTTTTTGCCAAGAAACAGTTCCTATTAAAGATTAGCAAATTTGAAGTGCGTTGTTTGTACCAAACACAGACTTTACAAAAACAAAACAGAGGTTTGGTGCTTTATGTATGCAAACTACTTGCACGAGCATCGTAATGCTCGAGTACGCTCAGTGCTCAGCACAGTGCAATCCGCTTGCAGTGTTTGAATGGCTCGCACAGGGGGTAACAACAGCATGATTGAATGTAGTTGGTGGACACCTGAACTGGGGTTCATGTCAAGTCCAAGTCTCAAACCAAACTTTATCTAATGTCTGGCTGAACCCCCCAAACCAAAATTTCACAGGTCCGCTCATCTTTAATTGCTAGTTTAAAGGCTCAAAAAGAAATGGATTTGGCCTGTAAGTAGCCAGGAAGCTGTCACTGTGAAGGAGACTGTAATGGTGAGCTTAAGTGGACCCACTAGACCACAGGGGGGACCCGGGCTTACCCCTT
Source organism: Anomaloglossus baeobatrachus (assembly GCF_048569485.1). Taxonomy (NCBI): domain Eukaryota; kingdom Metazoa; phylum Chordata; class Amphibia; order Anura; family Aromobatidae; genus Anomaloglossus; species Anomaloglossus baeobatrachus. Next base: position 385,199,223 of record NC_134356.1, on the reverse strand, counting down.
AGTGGGAGAGGCTTGACTAAGTGCCCACCAAGAGGCAGATACCAGGTGCCAATCCCAAGACAGTGACCGAGACTGTGACAGCTGACCCCAGGACAAGGTTGGACACAGATGCAAACAGGGAAAGTCTGTAGTGTATAGACAGAAACCACTGGGATGGCTGAGGCAGACAGCACAGCCAGGATGGACAGATACAGTCACTAGTATTTATAGGAACCACTGGGATGGCTGAGGCAGGTAGCTTGGCTAGGGCACACATGCACAGTCACTAGTATAAACAGGAACCACCAGGATGGTTGATGCAGGTAGCACGGCGAGGGCGGATAGGCGCAGTAACTAGTATAGAAAGGGACCACCAGGACAGCTAAGGCAGGTAGCATAACCAGGATGGACAGGCACTAGGTACCAACAAGACAGGATTGACAGGAACAAGGTACCAACAGGGCAGGACAGACAGGAAAATGCACTGGCTAGAGAAGAGACAGAGGACAAGGGGACCTGACAACTAGCTGGATAGGGATTAAACTACTAAATGACTTATAGCATTGCTATTTAAAATATCAGTGTGGGATCCCCTTTATTTTTCAAAATCAGCCAAGGGAAAGCTGACAGCTGAGAATTGCAGCCAGCAGTTGCTGCCGTACCTGTGCTGATTCTGAATATTAGGGGGAACCCCACATTTTTTTTCTAAAATTACTTTTTTAACTCTGCTAAAAAGATTTACAAAGTATCTGGCAACCTATCTCTCTATCTACTGCATCTATTATCTATCTACAGTATCTGAATCTCTCAGCAGTTTTCAACCCACTAAATTTAAGTGAGTGAGCCTTTAAGAGAGCCTTTTAGCATTCCTTGAGCTCTCAGTTGCTGGGACATCTGGAGGCTGTAAACTTTTACCAGAGTTCACAACCTCCAGGTGTCCCAACAGCTAGGAACTCCAAGAAACTTAAAGGCTTTCTTAAAGGCTCCTGTAAGGTTTAAAGGTCTCATAGCTGCTACAACACAAATGTGTTGCTGAAATTTATTCACCTACCGTGTTTTTCCAAAAATAAGACACTGTCTTATATTTTTTTTGCCCCCCAAAAAAGCACTAGGGCTTATTTTTGGATGAGGTCTAATTCTTGGTGAAACACGGTTGGGGGTAAGTTTACCCCCCAAAAAAGCAGACACACCACACTTCCCAGGAGATTCATACTCACCAGACCAGGATGTCTGCATGGTTCCAAGGTCCTCCTGTGATCTCCGGTCGGTGCTGCACGCTGTCCTACCCTGCTGCTAGCTGACACGCTGAAACACACAGCAGATTGCAGGCACACACAGCAGATCAAACACAGACACACATACACACACACACACCAGATCACACACAGAAGATCACACACACAGCAGATTGCAGATATACACAGCAGATCACACACAGCAGATCGCAGGCACACACTGCCGATCACAGATACACACAGCCGATCACAGATACACACATCCGATCGCAGGCACACACACAGCAGATTGCAGATATACACAGCAGATCACACACAGCAGATCACACACAGCAGATCGCAGGCACACACAGCCATCACAGATACACACAGCTGATCGCAGGCACACACAGCCGATCACAGATCCACACAGCCGATCACAGGCACACACAGCCGATCACAGATACACACATCCGATCACAGGCACACACAGCCGATCACAGATACACACATCTGATCGCAAGCACACACAGCCGATCACAGATACACACATCCGATCACAGGCACACACAGCCGATCACAGATACACACATTCGATCACAGGCACACACAGCCTACCACAGATACACACGTCCGATCACAGGCACATACAACCGATCACAGATACACACATCCGATCACAGGCACACACAGCCAATCACAGATACACACATTTGATCACAGGAACACACAGCCGATCACAGATACACACAGCAGAACGCAGACACACGCAGCCAATCGCAGACACACACACAGCCGATTGCAGACACACACAGCAGATCACACACACACATCACATCTAGCACTTATGGCAGCAGGGAATGAGAGCAAGTCACGTGTCCAGCCACAGGTCCTGTTTGTTGCGCTCCACTGCACTGACTCTTAGGATTCTACCGGCGAGAAGAGATCGGTGTCGCTGGATGAGGTGAGTGTGTATGCGATCCGATGTGTGTGAGATCCGATGTTTGTGTGTGTGTGTGATTTGATGTTTGCGTGTGATCCGATGTTTGTGTGTGCGATCTGATTATGTGTGCGATCTGACTGTGTGCGCGTTCCGATGTTTGTGTGTGAGATCTGGTGTGTGTGTGAGATCTGATTGTGTGTGTGTGTGTGTGTATGTGAGATCTGATGAGTGCGGGTGTGTGATCACTGCAGGTCCTGCCGCTCAGTGTTGGGTGAGTGTAATTGCCGAGTGCCGCTGTGTATAATTAAGTGTCCTGCAGTATCTGTATCTTTTTTAGCTGCACAGACACTTCATTATTGATCCGCGACTAGGGCTTATTTTCGGGGGAGGGCTTATATTTAAGCCTTTCTTCGAAAATGCTGAAAATCCCTGCTAGGGCTTATTTTTGGGGGCAGTCTTATTTTTGGAAAAACACGGTAACTACTGCATCTCATGGAAAAAATTCACATCAAAGCTTCATCAGAACGCATGTGGTTTTGATGTGATTTTTTTTACCAGGAGATGCAGATTTGGTGTAGGAATTGGATGTATAAATTTCAGCACCAAATCTGCACTCTGGGCAAAATATCAAAGATTTTCTGCCAGAAGATGCAGGTCTGATTGAACTCAGTTCACCTGAGGTGAGTTAATTGATATCATTTAGTTCACCTGAAGTAAGATTTCCTGTGGTTACAGGTGGAGTACCAAGTGACTGCACATAAACTCAGTGACGTCACTATTCACAGCTGCGGATTAGTCAATTTCTGCCTGCAGCAGGCAGTCATTTAATGTGTCCGTGAGCTGCGACTGCAGGATATAGCAAAGCTGGGATCAACGGGACTTTGTGTGGATTACGTCAGACCTGGGTGTTTTGGGGTTAATAAAGGGGTGAAAGAGGGTGTTTTTCATGTATTTTAATTCAAATAAAGGATTTTATTGGTGTATGTGTTTATTTTTTTCTCTTATAGATTAGTAATGGGGGGGGTCCTCATGGATGCCTTACATTACTAATCTAGGGCTTAGTGGCATCTGTGACCTG